>NC_085860.1:33834018-33836518 GCF_034702125.1 Engraulis encrasicolus
CTCTCTCTCTCTCTCTCTCTCTCTCTCTCTCTCTCTCTCTCTCTCTTTCTCTCTCTCTCTCTCTCTGTTTTTTATGTAACTGTACTTGGAGATGATTGAACTGAAGTGCTCACATGGCGTGAAATTGCACTGTAGTGCCACCTTCTCTTGTTTGCTCCTGGCAGAAGTTTATGAAAAAAAATCATGGCAAATTACTTTATTAACTGCTTCAAACATGACATCTTTGCCAATTCAGACAACAATGAGAGATATTCATGATTCATCTGGGGTTCAAGGCAAGTGTCATTATTGAATCTGGAGTTTTCTGATGGTTTGCACGGCGGCTTGTTGCCTGTCTCCTCCTGGCTCAAACCCCTTAGTGCTCTTGCACAAAGATCCCATTGACACCCATACACCGTAAAAGGCCTCTGTTGGTTTGGTTACTGACTTATTATTTACCTCTGCGCTAGGATTTGGCGTCTGAGCCTCTCTCATCATGCAATAAATCTGAGCAATCCATCACGAAAGACAAAGACAATGTTTGCTACTGTACAACTTGCTCAGACAAAAAACTAAATGGGGTCCTTTTCTGACAAAATA
The DNA here is from genome assembly GCF_034702125.1 of Engraulis encrasicolus. NCBI lineage: Eukaryota > Metazoa > Chordata > Actinopteri > Clupeiformes > Engraulidae > Engraulis > Engraulis encrasicolus. The sequence goes on from NC_085860.1 coordinate 33,834,598, forward strand.
TGAAGCAGCAAAAGAAAAGGAAACAGCATTGTTTAAATACAAAGTAAACCATGTAGTTTTAATTCAACACTTAGAGGGTCAATAAACATCTTCAAGAGTACATTTGGACTAGGAATGCACCGAAGTGAACAATTTGGCCGATACCGATAGCCGATATTAATATTACTGTTATTGTATGAACGATTATCGATATAAACCAAAATCGATTTATTTATTACCTCCGGAAAGGAGGTTATGGTTTCAGTCGCTTTGGTTTGTCTGTTTGTCTGTCTGTCTATTTGGTTGTCATCAGGATGACTCAAAAAGTCATGAACGGATTTGGATGAAACTTTGAGGAGTTGTTGGAAATGACAAAAAGAAACAAGTGATTCAATGTTGGTGGTGATCCGGATCACGATCCTGAACCAGGATTTTTAAAAAAGATTCTTCCCCATTGTGGCATAGGGCAAATTTTGACATTCCAGACAACTCACATTTTCGACATTTTGACAACTCCACAAAAACAAGGCAGAAAGACTTGAAAAAAAATTGAGTGTAAGATAGTCAGATATCCTATCAAAAAGCTTCCTTGGTGGATGTCTGCACTCTCTGAGTGCATTTCTATTTCTATTCATTTTATACAGTCTGAAAATAATGCAAACTGAATTTTCGAATCTCGTCTTTTATTCTCAAAACATGTTTTAACTTGTTAATAAAACAGAAGTAAACAACAGTGTTACTTAAAAGCCTTTGCAATAGGTTTTTTTTTTTAATGGTATGAGGCAGCACTCTGGAAGGAAGTCACGACCCTCAGTTTTGGAACCTCTGTGAACAATAGAGTTGGCTATTGTGCGTATTCATATCGGACTGATTTATAATAAGAAGAGGGTGGAGAAGGAGTAATAACAAGTGGAAGGAAGATGAGGAGGTGGTGTAGTGGGTGAATGGGGAGGAGAGGCAGGAGGTCAAGGTGGAAGAGGAGGTGGAGGAAAAGTAGAAGATGATTGGTGACTTGTTGTAAATCAACTTTTGAAGGAGGGTAATAAGGAAGAGGTGAACAGGATGGATGAGGAGGAGGAGGAGGAGAAGGTGGAAGAGGAGATGGTGGAGGAGGGAGAGAAGGAGGAGGAGGAGGAGATGGTGGTGTCTTAGAAGGCGAAGGAGGGAGAGAAGGAGGAGGTGGTGGAGGTGGTGTCTTAGAAGGTGGAGGAGGAGTAGAGGAAGGAGGGGGATAAGGAAGAGATGCAGGGGGTGGAGGAGCGGAAGAAGGAGGAGGAAGAGGAGGAGGAGAATGAGGAGGAGGAGGAGCACAGGGTGGATGAAGAGGAGAATGAGGAGGAGGAGGAGCACAGGGTGGATGAGGAGGATAACGAGGAGAGGGAGGAGGGGAGGAGGAAGAGCACAGGGTGGATGAGGAGGAGAGGGAGGAGGGGAGGAGGAGGAGCACAGGGTGGATGAGGAGGAGAAGGAGGAGGCTGAGACAGTTTTGACCATCAGTTTTGGAACCTCTGTGAACAATATACAGTTGGCTATTGTGCGTATTCATATCGGACCGATTTATAATAAGAGGGAACATGGGCAGTTGTTTTGTGGATGAACTTCTTGATATACGGAATCAGGTGTGGTGTAGGTGCTTTTGGAATGTGACTTCATGAATTGGTGACATTCATCAGCGATTTGTCACGCTGTTGTAAGCATGTTGCCACTGGCATATCATGTCACAGTCATGTCTGTGTTATTTGTCTGGCTGCTTGCGTGTATGTGTTGTCTCTTTGTATTTTTTAAATTGTGGATCTTTTTGTGTCACATGGTCCATTCATTTGTTTTTAAAGGCATGTGTAATGTACAGTATATGTGTAAATGCACTGTGTGTGTATTTTATGTGCGTAGGCATGTTCATGTTTACATTTTATTTTGTGCATGTGTCCATCTAATTGTGTGT
>NC_085860.1:33844018-33846518 GCF_034702125.1 Engraulis encrasicolus
TAAGTGCTTGGCTACTGGGTCTTACGTAATTGGAGGGCAACATAACCCCCTAATGTTCCCTGCAATTGAAACAATGCTTAAAACTTGGGCCGCGGCCTAGCCTCAATCGGCTGGGCACTCGACTAATACAGTGGGAGATTCTGGCCTGAGATCATTTGCTGACCCTTCCCCGTCTCTCTCTCTACTCATTTCCTGTCAATATCCTCTCTGTCCTATCACACAATGAAGGCAAAATATATATTTTTAAAAATCCTGGCCGCTTTGGCTAGGCCCAGGACAATATACATATTTAGCCAGGCCCATGATGTAATATACATATTGTAATACGTGCATTTAATGTAATTAGGGAACAATTGTGGGCCCCCTCTGTCCTTGGACCTGGAAAAACTGACCCGTTTCTCACCCCTTGTCAGCTTCCTTGTTTAAGTCGACCTCCCTTGCCATGTGTATAGATAACTTGCAGTCCACTATTGCCTCTTTTCCACTGCCAGTTTTCTGGTAGGCCTACAGCTCAACACAGCGTGACTCGGACTCCACTTTTTGCTTCACGATTGAGCTGAAAACCACCAAAACCAAAGAAATGGTGATCGACTTCAGGCGAACCACCCCACCCCTGGTGCCTGTCTCCATTGAGGGGGAGACTGTGGAGACAGTCTCCACATACAAGTACCTGGGTGTTCACCTGGACTCTAAACTGGACTGGTCTGCTAACTCACACGCACTGTACAAGAAAGGACAGAGCAGACTCTACTTTCTGAGAAAGCTGAGATCTTTCAATGTGTGCAACAGACTCCTGCAGATGTTCTACCAGTCTGCCATGGCCAGTGTGCTCTCCTATGCTGTGGCATGCTGGGGTGGCAGCATTAGGAAGAGAGATGCTGGACGGCTTGACAGGCTGGTGAGGAAAGCAGGGTCTGTGGTAGGCACAGAACTGGACGCCCTCACAACCACAGCTGACAAGAGGACACTTAGCAGATTAGACTCTATCCTGGACAACTACAAGCACCCCCTGTACCCAGTCTTCGACAACCAGAGAAGCCTGTTCAGCCACAGACTGCGCGCCATCTCCTGCAAGACAGACAGGCTGCGAAAGTCCTTTGTACCCAGGGCCATCCAGCTATTCAACATTGCACAGAAGGACACACAAAGAGAGATCGTCATAGGGGACTGGACTGCATAACAGATCCCTCTCCTGCACACTTTATCTACCTGGACTCTTTACCCTATGACTCCTCTTTCATTGGAATGCACAGCTGTTTGTGTGTGTGTGTGTGTGTGTGTGTGTGTGTGTGTGTGTGTGTGTGTGTGTGTGTGTGTGTGTGTGTGTGTGTGTGTGTGTGTGTGTTTGTGTGTGTGTGTGTGTGTGTGTGTGTGTGGAGAGACACAGTTGACGTGTGTAACCCCTTGGACTACTGATACTCCTGGACACTTTGATGGTAACTTTGTCTTGGCCACCCAGCACAGGTGACACTATGTACACTTTATTTTTGGTGTGTGTGTGTGTGTGTGTGTGTGTGTGTGTGTGTGTGTGTGTGTGTGTGTGTGTGTGTGTGTGTGTGTGTGTGTGTGTGTGTGTGTGTGTGTGTGTGTGTGTGTGTGTGTGTGTGAGAGAGAGAGAGTGTGTGTGTAGTGACACAGGGGGCGACACCCCCCCCCCCATCCTTTTTCCAAGGAATACTATGGACATTGTACTAGGCAGAGAGACTATGGACACTCCTGGACACTTTATGAACACTTTGTCTTGGCTTCTATGTGCCACTTGGCTAAGGCACATGTTAACACTGTGGACTTTTACACTTTATATTTGGTGTGTGTGTTGTGTGTGTGTGTGTGTGTGTGTGTGTGTGTGTGTGTGTGTGTGTGTGTGTGTGTGTGTGTGTGTGTGTGTGTGTGTGTGTGTGTGTGTGTGTGTGTGTGTGTGTGTGTGTGTCTGTGTGTGTGTGTGTGTGTGTGTGTGTGTGTGTGTGTGTGTGTGTGTTAGAGAGAGATGTCTTGGCAAAATGTATGCAACAGTAAGCTATATATGGTTATTTTATGTGTAAATATGTGTATTATGTCTTGTGGGTAATGTCTTTATTTATGTGTGTATGCTACTTGGCACCTTAATTTCCCTCTGGGATCAATAAACGATACTCTACTCTACTCTACTCTACTCTACTCTGTGCCGTGCCTACCAGAAAACCGGCAGTGGAAAAGAGGCATTAGGCCCTCAGTGTGTGGGTACTGCTGAGAGAGAGCAGTGGGCAGTGGGGTGTCATGGTGGATGAGTGTGTGTGCTACTGAACTGACAGTCACCCCCGGGACACGGCCACTCTGCAGTGGACAGTCCCCACATGCTGCGGCCATCTCACTTCTACTGTACCAGAGAGAGTAGAGAGAGAGAGGTTCCATTGGCCCATTGTTTCTGGGTTCTATCATTGCAAGAGGGAGGGGGGGGATTCCCCTTTAGGCAGACCTAGGCAGACCTAAGGACTGTTCTATTCAATAAGTATTATGACAC
>NC_085860.1:33854018-33859018 GCF_034702125.1 Engraulis encrasicolus
CCCTTGTTCCGCAGCTCACCGAGCTTCACGCGCTCCGGCTCCTCAGCCACCAACAATGAAAGGAGGCTTTCAGCAAGGCTGGTTCCAATTCATCTGTGATAAATGAGAAGATAAGGCAATCAGTGCACACCATGACACTGTGTGCAGCTAGTTAGGCACACTTCGAGACCATTCAGGTGTGCCTTTTTTTCCAGTCCTAGAGAGTTGGGGGGGCCTACACACACACACACACACACACACACACACACATATATATATATATATATAAACACACACACTATGTGACTCCCTCTCCTCTCCACTACTCTCACACACGTATACGCACTCCGTTACCGATGATGTTGGACGGGCAGGAGGCATGTCAGAGATTGGGAGATCTCGCTGGAAAATCCACCCTTCACCCAGAGGGAGAGTCGGTCTGTTTCAGGGACGAGTTTGGGACGAAGCAAATATTGGCAGATCGGCGAGTTAATTAACAGTGGACGAGGGCAGGGACACTGAGGAGGAAGCTGAGAGGACACGCCTGTGTATACTCACCTGAGATGGTATCTCTCTCTCTCTCTCTCCCTCTCTCTCTCTCTCTCTCTCTCTCTGATTTCTGATTTTCTCTATCTGTCTCTCTCTGATTTCTGATTTTCTCTATCTGTCTCTCTCTGATTTTCTCTATCTATCTCATTCTCTGTCTCTTTTTCTTTCTCTCTCTGTCTCTCTCTCTCTCTCTCTCTCTCTCTCTCTCTCTCTCTCTCTCTCTCTCTCTCTGGCTACGGTGCAGTGCCCAGGCTGGATGGCTGCTTGCAGGGCTGTGGTTCCCCGGTGTGGGGCCCTCTGTGGGTGTGCAGGGGGAGCGAGGTGTTCAACCCGGCCGGAGCACAGACCTACGTCAGGGAGACCATCAAGGCCCTCAGGCAGAGGCTGGCAGCAGACAAGACACACATGAAGCAGGTAAGTCCATCAATTCATCCATCCATCCATCCATCCATCCATCCATCCAAGGACAGCGAGTAATGTAGATGAAGAGAAAAAAAGAAAGATTGACAGAAATATTTTACTGTATTATCAGCTTGACTGCATTTGAACTGTGCATATGGCAATGTTCAGAGTTTGTAATTGCATGAGAGAGAGCAGGAGAGAAATGTTGATCTATCGTTTGCCTGAGACTGACAGCTATGTTATGGCCTATTAGCCTGCTGCAGGGTGTGGGTAATAATAACAAGTGCGTTGTTGTCTGCTACTAACGCGTTGCGCTGTATTTGTATGTGATGCCATCACTACGGTGTGTGTGTTTTGTCTAGACGTCAGGCACTGTCTTAGCGGATTTGCATTGAGAACCACCCTGCCTCACCTCAATGTATACTTCTCTTACCCCCCCAACCCTATGCCACCCCCCCTCCACCATCACAACCACCACCACCACCACCACCCCAGCAAGTGCCAGCTTGCATTCTGTGGAATACAGTACCTGTATATTGCAGAAGGTTAAAACAGGGTTTTTTCTAACGAGCTTTTTTCCACTTCAGTTGTTGATGCTGTCAACTGTTATTGGCTTTTAGATAATTTTGGCACAGGAGCCGGGTTCACAAAAAGGTCAGGCTTAAAAATAATTTATTTCCGAATGTAAATTAAATGCATTTTAAATGAGCTTCCTCAGCCGTTCGCTCCTGACTCCTCTGTCACTCCCATCGCTGTTATTATGCTAGTCTACTCGCTCGGCTCCTGGACATAGTGTGTGTGTGTGCGTGCGTATGTGTGTGTGTGTGTGTGTGTGTGTGTGTGTGTGTGTGTGTGTGTGTGTGTGTGTGTGTGTGTGTGTGTGTGTGTGTGCGTGTGTGCGTGTGTGCGTGTGTGCGTGTGTGCGTGTGTGCGTGCGTGTGGCGAAGAATCCCCCCCACTCCACCCCCTGGCACCAAATATTCAGTGCTGCTGAAATGCACTTGGATTGCTTGCAATGGGAGTTCATTATTGCATTTGCAGAGGTTTTTTGTGAGTGGAAGACTAGGTGGATGTGAAGTCAGAAAATCAGATGTTTCTGGGCCAGCATGATTTGTGTTGGTTTAACACCAGCAGACGGCAAATGACTTTTGCCAAATGAAAGAGACAGTTGTGTAAGTCTGTGTATTCCAGCAAACTTTTGTGGATTGTTACAATGGTCTGTGCACTGTGGCTATGAGCTTGTTTTTCATTCAATTGCTTTGTTGTGGTCCATCAACAAACACACCATTAGAAAACTATTATTAAATTACTATTGAATGCTTTATGAAAGCTACCATTCATTTTTTGCAGTACAACCAGAGTTTTAGTTCCAGCCAGTTAAAAAACACCTGTGTGTGTGTGTGTGTGTGTGTGTGTGTGTGTGTGTGTGTGTGTGTGTGTGTGTGTGTGTGTGTGTGTGTGTGTGTGTGTGTGTGTGTGTGTGTGTGTGTGTGTGTGTGTGTGTGTGTGTGTGTGTGCGTGCTCGCCTGCGTGTGCGTCTGTGTGTGCGCCCACGTGCGTGTTTTTTCATGTTTTTATGCATGCGTATGTGTTTACGTGCATACGTGTTTGTGTGTGTATACGTGCAAAGGACATGTCATAGAGATGACATCACTGTAAGGGATTGGTTGTTACTGTTTGGACACACTGGGCTGGGGGTGGAAGGTCTTTTTTTAAAGGCCTAAGCACTGGAACCTGAATGCTGAGCCTAGAAATAGCATGAAATATTAATCCTCAGACCAGGCCAACATGCAGAAGTTACAGATGGCAAAATGGGCTGAGCAATCCATTAAAAGTAAATTAAACCAGCAATCATAACAGTTAATTGATTAGTCGTTCATCAATCAATCGTTGATTAGTGATTGTTAATCATTGTTGTCATTGTTTGGCCTATGCCCAAAGTTGGGCGGTAGGCGTAAGTAAGTAAGTAAGTAAGTAAGTAAGTAATCATTGTTACAGCAGTTTGTTCTATTCTTTCTTCATCTCCCAGCTCTAGGACATAAATGCAGGTTTGTTCCGAAGGCATGCTGCTTAACTAAGGTGTCACTTTGCACATATACACACTTTAAAATTGGAGTGGAACTGGACGAATCGCTGAGACGTGTGTGTCATGTCGTGTGTGAACCCATGCTAGAGTTTGAGCATCTTGGGTCTAGACTAGCGTGTGTGTAGAGCCCATATCATATGTAACTTATGCATCGAACTCAACCCCCTAATACGCCTGTTCTCTCATGCCCTCATGGCACCTCATGGCTCATCTCCACTTTCCTCCCTCTTTCTCTTTCTCTTTCTCTTTCTCTTTCTCTTTCTCTCTCTCTCTCTCTCTCTCTCTCTCCCTCTATCATCTCAGGTACACATCTAAAAAGCCTATCACTTCTGCACCCCCTACCCCCCACCCCTCCAACTTACCACTGACACGGAGGCTGTCTGTCTTTGTTCTTTTGTGGCGCTGTTGAAGATTCGCTGGTCGTCGGAGCGAACAGGCGCCATTATCCTCTCTACCGCCGCCGGTAATGGCCGTGATGTGAATGAGAAAGTTTTTTTTTGAGGCGCACTTGAGTTCTCTCATTAGGCACGGGATTGACAGCATTAGGTGGAGAGCGCAGGCAGGCAGGCAGCAACGTCCTAAAACTTCTGACAGCTTTAAGTGTCATAACCTGTGCCAGTGTCTGTCCCCACCCGCGCCCCCACTACCAACCACCATGCACCCATCTACTCTCCTCTCCTCCTCCATTATCATCCCCCATCCAACCATCCACCCATCCACCTCTCCTGCCCCCTTCCCCTTCCCCTTCCCCTGTGTGAACAAATGAAGTGAAAATTGCATTCTCGTCTCGGCTGATATGAAAATGGAATTTGCGATCATGAAATATACACAGTTGTCGCTTCTTAAAAAAAGGTGTCGGCAATTTGCTTCAGTGGGTAAGGTGAATATTTGTGGTGACAGGAGGAAAGGGAAGAAGAAGAGCTCTGAGAGAAAAGGAGAGAGAAAGAGAGGGGGAGGGGGAGAGGGAGAGAGGGAAGAGAAGAGAGAAAGGGAGAGAGGGGGGGGAAGTGTGATGCCTGTGATCAATGGAAGAGTTCATTGCTTTGCGCTTCATTGCGCTTATAATAAGCGGCTATAGATCTTGGCTCCACTGCTTTCTCTCTCTCTCTCTCTCTCTCTCTCTCTCTCTCTCTCTCTCTCTCTCTCTCTCTCTCTCTCTCTCTCTCTCTCGCTTTCACTCACTCACTCACTCACTCACTCACTCACTCAATCAGTCGGTGTGTGTGTGTGTGTGTGTGTGTGTGTGTGTGTGTGTGTGTGTGTGTGAGAGAGAGAGAGAGAGAGAGAGAGAGAGAGAGAGAGAGAGTGAGTGAGAAAAAGAGTGAGAGTGAGAGAGAGAAAGAGAGCAACTGTGCGAGAGATGCAAGCAGAGAAAAACTGTGTTGTGCTCCTAACATGGCAATACTGCCACCTACAGACGAGACACTCTGCTGTCAATGCCTGTATGTGCATGCATGCGTGTGTGTGCGAGCGAGCGCGCGTGCACGCATGTGTGTGTGTGCATGTACAGGCATGTGAGAATATGTACAGTGTGCGCGCGCGTGTGTGTGTGTGTGCGTGTGTGTTTGTGTGTGTGTGTGTGTGTGTGTGTGTGTGTGTGTGTGTGTGTGTGTGTGTGTGTGTGTGTGTGTGTGTGTGTGTGTGTGTGTGTGTGTGTGTGTGTGTGTGTGTGTGTGTGTGTGTGTGTGTGTGTGTGAGACAGACGGAGCCAGCTGCTCCTGTTCTCACCAATTTTTCACCCTGCTATGGACATGAGCACAGCGCGCTGATCTTTTTTAGTCATTTAACAGGAGGCTTGCTTGAGTGGTGGGCTCATATGAATATTGAATATACACACCTTTCCCCAAATGCTACACACAGTGTTGGAGAATCGAGCCGTATCACACAGGATAGCCTTGGCGTGGCAGACACGAGGAATAAGCCTGGCTCGGTGGAGCATGCCTATACTTACTCTGTGTGAATTATTCCTGTGTAATTGGGAGGG
>NC_085860.1:33864018-33871518 GCF_034702125.1 Engraulis encrasicolus
AACCCGAGACGTCAGTGCAACTGTATCAATCGTGGAATTGACTTGGACAAAACATATCTAAGCTGTAATAGAGGCAAACCCTTTTTAAAATAAGATTCTGTTATAACAATCTTAGCTGTATTACTTACTAACACCATGTTTACCATTTGTCTATGAAAAAAATTCTGAAGACACGTTGTGCCTCATTCAGTTCGTTTACATGAGAAATTTAATTCGGAATTAACTCACTTTAATTCTGAATAAAACTTAATTTCACTTTAAAAACATCATGTAAACACTTACCAAACCGGAATTAAGTTTATTCGGAATTTGGTTTATTCCTCTTTTAATTCCGAATAAACACGTTCCTCTGTCATGTAACCTGTTATTCAGAATTAACAACAATTCTGGTCTTTCCATGCATGCTCGTTGGCCATGCGATGGCGCAAAATCCCATTCTCTTTGCTTCCGTGAGAAAAATGGCGAACTTCCGGTCGATTTCCTTCATGAAAGTTTTGCTTAATTTAAAGTTCCTAGGCAACTATAAATGTTGTGGCTCCATATTTTTATGTAAAAATGCACCACGAACGATGTAGCACAACAAACTTACGCCACATTACCCTTTGACCACTGGTTTTTCTAAGCTAACCAGGTAAGCTAACATTAGCATTTTAAGTGATCCACATCTATGCATCTTAAGGCCATATGCCAAAATGTGACCCAGCTGAAGCAAATATTTTGGGGATGAAGATGACTAGCTGTCCGAGAGGTGCCAGAGTTTTGGCGAACACACCCCCACGCCTTATTTGGCTCGCTCAGCACATGTGTCCTCTATCCAATCGAAATGCTTTTTTCCCCCTGACGTTAATTCAGAATTAAGTGAAAGTGCCATGTATGCGCGTCGCAAAATAACTTTAATTCCGAAATATTTAATTCCAAACTATTAAATTAAAATTAATTAAAAACATCATCTAACCGTACTGATTATGTCACACTATCTATGAAATTAGGTAGTGAAAAAGCTTTTGCTCCAGTTTATGTGAAATGGCTGACCTCCCTCCCACACCACACCAGACCATGGCCCTCCCTCTCCCCATGCCAGCCTTGCTTGTACTGCTCAGCATCCCCACGCAGAGCTGGCTGCTTCGCAATATCACCGGGCACCTGCCACCCCATGGCAGCTTTACCTCCATGCAATGTGCCTCTGCTGATAACTCTCTTTGTCCGCCCATACCGTCACTCTGATATTGCAACTCATCCTTTGTTTAAAAAAAAATCTGTAAGAAAAGGCATGTTTTGCCAGAATGCTGCATAAAAAGTCCTGAACAAACTGTGTGACTGCTTACATAATCAGCAACATGACATCATGAACCTCCATATCTGTTTAAAGAAGCAGTAGACAACACAAGTTAATTAATTGCCTTCACGAGTCAGTTGTTGAAATTATACATTGACAAAATTGCAGTATTACTGTAGTAGGCAAACAATGACTCTCCTGATGGCTTTGGCATAATTTGGCACAATATAGGCTGAAACCACACTTCCAAGATGAGATAATATTACATTACATTTACATTTTACTTTTGACCAAAGCGACTTACAAGGCGGAAAAGCGACTTACAAGGAGGAAAGATCTTCCTAGTGTGGCTTTAAGTGTGTGAAGGAGCCATGGTATACCAATTGTTAGTATGCTCTGTTAGAGTCTCGGCTCTCCTTGTGTGTCAAATGGTAGTATAATGGCAGCGCTGGCAGGGTATTAATATCAGGAGTTTAAAATAGGGGCCCCTGTGTATTTTCTGCCTGTTTTTAACCCGGTCTGTGATGTGGTGTAATTGAGGGCCTGTGCACGGCAGTGGGTAGAGAAGAGAATAGAATAGAAGAGGAGGTGGCGGTGGAGGTGGAGGGTCGAGTGGTTGTTCCACCACTGCGCTGCCTCTATGTCAGGCCCATGCGGTGGCATTTGTGGCTCATGCATTTGTGGCTCATCCACAGGGTTGGACTGGCCGTCTGGCATATCGGGCATTTCCCGGTGGGCCCTACAGTACACCCTTGTGGGCCCCTATTTTCAGAAATTTAAAACAACCCAGTGAGCCAGTTCTGCGCCACTAATTATGGGGGGGGGGGGGGGGCTTTTAAGCCAAAAGTGCCCTGGCCCTATTTCTCCCCCAGCTCAGCCCTGCTCATCCACCCTGGGCTCATGCAGGCACTGGGCTGCATGGCTAGCTGGTTGAGGGGGTGGGTGGGTGTGTGTGCACTGGGCTGTATGGCTAGCTGGCTGAGTGGGTGGGTGTGTGTGCTGGGAGAGTGACGGCCTTTAATTGCCCTCCGTGGTGATCTAACACCCCTGTGGAAGAAGGAAGGAAGGAAGGAAGGAGGCAACATTGAAAAGAGGAGAGAAAGAAACAGCTAAAGCTTGTGCGTGGGCAAGCCACCCACCCACCCTCTTGTCTTCTCTCCATATCTCTCTCTCTCTCTCTCTCTCTCTCTCTCTCTCTCTCTCTCTCTCTCTCTCTCTCTCTCTCTCTCTCTCTCTCTCTCTCTCTCCCTCTCTCTCTGTCTCCATTGTGTGAAAATAAATACATACAGTTCGCGTCCCAGGGTGAGAAATAACACACCAAGGGCCAGCGGGATTTTCACTGGTCATTTCATCCCCAGCTGCAGGCCAAAAACAAAATTACTCATTGTCTATCAGGGACAGCTTAGAAAACGAACGTGCAGGGGAGGATGCGGGAGAGCCTTTGTCTTCTCAAGTGGAGGGGACTTCATAAGCAAGGGGGGGTTTTAACTGCAGTTTATCCAGCTGTAGCCACACAGGAGCGCATGGGCATGGAATATATATATATATAGCGGGCGGGGAGCAACCCAGCTGACTGCGGACTGCCTGTGCTGTTACCGCATTACTGATATTTCGCCAATATCACCTTATTAGTGCTTCTTGGCTGGTTGGAAACAATGTCAAGGCTTTTTTTTTTTTTGCAGCTCCTGCGTTTCACAGGAAAGACATGGAAGAGATTGTTTCTATGAAACTCCAATTACATCATGGTGCCATCCCATCACAAATGCCTATGCCTATTTTTTTTAGAAACTTAGATATGTAGAACTTTCGCAATTGTAATAAAATGTATTTTGTGACTTCTGATTGTGTGTGTGTGTGTGTGTGTGTGTGTGTGTGTGTGTGTGTGTGTGTGTGTGTGTGTGTGTGTGTGTGTGTGTGTGTGTGTGTGTGTGTGTGTGTGTGTGTGTGTGTGTGTGTGTGTGTGTGTGTGTGTGTGTGAGTTTGTGTGTCTGTGTGTCTGTGTGCGTGTGCGAGCAGGCGCCCACATACATGCCCGCATACATGTGTGCATGTGTATATTTCAGTGTGAGAGCTGTACGTCAGCACTTAGATTCATAGAGGGGACGCGCTGTGTCTGCTTTCTGTCACTTCCCGCCACGATGGAGTGGCTCAGTGGCACCTGAGGGAATCAAAGTTGTCCCATCTCCATCCTGTCACTATCTGCATAACCATGCTTGAAAGAACAGGGCATGTCAGGCTAAAATTCTGTTATTGAAAACCACCGATACTCCTCCCATGGTCTCTGGTTCCGGGGGTATTTTAAGTCTGTTTCTAGCTCTCCTATCTGTTTCTATTTCTCTCTCTTCCTCTTTTTTTCTGCAACCGGTCTTGATCTCTGTCTATCCCCATCTCCTTCTCTTTTTCTCTCCGTGCTGCACTCCTCTTGCTACTTGACTAAACAATGTGTCAGCACCATATTCCCGTCATGCTGCAGGTGTCAGGGCTGCTAGCTCGTGTTTGTGTGTGCTGTGCTGTGCTGGGCTGTGCTGTGCTGGGCTGGGCTGTGCTGTGCTGTGCTGTGCTGTGCTGTGCTGGGCTGTGCTGGGCTGTGCTGTGCTGTGCTGTGCTGTGCTGTGCTGTGCTGTGCTGTGCTGCGCTTAGGGTGACCAGCTGTCCGGACTTCGGCCGGACAACCCCGCCCCTTGACTTTCTAACCTAGCGTCCTCGTGCGCACCCATTGCTTCGACTTGCCGAATCCCCGCCTCCGTGGAGAAAACAGTGAAGTTGGCATTCTAAACTGTAGGTAGAAATCAGGGAACAGCGCTGCCATCTTACCTCAGACTAACTCAGCTGCCAACAACAGTTTTACTTGTAAAACAATATTTTTTGGGGGAAGGATTTTCGCATTTCATTACCTCACTCCGATAAAGGAGTCATCAGTACCACTAACTTAATATTGTATCAGAGACGGCAGGTTACGATAGACAAATCCTTCCGGTGTTGTCTGTGTAGGCTGTTTCATATTTTTTTAAATGTATTTTGGGTAGTCATGCATTCGTAGGCCTACTAGCCAACAATTAATTTGATTTACATTACTCAAAGTTGGTCAGAAGTCTGTTTATCAGCGGTGTTTTAAGGGAGGCAAACCGCTTCTGTCAACCTTTTTTTTTCATGCAGACGCTGGATAACCAACAACACGAGCTCAAATACAGACAGCGCCCGTGCAGAAAGACGTTTCTTTACCCTGTTTGTAAAGTTGTGAGAACCCTTGTATCGTTGAAAAGGCGTTTAGGTTTGGGGTTATATCTGGAGTAACATGGCGGCCGCAGATATCGGAAACGCGACCGACTGTCAAGGTCTAGTTTGCGTCAATGACGTTGCCTCGCATCTCGAGGCCATAAGCAAAAGGCTAGGAGGAAAGGAAAGACAAAGAGAGGGACACACGGACGTCGTGAACAGGTCGTAAAAACGGACCGATGGCCACCCTAGCTGCGCTGCGCTGCGCTGCGCTGCGCTGTGCTGGGCTGTGCTGGGCTGTGTGCTGTGCTGTGCTGGGCTGGGCTGGGCTGGGCTGGGCTGTGCTGTGCTGCGCTGTGCTGTGCTGTGCTGTGCGTAGGATATGCCTGCCAGTGACTGACAGAGGCCGCTGACCAGAGACTGCGGAGGCTTCCACTGCACAACTGGAGTGCAGTGCAGTGCAGAGAGAGACAGAGGCAGGGCCGGATTAAGATGGGCCAGGGCCTCCCAGGCTACATGTTGCTGTAGGCCCCCACAGAGGGCAAGTTTCATAACAAAATTACATGTAGATGGAGATTAACACGATACCGCATCTTACATTTCTCTCTTTTTTTAAATTATTATTTAGATTTTTTTCCCCCTTTGACCAACTGGGGGCCCCCTGGGAGGTGGGGGCCCCTAGGCTGCAGCCATATCTAGCCAGTGCATTAATCCATCCCTGGACAGGGGTCTGTATACAGTACCAGGCAGAGAACAGATGTTGGCTGGAGGGCATCGCTCTCCTGTCTACTCACTAGTGCTGTACAGAGAGTGGCAGACAGGACCTGACATAACACACACAAGACATTGTTATTATAAGATACATCATAATATATGTAGCATTTTATGAGGCATTTATGTTTGTTTTAAGATATATGTCATACCGTAGGCTATCATTGTGTGAAATTCAGATTAAATGTATTAAATGTGTTTTTTTCTGTACGTTGTGAATGCTACATCAAAAAAAAAATGTACAGGTCTGATTGCGTATAAACAAAGGGTACTGTGCCCTGAACAACTTCCGTGGATATCAATACCAAAGTGTGGCTGAATTTAATAGGTTTGATATGATTCTAAAATTCAATTCAAATAAAGGACTTTATTGATTATAAATTAAAAATCAATTGTAATACTTATTATTAGACTATCAATAATATTTTGTATGGAATAAAAAATTTATGTACAAGGTATTTGAGATAATTTTGTACGAGGACAGTAAAAGAAAGAAGAAAATATATTTAAGTTCTCTACATACAGATATTGGATAAAACAATTTAAACCAGTAATTTCTTTTCTACTCCCCATGTAATTGAACCTTTTTAGTACATTTCTATTTTTAAATCATTTTTTTGAATAAAATTCTAATTAATTTTAAAAAATCTATTCTTATTTAATTGATTTACAGTCCACGTAATTAACTTTATCACTTGACAGTTTAATTGACAGTTTAATTTGTTTAATTCACAGTTAATAGCAATAAAACTGTGATTCCTATCCCACTTTCCTTACATTTAGAAAAAAAGTGTGTAAAACAAAGGTGAAGCTTTTTGTCAGGTCACCACAGATTTTTTTCAACCCGCTCTTACAGTACATTCATGTGACTGTCGGTTTTAATTTTCCAAATAACCCCAGACCATGGGGTGGCCTGGACCTCCATCAGAAAGAGAGAGGAATATGGAAATTGAGGAGTGAGAGGCTGAGGAGATGGTGAGATGTGGAGCTTGGTGTGGAGGCGAGAGATGACTCGCTGTTAGACGCTGTTGATGTCAGGTTAGGAAGAAGTCATAGATGTTCTTTGGGACATCTGTGTGTGTGTGTGTGTGTGTGTGTGTGTGTGTGTGTGTGTGTGTGTGTGTGTGTGTGTGTGTGTGTGTGTGTGTGTGTGTGCAGGCCCGCCGACAGCGGGGGACAAAGGGGTATGTTGTCCCGGGCCCAGGAAGATATGCGGCCCAGAATTGGGTCCCATTACATTGTGTGTGTGTGTGTGTGTGTGTGTGTGTGTGTGTGTGTGTGTGTGTGTGTGTGTGTGTGTGTGTGTGTGTGTGTGTGTGTGTGTGTGTGTGTGTATTATGTGTGTGTATTAGTACTGTGCGTATGTGTGTGTGGAGGGGTGGATGAGGGGATGGGGGGGGGGGGTGTACATGTGTCTGAGTGTGTGTGTGTGTGTGTGTGTGTGTGTGTGTGTGTGTGTGTGTGTGTGTGTGTCAGGCACGTGCACTCCAATACGGCAGGGGAGGCACGGCCTCACCAGCCAGATCTGAGAATGATGAGCTGCAGTAAATGTGAATAATAATAACAATAACAGCTATTGTTTTCGAGCATCTGCACCATAACTACCATTTGAGCAGTATTTAAACAGTTTCACTCATTTTCAATCATTTCCGTGGCCAAAATCATAATATTTGCCCATTTCATGTCAAATTGCTCCGAATACGGTGAATTTGGGCCAACTCTGAACTGGCCTCACCCCGGATTGCGCAATCCCTCCTTAACAAGCTTCAGCGCATGCGCCATTTTGCTCGTTCTGTGAATGCAACCTGGTAATATTGTATTAAACGTTTTTATACACTTAATAGAAGTATGTATGGTGTGCCCTCAATTCCTGATAATGTTCTACTATTTTCTACGTGTGATTATCATTTCTTTACTCTGAACGCTTTGGCATAACGCCCACTGAAATATACAATGGTGAGGCGAGGAGTAGCCTGGCCGCAGACTCCTTCTGGCATTGAGAGTGTTGCTGGCCAGTTACGTCATAGCGAATCTGAAGTTCACAGCCAGTCGGTGTTGTTGGCTAGCTTGTTCACTTTGTCTGCTACAAGTGGATTTCATAACGAAACTAAGAGCATTCTCAAAGTTGGATTTCCAAGAGGAAAATATGTGATAAAGAATGGAGGACCGACAGAGCTGAAGGGTTTGCTACTGCAGGTGGTCAGAAGGTTATAACTACCCGATCATTTCAAAGTGAG
>NC_085860.1:33884018-33889018 GCF_034702125.1 Engraulis encrasicolus
ACAAACGGTACAGTACATGTATGCTGCAGTGGGGCCTTGTGCTGTGCTGTTTTCTCGTTTTGTTTCAGTTGCGTGTTCGATTTCAATTGGTAGCGAGTTTTTATTTTGGCTGTGTTGTGTTCTCTGGCTCTCTGGCAACCTGCCTAAACTATCAGATTGGCAAGCTATCAGAGCATTTTGTTTGTTTGTTTACTTCTGTCTTTTGGTGGGGAAATGGGAGTGTTCAGCAGAACATATTTTTCAAGCTGTGCACTGTAACATAGTTTCACTTTTTCACCCCAAAAATACTGTTGCCCATCGACTCTAAACGATACGGACATCTGGTAAAATATTTTGCAAATTTTTCCACCGCCG
Source organism: Engraulis encrasicolus (assembly GCF_034702125.1). Taxonomy (NCBI): domain Eukaryota; kingdom Metazoa; phylum Chordata; class Actinopteri; order Clupeiformes; family Engraulidae; genus Engraulis; species Engraulis encrasicolus. The sequence goes on from NC_085860.1 coordinate 33,884,373, forward strand.
AGCATAAAACGTGTAAGGCACCACCTCGGTGCAGGTGCTGGAGCTATGGAGGAGGAGTGGGGATGGTTGGGATGGTGGGGTGGGGGGTTGTCTGGGTGGTTGGCTGTGAGATTGGGATGTGAATGTTATGCATGACTGGCCACCACCAGAAGCAGCCTCCAACTGTTCTCCCGCCGTAGTGAAGCACACACGGCAACACTGGGAGCCGACACATGACCTGCTAAACTGGGGGTGCGACTTCACAGTTTGGATGAGAGGCCTGCGGAGAGAGAGAACTGGTTCCACTGACACTTTTTTTTCCTCTATGTTTTTTTCTTTCTTTTTTCGAAGGGATGTAGGGATGTACGGTAGGGAGGTACGTAGTGTAGGTATGGGGGTTCAGCTGCTCTTTTGTTTGGTTGTGAAGTGCTCTGTGCTTTGTGGCTTTTGAGATGGCATATTGCACTGAGTTGAAGCCAAAGACACAATGAGATGCAGTACAGTGGAGGTAAAGCTAATTTCATTTAGTAATGTAATTTTTGCCCTTTACTTATTTAGTTGTAGTATTAGTAAGGTAAACTACAAATGGGAAGAGCAGAATAGGCACCAACTACGAATAAAGGAACAGACTCTGAAGGCCTTCACAGGTGTTTTTTCTTACATCTTTTTTCACTGTATTACAAAAGGTAAAGCTAATTTCATTTAGTTATGTACTTTTTGCCCTATACTTATTTAGTTGTAAAATTAGTAAGGTAATGTGGGAAGAGCAGAATAGGCACCAACTACGAATAGGGCACAGACTCTGAAGGCCTCCTTCACAGGTGTTTTTTCTCATGTCTCTTTTCACCGCATCACAAAACAAAGACGAAATATACAGGCCTTTCCTCAGTTTTCTCTAAATGAATCGATTTGTTATTTCTCCTGCCATTTTCTTCCTGCTGTCCTGAGCTGGAGGGGGCCGGGACGGTGAAGAGCAGAGAAAAGTCCAGACAGACTCTCTCTCTCTCTCTCTCTCTCTCTCTCTCTCTCTCTCTCTCTCTCTCTCTCTCTCTCTCTCTCTCTCTCTCTCTCTCTCTCTCTCTTTCTCTCACTCTCTCTCTCCCTCTCTCTCTGACAGGTTGATTGTGGCCTTTCAGAGTTCTCCTGAGAGAGCAACAGGCCCAGGATGAGTTATTGACTTGTGTGTATATCACACTGCCTTCCTGAACTACCGTCTCCTCCCTCCTGTCAATATCAATAATTGATTTTAAACCATAGTCTAGTTTATTGAAGAAAAAATGAGAAGAAAATAAACAAAAACAAAAAGAGGTATTCTTTGTTAAAGTTTCTAAACAAAACTTTTTCTTTTCAATTTCTTCTGTCGAAGCGATGTTCTCTTGTAGTCATTTTTCACACACCTGTAATTCAGGCAGCATGTGATGTACAGAGATCTATAGCCTACCACAAATGAAGACTGTATATAATATATTTGCTTTTGAGTATATAATTAACAATATCTACAAACCAGCTGGGATGAGCTATTAATGCTTATTTTGCTTCGTGCCTTCTTGGCAATAGGCTGTCAATGCCTATTTCACTTCTTCTTCTTTCACAATTAAACTTTGATAGAATTTACACTTACTACCTGGCATGTGACATGTACTACTACTATACGAGAGATTGACCTGCTTGACATTTGAAAAGTGGTACAAATTAAATATGGCTCATATGACTCGTGGCTTATTTTTATCAACATTTTTGCCCACTGTTCATTAGCTTCTCTGTGCAGATGCGCCCATTCCCAGTCTTTGCTGAAAACACTCAACTAGACCTACATCATAGCGGCATGGCTATGACATTACTGAGAGGTTTACAGTAAGTAACAGATTAAGACTTGGTCGTTACAATTGTAATTGGTGAAGGTTTCGATCCGGTTACAACATGAGCTGATTACTCCTGAAATGGAATACTGGCTACTACATGAAAGGTTATTTTTCACATGTGTCTTTACATCACTGGTACTGGCTGTTGTGTTGTTGTTTTCTTTCTTTCACCCTGCTGGGGGATGTCCACCAGAGCAGAGCGAGCAGCAGTTGACTCACAGATCAGTAAGTGAGTGTGGTGACCTTATTTGTCTTGCAGCTGGAGTGGGCAGAGACGGGGCGGCCGGAGAATGTCACATCCAAGGAGATCCTCAGCCTGACGAGGAAACAGCAGGCAAAGGCCAAAGAGAAGGTACATTATATCCTCATAATAATAATAATAATTTGAGCACCTTACTTAGATGACACACTATATTTAATACATTTACAGAACTCACACCAGTTTGTGAATTGTGTAAATTTGGCATGGTAGTGTAAATTTTGAAGTATGATTTCACTTCACGCTGGCCTGACCTTGATGCTCTGTACACACATTTGCCTTTGATCAAGTTGATTGATAAATATCTAGGAATGCAAGGTGTTGCACTAACAGCCATGTTAGGATTATAGATTGTTTTGAGATTTAGGATCAATGTCATTCATTATTCCGCATTCCTATATTATTTCCAGTTAAAGGAAATTATATATGTATTATATAAAGTGAAACATTTCTTTAGTTATATTGAATATAAAAATGAATGACCAACGCCCCATTAAAACATGTCCTTTACAAGTCCTTTGTTGATGTATAATAGACCTACCTTTGTCCTCAATAAATGTATCGGAAGAATCTTTTAATATAAACACCTGCTTGATTACTTTTCAGGGTATGTGCAAACACAGGCTTTTTATAAACGAATTATAAAACAGCATGAAAACACGACATCACATTAGTGGAAATATACCAATAGGCATTTTCTCATTAGGTTTTTACCATTGGACAATCATCCACATTTTGAATTGATCTCAAAGGGTAGAAATAAACCTTGTGACTTTAATTAAAGAAAAGACTTTGGAGATGGAGACGTTAAAGGGCATTTTATAACGATACAAATGCACTAATTATTCAAACGTGTGTATCTGCATCTGTTTGAAACACACCTTAATAAATTGATCAACACATTCAGTGTCATAAATGTAACATTGATCTTTTCTGCATTGCATACTGTAGTGCACCATGCTTTACGTACCACAACTTTTGTGGCCCAGCGCGCAATTAACACCACAGCACCTCATTGTACGGTACATCAGTAAAAAAAAAAAAAAAACATTACGAGAGTGAGAGAGAGGCAGCTGCCTCACATGGAATTCTACCAACGAGATAAAAAGAAAGAAAGAATCCTTTTGATGCTGCAAAAGGTTTTCTACCCAAAACCAACCGTACGATATGAATGTACGTACGTAGTAGTGGAGAGTCCATCTCATCTCATCTCATGTGGGGGTTCGCTTCATCTGATTGTGTGGCCGAGTGTTTTGTTTGCGCTCACGGCGCGCTAAGGACGTAATGGAGAGGAATTGCCATTGAGCGAGGGGGGCCCTGTTGGTCCTAGACGGCTCTCCTATGAATGCCGACGCGTTCATTAGCCCCTGGCCACTCTCTTTCTCTTTCTCTCTTTCTCTTTCTCTCTTTCTCTTTCGTTCTTTATCTATCACTCATTCAGTCACTCACTGTCTCTCTCTCTCTCTCTCTCTCCTACGCTCCCTCTCTCTCTCTCCTTTTCGGTGTCCCTCTTTTTTTCTTTTCTATTTTGCACTTTGTTTTTTTCTTCCTCTGCTCTGCTTCAGTGACTCCATACACTTGCGTTCACAGACTTGGACAAGAGCGAGCGAGCAAGCACACACACACACACACACACACACACACACACACACACACACACACACACACACACACACACACACACGCACACACACACATGCACACACACACATATGCACACACACACACATATGGACACACACACATACACACACACATATGCACACACACACACACACACACACACACACCCACCAAAACACCACACACACACACACACACACACACACACACACACACACGCACACACGCAAACACACACACACACACACACACACACACACACACACACACACACACACACACAAACACACACACACACAAACGCTCCCCAGTCTGAAAACATTTTTAAGCATTCTGGGTCCGGCCGTCACGTAAGCCCCAACAAACAGCACTCAGGCCACACAATGTGCTCGGCGTGGTGAAAATGAAGAGCGCATTACGAAACAGTGTTTGCGTGTCAAACGCTGATGGGACCTCTTGCACTGTGTGTTGTGCCTTTGTTTATTGTCTCGGCCAAAAACGGGCCCCGCTTGAAAAAAAAAAGCCTTCCCTCTCCACAATAAGTGCCGCCCGTGTTGTCAGACTTGTTGCAGTGCAGCCATTTGCGAAAAATGTGTCCATTCACTGGCCGGATCATTTTTATACACACTTAACAAAAAAGCTTTGAGACATTATCTGTCCTGCATGGGTTGTTAGCCAAGGGTAAAAGAAAGAGAGGTAATCTGCACTTGTTCTTGTCATCGTTCTTCGTTGCAGTGAACTGTTCTCACCCTATCGGCTCTCCGTTCCCCCTGTCTCCTGAACTGTTGTAAAGGATCGCTGCAGGATATATACCGCAAACAGACTTAATAATGCTTACACTGATACACACCCACACACACACACAAAAACACACACCCATTCAATGCCCATCTCTCTCATCCGACACTTACCATGACGCACAC
>NC_085860.1:33894018-33909018 GCF_034702125.1 Engraulis encrasicolus
TTCAAAGTGAACTTTTTTAAATCCATATAGAGAATTTGCAATCTGTTGAGAGTCTAATTACTCTGACAGTGGAGTCAAAAGTCAGTGTAAAATTCTGCAGGCTCGTGTCAGTTCAGCTCTACACTACAGTAGAATTAACAATTGAAAATGTTACACAGACCAAAGGGTAAAACTAACCCTATTTTTGAGTGGGACCAAATGTTATCTGAAACAGTTAATTTCAACTCTTGAAGAGTTATACTAACACTGATTTTTTTATTGTGTGTTCCGTGGTGGCTGCCCCTTTGCACCAAGCAAAATACTCAGGCATTGTCTCTATGTTTACGATCAGGGATAAGATTCACAGTTGCGATTCTCTTTATGTGTGCGGCCAGACCCGACGTCAGAATCAGACACAAAATCGGGAGTCGTGTAGTTTGAGCCTGACTTTAGACATTGGTGGAATTTCACTGTGTTAGTCTTGAAGTGGAGCAGACCCCAGTGTGGCATTTCTCCATAGCTCTATTGTTCCAACCTGTCAGTAAACAAGACGATTTCAAACCGGCAAACTACATTTCTGTTACTCAAGGCCGATTTCTGAAGCAGGATCCAAGTCTACACGTAAGAACAAACCATTACAGACTGTGAATTTTATGAGAATAATAAGGAAATCTAACAATGCCCTTCCGACTATTTAAACTTACCAGAGAACTCCAAAATAGGCTGCTTCAAAAGGGATGTAAGGTAGATACCGTAGTCAGACTAGGGAGAGGTTGGAACAAAGGAGCTTCTGAGAAACGCATAGTCCCCGTACTTCAGTCTCTATTTCTGACCTCCTCCTCCGTGATTGAGGCACCATGAGCAGGGGGCCATCCCTCCGCACTGCTGCCGTGGGGCACCTGTTGGGTTACCCAGTTACACCGGACAGGTTAGGCTCCGTTGGAATTTTGCTTTACACTTTGAGCTGTGGCATGGAACAATGATTAAAAAAAATTACAAATGACAAAAATTGGACTTTTTATTTTCACTTTCACAGACTGATCCTTATCAGTTCTATCAACTATATTTGATATTTTGATATTTGATATTTTATTAGATTCCCCATTAGCTGATAAACATGTCAGCTACTCTTCCTGGGGTATACAGTACATTACATTACATTACATTGCATTTGGCAGACGCTTTATAACCAAAGCGACTTTCAGAAGAGGACATTATCAAGCCAACATCACAAGCAAATACAAAGTGCAGAGGAGTTATGCAGAACAGCAAGTGCAATTACAAAGAGGGGTTAGTACATGCATTCTGACTTTACTCTGTTTGGATTCCACTTGCTTTTTTTATTATTATAATACATCTAGCAAACGTGTATTGTCTTTCATCACTTAAGCTATCAGAATTAGACATCAAGTCCAACAAAGGTGCAAGGTAGAGGAGTCATATTCAAGAAACAGGCCATTGTATAAGGGATGGAAAGCAAGACCATAGCCAATATCAACAAATAAGGGGTGATATTTAAGCAATTTACTTGTTATTGTATTTTGCTATAACAGTACTTGTAGGGCACTTAGCGATGCACGGTGTTCTGCTTCATAGACGGCCGTCACATGAGGCAATATGCTGCTGTGCTCTTGCCTGCTCACCCTTAAAGCTGATGCTCTATCTCCCCCTACTGACAAGATTGTGTAACTGTGTGGTAACGACTGGTCATTTGACTCTCTTTCATTGTGTAACATAGTGCTGAGCTAGAGGCAGGCCAGGAAAGATGTTTTGGATTTCACCTCTCTCTGTCCCTCTCTGTCTTCAACTTGCTCCCTTTCTCTTCCCCTTTCTTCCTCTCCTCTCACCTCCTCTCATCTCCCTGCATGAAGTCCTCTGAACACATATCCAACAGTTGATACCGCTATACCTTGTTGTGCAGAAATGTCTTCAGTGTATCTCTCTCTCTCTCTCTCTCTCGCTCTCTCTCTCTCTCTCTCTCTCTCTCTCTCTCTCTCTCTCTCTCTCTCCCTCACATGTCTGTGCTTTATGGAGCTTGTTGTTGCAGAGGAGACTGCCCCTGGTTAGGAAGTCATGCCCACTGCTGTGTGTATCTTGCAGCTCCTGCAGATTATCCGCCGGCGGCTGGGAGCCGGAGGGGCCGGAGGAGCCGTGGGCCGCAGCTACCCCTCCGCCCTGCTGCGTCTCTCCCCCGCCTGGCTGTGCAACGAGTGGGGAGAGGCTGTCCGCAGTCCCCTCCACCTTCGCAGTGGCCAGAGGGTCTGGCTGTGCTATGGGGAGGAGCCCAGGTGAGTCTGGCCCCCTTCCCTCCTATCCCGGCACACACTGTACTATACCTTTCTCCCTCCTCTCCTTTACAAATGCGTATGCATGTGTATACACAACTCTCTTGAGTTGTACACTGCACATGTATCTGCTTCATCAACTTAGAGGCCATCTTAGATATTTGGAGTTCACACTGTTTCATCCTGTCCTATCCATCTCTTTTTCACAGAGTTGAATAGGTTGTCTAACCGACAAATGTTTCATGGTTTGATAGTTCTTTTTTGATCTGTCCATCTCTCCCTCACTTTGTTTCTCTCTCTCTGTCTGAGTTTTGTTTGGTGTTAACTAAGTGGCACTGACTTGACCATCAGGGCTTTTTTCATGACCAGTCCACATGTCTAATAGATGTTAATCTTACCAGCCAAACATGCACTCCATAATAGTGGCTGGTAAGTTGGTATTTTCTACCAGCTTAACTCAAATTTCACCACCGGTTGGCTGGTGTTAATTTAAAGCCTTGTTGACCATACATGTTGCATTCAGGCCGACGAAGAACTGTGCCGGTAACCGTTTCCACATCTAATCTTGAACCGGCCGGCGCTTCAGCGCTCGGAAACCAGAAAGTTGGTTTGCGATGTAAACTGAAAAATTTTCGTTTTTTTCTCTGCAAACTGTGATGCCAACGTTGATGTCATCAGGTTCATCCAGGTAACAAATGATCACAGAAGGAACATTTCAGCGCCTGGTATGAACGCGGGAGGTTCGCAGGTAAGCACTTCAGTTCCAAACGTAACTGGTGTGGGAACTGGCCCTGGCACCATTCAGGTCGGCCTGAAAACAGTAACAGTGGCATTATTTGTCTCTCTCCCTGTCTCTGTCTGTCTCCATCTGTCTCCGTTTCTGTTTCTCTCTCTCTCCCCGTCTCTCTCTCTCTCTCCCCGTCTCTCTCTCTCTCTCTATGTCTCTCTGTATATCTCTCTGTGTACTATGTCTTTCTCTCTCTCTCTCTCTCTCTCTCTCTCTCTCTCTCTCTCTCTCTCTCTCTCTCTCTCTCTCTGTATATCTCTCTGTGTATGTCTGTCTGTCTATCTCTCTCTCTTTCTATCTCTCTCTTTCTCTCTCTCTCTCTCTCTCTCTCTCTCTCTCTCTCTCTCTCTCTCTCTCTCTCTCTCTCTCTCTGTATATCCCTCTGTGTATGTCTGTCTGTCTATCTCTCTCTCTCTCTCTCTCTCTTTCTCCTTCTCTCTCTCCGTCTCCATCTCTCTTTCTCTCTTTCTCTCTCTTTGTCTCTCTCTCTCTCTCTCTCTCTCTCTCTCTCTCTCTCTCTCTCTCTCTCTCTCTCTCTCTCTCTCTCTCTCTCTCTCTCTGTCCATCTCCAAGTATGAGCAGTCAGTTGCCGTAATGATTGCAGATGGGCTCTCTGCAGGGGGTCTCTGGACCCAGGGCCCTGTCATTGGTGGGTGGGTGACAGAGGGAGAGACGGAGGGAGGGGAGGGGGAGGGGGAGGGCAGGCTTGTCCTTTCCTACCGTGTAGTAGCCTCTATCTCACCCGACCCCATCCATCTCTGCACCGTGCACAACCACCACCACCATCATCACCATCACCATCACCATCACCACCTCCTCCACTCTACTCTAGTCTACCATCACAGCTTCTCATTCCACCGCACTATAATTGAGAACTGGATTTGTGAGAGTAAATTGTGCGTACGTAGCTAGCAACCATTTTTTTGTTGATACAACAACTTTTTATTTATGTTACTTTCCCTCAAAGCATGCAGAGAGCTGTCATCTGTGTCATTTCATACTGGACACCACCACCCCACACACACACCCTTCACCACGCCCCCTGAAAAAAAAACCTGAAGTGATAACTCTTTCCAAAATGGGCAGGCCAGCCAGCCAGCACCACTCTGTGATCTGACAGAGAAAGTTCTGGAAGCTCTCAGTGGCTCTCTGTGGCTCTCTGGCTGTGGCAGCATGGAATGTTTGTGCACTCGCCGATTTTGATTGGGTGTAATTTGTGATGGGGGGGTGCTGTTATGGAGGATGGCAGAGATGCAGGGGGAGGGTGGGGGGTGCGTAGGGGACTGTATGGGGTGTATGAGGGTGGGTGGATATGGGGGTCGTTGGGTGGGGGGAGAAAATCATTTAGCCAGGCTGATGGCTCACCCAGGGGATGGGGTAGAGTATTCAACAGGGATTAATGATGATATGCTTATTGACTGGAACTAATTCCTCACAGTCTCTCAGACTCCTAGCCCTGATAAACAGAAGGGAACTGTGTGTGGCTGTGTGTGTGGCTGTGTGTGTGTCTTCAGGAGGAAGACATTACATGATGGCTGAAATGGCCATGTTTCAGACAGCTATAGAGAATATTCTCCCTAAGAGTCACAGGGTTTCATTTGTTGTCACATACGGTGATGTACTTTGTAGCAAACTTGTGGAAATACAAGACAGGAAAATGGTAATTTAGGGAGGACGTGTGATGTACTTTGTAGCAAACTTGTGGAAATACAGGAAAGGAAAATGGTAATTTTGGGAGGACTTGTTAAATTGATGAGAGAAAATATATACAGGTATATATAAAAAATAAATACAGTACATACAAAATGAGTACATACACAGCGTTACAGCTGACTTTATATACAGGCAAGCTTGTACTGTATGTTTATATATCAAAACATGCTTTTCACCGTTGTAAATATAGTTTTTGCCAAACGACATGAATATGTACAGTAGGACAACTATTTAAATTCCATTTGACACTGATTTGATTCACTCAATTATTATCTCTCCTGGTCTCTCTCGTTCATATTCACTTCATAATCCATTGTTTTCACCTAGTTCCATCCATTATCACATTGTGAATTGGTAAGCATAAGAGTTATCTTCACTGTATTCCCAAGAGATATGTAAACAAAAGCTCTCCAACATGATGGCTGTTACTGCTGCTGCTGCTGTTCATGATGATGATGATGATGATGATCATTGTATGCCACTGTGAGTGACATCTACAAATTAGGCTGCAAAGTGGGGTGTCTGTCTGAAGTGCACTGTGGGAGAACCTCGGGCAAGTGTGGGGGGGTGCATGGTGGAGCGAGGGTGGTGGTGGTGGTGCATCTCTAGAGGGACTTTTCTCCCACTGGGGTTGTGTGCGGAGTCGTGGTCTGGGTGGGTGTGTTTGGGGACCACTGGGGGTGGGGGTGGGCGGTGATGCTGGGGACTTAGGGGGATAGCTGGAGAACTACGGAGAGAGAGAGGGAGGCCTTGTGGCTCCCAAGTGAGCAGCTGTGAGGCGGATGCCTGCACCCCACACCCCCTTCCATCTCCATCATCACCGCCTCTACCCTACCCTACCCCACCCTACCCTACCCCACATCCGATCTCTGTCCCATAGCCTCCGGTCCAGCTGGCCAGCCATCCATGAAGCATTAGCAAGTGCTTGTCCCACAGCACTTGGGGTGGGGTGGGGTGGGGGGGGGGGGGGGGGGGGGGGGGGGGGGTGGGGTGGGGTGGGGTGGGGGGGGTGTTGGTCTTGTTCTTCTAGTCAGACTGCTGGGTTGCTCTCACGAAGTGTCACTGTGACAACAACCCCCCGCCCCTCACCCTGATAAGGCTCTATGGCTGTGTAAAAGCAAATACATATATAGATTATCTTTGCTTGGAATGTCGACTTCTACTACAGTAAAATGAAAAAAAGGTCGCACCATGCATAGAGTTCTTTATTACACAATGTGTAATAAAGAAACCTATGCATGGTGTGACCTTTTTTCGTTTTTCAGTTTTACAATATTTTGGTCAGCACCCTTAAAAGGAAGAGGAAAACTGTTGGGTGACGCCTGCTCCAACCCTTATGGACTTCTACTACAGTACCATATGTGCATATCATGCAATTGCCAATTGTCTGTGATTGCACCCTGTATTGCACACCTGGATAATTTCAGTCAGTGCTCCCTAACATGGTCAGTAGTTTGTGCATTTGCTGTGTAAGTAGGCCAGTAAGGAGTGAAAACTGGAAGAAAGGGGCTGTAGGCTGGATGTGAACCTGACCATGTCAGATTGAGCCACAAAAAGGAATGCACTTGCAGTGTTGTTGATCAATGACCTTTTGACCTATGGAGGACTCCTCTCCATTGTCCAGGGTGGGGTTTCACACAAGTTTTCAGACCATATCCGCCCATAAACGATTGCATTATTCCTCGCTGTCTCAGGCTATTTAAATGCATCAATAGGGTGGTATCACATCCCTAACTAGAAATAGTAAATAATGGCTTTAACAGCTAGTTGTACATCATTTGAGTGCCTAACAGGCACTTTGCACTTCGAGATACACTGCTGATTGTGGTCATGTTGTTTGGATCTTGCAAGGAGAATGCAATTATCTTCTTTTTTTCGGGGGGGGGGGGGGTGTTGGCCCTTTCTTTTGATTATATTACATTACATTACATTACATTATAACAAAAGCGACTTTCAAAAGAGGACATAATCAAGCCAACATCACAAGCAAATACAAAGTGCACAGGAAATATACAGAACAACAAGTGCAGTTGCAAAGAGGGGTTCGTTTTTTTAAATATTTTTTTATACAGAGTAAATAAAGAGTAAATAACGAGTACACAACACACACACACACACACACACACACACACACACACACACACACACACACACACACACACACACACACACACACACACACACACACACAAACTAAACTAAACATCATGTCAAGAGTCTGCCCTGGGGCTAGGCCAGCTCAAGCATTAGTCTAGTAGATACTCTCGAAAGAGGAAGGTCTTTAGTTGTTTCTTGAAGGCTGCAAGAGATGTGCTTAGTCTTGCTGCCTCTGGGAGACCGTTCCACCACTTGGGTACAACAACGGAGAATAATCTTGACTGGGAGTACCTAGAGCGACTGGATGGCAGAGTCAGACGGCTTGTGCTGGATGAGCGCAGTTCTCTTCCAGTAACATAAGGTGTTAATAGGTCCTTCAGATAAGCTGATGCCATTCCTGTGATGGTTTTGTTGGCAAGGGTCAATGCCTTGTGCTTGATCCGGGCGGCGGTTGGTAACCAGTGCAACTCAATAAATAGAGGAGTAACATGGGTCCTTTTGGGTTGCTTGAAGATCAACCGTGCCGCTGCATTCTGGATCATCTGCAGAGGTTTTAGCGCACAAGCAGGTAGACCTGTCATGAGTGAGTTGCAGTAGTCAACGCGCGGGACAGGACCGTGGCCTGGACCAGTCGTTTTGTAGAATATTGTGTCAGCACAGGTCTGATATTCCATACGTTGGACATCTGGAATCGACAGGTCCGGGTGACTGAGTTGATGTAGTTGCAGGATGACAGCTCATCATCAATCATGACGCCAAGGTTTTTGGCGGCTTTGTTTTTGGGGTCACAATGGTGGAGCCTATCTTGAGGTTGATGTTGTGACTGAGTGACTCTTTAGCTGGGATCACCAGGATCTCTGTCTTGGACAGGTTCAGCTTATGATGTACTGTGTGAGAGGAGGGAGGAAGCCAGTGGGAGAGAGATAGGGGAGGTTTGGGAAATGACCTTGGGCCGGAATTGAACACGGGCCGGAATTGAACACAGGTCCTCGACACAACAGTACGGTGCCTTAGCCATTAGAGTCAAGGCCAAGACAGTGAACACACGTCTGACATCCATACGAGATAGGACAGGAGATGTGTCAGTCTTCAGCCAAATCAGAGATTCTTTAAGTATATAGAGATATGCCAATGTAATGGGTTGCTATGGGCACCTAACATGACCAGGTTCCGGTCTGCCTAAAGGAGCGTGTCATAATGCTCCTAGTATTGAATAGAACAGTTCTTAGGTCTGCCTAGGTCTGCCTAAAGGGGGATTCCCCCCCCTCCCCCTTGCAATAATAGAACCCGGAAACAATGGGCCAATGGAACCTCTCTCTCTACTCTCTGGCCAAATCCTATGGGGCTGGTAGTGGGCCACTGCAACAGGGACATGGAATGTGAATTCGTAGAGAAGAAGAGTAATTATACATACTAGGCCAACCAAAATACAAAAATACATTAGCAGTGAAGTGATGATGGTGATTTAATTTTCCTCCTCCACATATTCGCTCACACACACACACACACACACACACACACACACACACACACACACACACACACACACACACACACACACACACACACACACACACACACACACACACACACACACACACACACACACACACACACACACATACACACACACACACACTGTTCATCCTCACCCCCCACCCATTTTTTTTTTCAAAACCGTACAGTTCTGTTTTGTTGTAAAAGTAATTTCATCTCATTTGATCTTTTAAAATGTAATTTCCTCAAGAGGAACCGTATGTGCCTGTCAGTTCCTTCGCATGAGTCAGAGGAAGAAGTTGTCACAGAGTCCATTTTAGTCCTCGGCAGGCAGAGTGCCGCGCAACGATGGAGTTGGTGAGGGCGAATTATAATTAACGCGGTTAGTCTGCTGCAGCCCGTGATTGCCCTCCACTTTTTGTCATGTGCTTTGAAAGCTTATGCACGAAGAAAGAAGAGAGGGGGGAAGAGAAAGAAACGGAGACTGAAAGAAAGGACAGGCTAGAAAATGTTGAAATGTTCAAGCTTGAATGCACCGAAATCAAAGCTAATTTTAAGACAGAGGTTCAACGTCTTCTCCTGCAGTTAATTAATATAATATTGTGGCTGGGTTTGATAGGGAAAATGTGGTATTAATTAAATTATCCCGCAATAATTAGTATTAATGTCCTAATATTTCCTAATTAAGATTGTATCTTTGTGAGGGTTATGCTAATTCAATTACAGTGCTCTCGGTATCACATGCGTGCATTTCTCTCATTACCCAAATGAGAGAAATAAACAAGGTCCCCAAGACGAGAGCCGACATTTTAATTTAGAACTCGACACAATCATGGGTAATTGTATGATGCTTGCGTACAGCTTTGTGAAAGCCTCTGATTTATTTCACGATGTATTTTCCTCACATGTTTAGTATGCGAGGGAGGTCTCCCAGTGCCCTTTCCACCCCCATAGTGTTTGCCGTTTGCAGACTGTTTCACATGGTGAGAAGAGGGAACCATATGTTTGCTACTGACCACAGATGCATTTCATTGTCCTAACTCCCGTGCTAAGGCTGTGCTTGTGGCCTTGCGCCTCGCTGACACCCTGCCTCCTTGGAGAAAGTTTGGTAACACTTTATTTTAGGGATACATCTATTAGCACTAATACATACAGTGTTAATGCCAGCATAAGTAACTTGTAAGGCATGTACTAAGCGAACGCTAAGGCCTATTAGGTCCTTACTAAGGTTAAATTGGTAATAAATCCCTTATTGTGCATGAACAAGACATTTGTGAATACATGCCTAACAAATGTCTGATTTTGCTTTGTACATGCCTTACAAGTTACTTATACAGGGACATTGTATGTATTAGTGCTAATAGATGTGTCCCTAAAATAAAGTGTTACCGAAAGTTTCCCCACTGTCAGCCAAGCCACAACAACTTTTTGAGGGACTTTTCCCCATTCAACGTCCTGATGGCAAATGAGCAGATGACCTTTGAATTGGTCTTTTGCAAGCTTCTAAATTAAACTTCTGTCGTCAATGACATCTTACAACATCACAAGGCCACAAGCACAAGATAGGATGGTAGTTAGGATGATAGAAAGAACCCTACTTCAGGGATATGAAGAGTCCACATGGCATAGTCTGAAAATGATGAACTGCAGGTGTGGGCCTACTCTCGTGGGCCCATCAGTATACATTAAATCCCTTGCTTTTTGAAAAGCAATAACGACCTTTGCCTCGACCAGTGACAAAATAATTTACTCATCGATTTGAATCAAATATCAACCTATCAGCAATAAGTTATAAGTAACATGTGAATTTCTGTCCCTACAAGCTACTTTTTTCCCACATTCAGTTTAATTTACGCTATTGTCACCCACCCCGTAATGCAGATTTGTCTCTGCCTTTCTCTCAGGCCTTGCAGCACTGCAGCCCTCACTCTCTGCCTGGAGAGGATGGACTTGGCAGGGGAGGGGGATCAGCATGCTACTCAGGGGACACTACTGGATCCAAACCACGCACACAAGTAAGTGGACTGACCTGGGGGTGTGTTTCTCGAGGGTGTAGTTGTTAGCCGGTTAGCAACTAGGGTAGTTGCCAATGAGGAATTGCATTGAAGACAACAAAGTAGCTAGCAAAGTTAGCAACTATGGTTTCGAGAAATGCACAGACTGACACTGGTGATTTGATTGGGGGGGGGGTCCTCTTAGATGTGTTTTACCCCCATTGGGATGAATCTGTTCTGTCTCTGTGTCACATGAGCAAATGTACAGGAATATACTGTATAAGTACAGGTGCCAACTACAGCTGCCACACAAGTGAAGAGAAATCCGCATGCAAGATTATAGATTATTTATCAGTCCTCAGGACAGACAGTGTGACCATCACTAGATTTGTGGGTGTACTCTGACTGTCATACCAATGCGCCTGACTCTTTGATGTAGTGGTCAGAGTGCACATTTGGACCACAAGTGTCCCTGGTTCTAAGCAGGGCAAGGCAACTCTCCTCCCCTTTGCTTTATGACTTCACAGTGAATGCAAGCGGCTGTCAGAAAAGACCAGGGGTGCATTTCTCAACGACGCCGTTGCTAATTATGTTTGCAACTTACTTAGTTGCAATGCAATTTCCCATTGCCAATCTACTAAATCGCCAAATGGTTAGCAACGATGCTTTCGAGAAACAGGGTCCAGAATGTGATGTAATATAGTGGTTGTAAACAAACTCGTGCACAAGCACATAGTCTGACTAGAGTAGACCAGTGATTGCATGTAGTGGCGGGTGAAGAACCTTCAAGTGCATCCTCTGACGAGTGTACACTGTCAATTTTGCAGTGTTAAGCCCACTCTTAGAGAGTCAGCTTTAACACTCCTCTAGTTGGCCATACTGTTTAGATGTTGAATTGGCACTACAAAATGTACAATGGTGTAGCCAGCCATGCAGGCAGCATCTCCACCAGCCAGGCCATTACAGCCATTAAGCAACACAGAGTGCAGCAGGGGCAGGGCGTGAGCTCGGCTGCGCTTGCATGCTAACATGGCTAATTAAAGCTCCCTACGGTCCGAAGGGCCCATAACCGCTGCTGCTTCATTGGCTCCAGAGGAATGAGATCATGGCCCAGCGTGTGTGCGATGACCTGCCCAGCCAACTGTCGACCTGTGGGGTGAGGGGTGAGGGAGGACAGGGGTGATGGGAGATGGGCGATGGGGAGGTGGGTGATGGAGGGTGGTAGACCAGCATGAGACAATTGTGTGCAATGTAATTGTGTAATTTTGGTGAGACAGGCTGCCTAGTTCACACACACTCACACACTCACACACACACACACACACACACACACACACACACACACACACACACACACACACACACACACACACACACACACACACACACACACACACACACACACAGTGTGTGTGTGTTTACGTCTTTGTGTTTATTTACAAGCTAATCTATCTGTGTCTATTACTTGTTTATGTATTGTATTTTTACAATTATTTTTAAAACTGTCTTGAAATTGAGTGATATTTTTTATTTAAACCAGGCATGTTGTACCTCTGTGTCCCAGGTATCAAGTGTTGGAAGAATTTCCTCAGAGTTGCAGTATCAGCAAGAATGGGCATAGCCACTACTTACAGCTGAAGGTATTTACCAGCAGATGAAACAGTGCAACACATGTACGATATTGTGTGCTCGTAACATTATGTGCACATATCTCAAATGTTTTTTTCAGGCTTCAGACTGAAGTCCTTGAACTATTTTTTAATATATTTCTTGCTATACCGTATATTGATTGATTTTCTTTGACTAAATGCATATAAATGGAACGTTCCTCTTAAAGTATAAACATATGGTGTAAATTGCATCACATATGATACTGTACACATTTTCAGAGCTCTTTCCATATATCTTTTTCCAACTTCTCCTGACTTATAACAAGTCCCTTTGTCGCTCACCTCTCCCTGTCATAGCGAGCATACAGCATATTCTCCAGATGAAGTCTTCAGTTCACAGCAGCCGCTGCAGCAGTCTATATGTTCCACGGTGGCAGTGCAGTGGTGATAATAATTACAGTGTGCTACTGGATAAACATACACAATGATGATATGCCTGCCCATCCACTGTACATTAATTAGGCACAATAAGCACAGCTCAGCTCAGCTCAGCTCAGCCTGTCGTCACCACATCCCCCACGGACACCTCCCTGAGACCCCCTGACATAAATATCAACCTCTCGCAGACATGTAATTAAATGTGAACTGCCTCAGTGATGACATGAGAGAGAGAGAGCGAGAGAGAGAGAGAGAGAGAGAGAGAGAGAGAGAGAGAGAGAGAGAGAGACCGAGAGACCGAGAGAGAGAGAGAGAGAGAGAGAGAGAGAGAGATGGGTGGAGGGGAGTCAGATATGCATTTTGTTTTCCTCCCGGCCTCATATGCCGTCAGCAGGTGTAGTGATTATCTCAGTTGGCTTGAGGTCCATAGAGGAGGAACTGACCGGAAAACTCAGTGATAATGGCATGACATTATCAGCTGACCATGGAGAACGTATAGGCTATATGTACAGTATGTTTGTCAATCATACTCTGTGCTGTATTTTTGCTCAGATAGATAACTGTCAATGGCTCTATCTATGCATTTTGTATTCATAACATACTAAGACTTGGGATTCATTTATAAAATATGGAAAGTGTTCATAATTGCATACAGTATGTATATAAAGTCCAATTGAAACACCTTGCACTCTTGGTAATAAACCTTCATCTTCATGTGAGTGCAGTTATATGTATAAATAATTTGTTATTATACCATAATCGATTATAATACTGTTTAATTGATTTAATTTAATTGATATTGTCCTTCCTCCCTCCCTTCCTTCTCTCTTCTTCCTTCTGTGGGTGTCTTAGGAAGATACATCGGTGGTGCTCCTTCCCACAGTTTCTGTGACAAAACTGTCTTTGGGACAAAGACTCCAGCCTCCTGGTGTTGACAATGCCATGATCAGCTCTTGTTACGCACATGTTTGGAGTATAACCAAAGTAAGATGCTGCACACTCTGACTTGATACTGTGATTTTATTCAACAAAATGGCGTCAGATTGTCTGAGTTCTTCACTAGGGGCCTATACTACAAAGTTGGTTCAGGAGTAAGCCAGGTTAAGTTAAGAGATAAATCATCTAATAGAGGAGCATGGAGTCCTCATTGTCCCAAGAAATGAGGACTCCAGGCTCTTTTATTAGATGTTTTACCTCCTCACTTAATCTGGTTTACTACGGAACCAGCGTTGTAGTATAGGCCCTAGGTCTGTGCTCATAACGTGCACAATCCAACAAATACACAGTGTGAATAGTTAGTTGAGAACTTAGCAAAGTCTGACCGTTTTTTTTCCACTATCACATTAGTGCCAGTCACCCACACCTGTATTTTGGGGGATTTCAACACTTCACTTTTGGTGTTAGTATTGTTGCTGCTGTGGTTGTTGTTGTTGTTTTTCTTGTCATCGTTGTCACCGCTGTTGTTTTTGTCTGTCGTCAGGTAAGTTCCAGTTCAGTAGCCGTGTACACGCAGTCAGTGAGCCCACGCATCGACTTCTCTCCTCTCTCACACCCAGTTCCCCCACCCCCTGACACCACACACTCACACACACACACACACACACACACACACACACACACACACACACACACACACACACACACACACACACACACACACACACACACACACACACACACACACACACACACACACACACACACACACACACAAACAGAAAGAGGGAGTGGGAGAGAGAGAGAGAGAGAGAGAGAGAGAGAGAGAGAGAGAGAGAGAGAGAGAGAGAGAGAGAGAGAGAGAGAGAGAGAGAGAGAGAGAGAGAAATACACACACAGAGAAACACACAAACACGCACACCTCTGTTCCCCCACCCCAGTTCAATCGCGTGTGTGACAGGAAGCCCATCATTTTCTGGTCGCGCTCATCTGGATTTGACACTTTCCCGCCCTAATTCCCCCCAGCTTTTCACAGCTTACTGAGCCTCAAAGCTGCCCAGTTCAGGGGAGGCCACTCTCCACATTTTTTCCACTTATTGACATCGGGGCCAAAAGACATATTTTACGTCGATCCACATTTCAGTACAAAACAGCAAGTATGCCACGGAATACAGTATGTGTTTATTGCAATGCTAACCCATTCCCCATAATTGCTTCTCTTCATGTTTGGGATGGCTCTGGGTTATTTAATTGCTTGTTAAGGAGGCTAATATGGATGGGGGGGGCTGTGGATATGTCTTCAAAACAAGTCCTGAAAACATGCCATGACACAAAATGATGTAAAGGGACTTGAGATGGGTTTAAGGGGGGTAAAGGAAGTGTGAAATTGATGAGGGGCGTGTGAGTAGGATGGTGATATGAAACAGATAGTGGAGGTCAGCTCCTAGTCTTCCCCGATTAGGCCCACCATTATCACCCGACCCCAGCCCGCTCGGCTCGACTGGGGGGTGATCCCATCCCTTTCCCCTTCGCTGCATGCCCTCAGGAGAGGTGCGGTGTGAGAGAGGAGAGGGGGTTGTGGTGGAGTGGAGAGGGCAGGGGGGTAGTTAAGTTAGTTAGTTCATTCATGTGAGTTTGTCTTCTTCAATCTGTGACTCAATCTC
>NC_085860.1:33916518-33921518 GCF_034702125.1 Engraulis encrasicolus
GCAGAATGCCTCCCTCCTTATTTCTAGCTGGCTTCTAGGATGACCTCAAGGCATTGCCTGATTTATGAATACAGATTTTTTTTTTTCGTCACCGGATTTTTTTTCATTTTGGCTCCCTGATGACGGCTTGCAGATTCATACATAAGTAATCACACATGTGGTCCCAAATCTATATTAGTTTACTATCTCACTCATTTTTAAAAATAAATACATAGTTTAATCAAAATAAAGTAAATAATTCCATTCATGAGGGTATGCAATAGTGTAGAAACAACAGTACAGATCTCGTGCACTGAAAGAGTTTACTAAAAAGGTATTGACGAAATGTCTATCACTGCCAAAGAAAGATAGGAAAACTAGAATGAAAGGGGGCAGGAGGAAGAAGGAAGGGTCAGATGAAAGCTATAGATAGTTTGCATGAGATTATTGATCAGTTGAACCAACCAACTCCCATTTCCCTATAACATTTGGATAGGAGGGGAGAGTTGGGGGGTGGAAAGGGATGAGGAAGAGAAGATAGTGGTGTGGGGGACGTGATGGGGTGCATTCTTTTGACCCCTGGGCAGTGCTAGCATAGGAAGATGGCGAGATAGGGGGTGTTCTGAAGAGGAGGTCTGTTCTGGGGGTGGTTTGATAGCGGTGTGAGAGATAGGGGTGCGCTGGGAGTGCATGCCCAGTGGAGTATGTGGGCCTGGCCCGTCACCCACTGACCTGTGACAGAGAAGCGAGTCACTCTAACCCCTTGTGACAAGCCCACTCCAGGCACATCTGCGCTATGGTGCCCCTCTCTCTCTCTCTCTCTCTCTCTCTCTCTCTCTCTCTCTCTCTCTCTCTCTCTCTCTCTCTCTCACTCTCTCTCTCTTTCTCTCTCTCTCTCTCTCTCTCTCTCTCTCCCTCTCTCTCTGGCGATGGGAGAGTGGCTATGCCATAGGGGTTGAGAGAGGGGAGACGAAAGGGTGTGTTGGACAGTGGGGGTTGGTGATAGGAGTTTAAGGGAGAAGAAAGGGTATGGAGCAGGGTTAGAGTAGTGAAGGGTGCAGTGGGGGAGTGGAGGAGAGGGAAGAGTGTGTGATGGGGAGAGCAGTGGTGCCATGGGGGATGGTGGGGTGGTGTGGTGGGGGTAGGAGGGGAGAGGTTTGGGTAGCAGGGAGATGGTAGACTGTGGTGAGGAAAGTGAAGTGTGTGGTGTGTGCCGTGGTGTTGGGCTTGAAGAGTCAGGAGATGGGGTGCAATGGGGTTGGGCTGGGGGTGCAATGTCCTAACAGGAAGAATAGAGTGCCCAAGTTGCCGCCCCTTTCATACGGTTCATTGGCCTTAAAGGGACACTGTGTGAGATTTTTAGTTGTGTATTTCCAGAATTCATGCTGCCCATTCACTAATGTTACCTTTTTCATGAATACTTACCACCAGCATCAAATTTTAAGTATTCATTATGACTGGAAAAATTGCACTTTTCATACATGAAAATGGGGATCTTCTCCATGGTCCGCCATTTTGAATTTCCAAAAATAGCCATTTTTAGCTGCAAAAATGACTGTACTTGGACCATACTAGAAAATATTTGTTAATTACTTAGTAAACTTTCATGTAAAGATCAAATTTGGCAATAGGCAGCCCAGTTTCAATGAGCAGCATAGTTGCAGTACCTTTTTTGACCATTTCCTGCACAGTGTCCCTTTAAGAAGTCAAAAAAAATCACTGGGATCTATTGGGGCAGATAAAACTGCTGATGATCTGCTTCCCCTTTCCACCCAGATCATACATATCCTGTACCTGAAAATAAATGATAACCAATGGCGTGATTGTCAACTTTACTTGTCAAGCAATTTGTGAGTTCTGTGCCACGCGCACAAAAAGACATTATTATTTGGACTACACAAGAGATGTCGCATATCTGACGTGCCGCTACTTCAGCCGCGGTAGCTGTAATAGGTCTGGCTCCCTGACTTTAGCCACGGCCCACGTTGAGCATGTGAGACGCATGGTGTACTCCAAATTGCCTAGTCTCGCACAAAATCTCAAGTAACTTTTGCTGCTTGTCAAAAATGAGTGGTCTTCATACACCAATCCAAATCTTTAGACTTGACTGCTATCATACTGTATGTCAAATGGTGCCCCATTGGCAGGAAGTAAAACCGTGTGACTTAGCCACTCTATCTTTCAGCCAGGCTTTCTGGGTTCAGAGAGTTTAAAGTCCTGTCGCATATTTGCTCATATCACCCAATCAGCTGTAATAATGAACACACCTCTTGAGCTAGGTGAATGAGCTCATTAGTGCCATCAGTGGTGTTTTGAAGAGAGACAGGGCACTGGGACTGATAATATGGCGTACAGGGCATTTTCTCCGGTGGGCCGACAGTCCTCAGGGGCCAATGTTGTTGTCTTTTGTTGGTTTGTTTGTTTATTTGTTTGTTTGTTTTTTCCATTAGATGCCGGCCTTTAATTTCGATGTGATGGCCCAGTGGCCTATCTTTACAGTAATAGAGACAGTGGAGGACTCAGAGGACTGTGCTAGTCATAATATCAGAATATACAATTTCAAATCGAATCAAATAAGAAAAGCAAAGGGCTGTATGATGGGCTGGTCTGTGCCAAAAGCGCCCGGGCTGTTGTTTCAATCCCAGCCCACCCCTGCAGTAGCCAGGCTGCGCCCTCCTAGTGACGCAACACCGTCGCCGGCATTGCTTCTAGGATTTACAAGACATAAAGTGTCAAAGAGAAGAATTTGTCTGCGTGGTATGTGAAGTGGCGTTATCTGACTGTTTACCTGGCAAGGCGTTGGGGAGAACAGTACAGTACATAGACTCACGATCGCAAGTCTATGATAATCAGGTAACCCCTGCAGGGCACTTGTGTTCCTATTGAATTGAACAGGTTGCTATGTTTCATGCGTCTAGACTCTAGAGCATGGTCAAGAGGAATATCTGGCAGGACTTTTACATACTCAATATAATTTTAAATCCGCCTCTGTGATAGGAATTGCTTTTATTTTGCAATAACGAGCCTTCACACGTAGAACATTCAAGCAGAGGCAGACCATGGCTACTCAGGAAGGTGAAGCACATGAACACTAATCTTGAACTCTAATCATGAGAGACGGGGTCATGAAACACAAATGATACACAATAATATAAAAAAGGATGCATTAACATTAAAACGTGCTCACAGGTATTACCATTTTTTTTTATTCCTTCATGTGTGAGTGAGAATAGGAGTGGAGCTGGGTTTGGGGTGTGTTGTGGCTAGCTGGGAAAGTGGAGCTTGGCCTTGCCACCATGACCCCTTGTAGCCAGCGCTGCCCTCTGACCCCTGACCCCCACAGGGTTAATTCCCTGACCCTGACTGTGACCGGGGCCATGTTAGGCTTTAAAAGCGCATTATACCCTTGTCACACACACAAGAGAACGCGCGCGCACACATACGCTCACGCAGGGACGCACACACAGATGCACGCGTGCACACCCTCACACACACACACACACACACACACACACACACACACACACACACACACACACACACACACACACACACACACACAGAGAGAACAACACGAAAGAGGAAATAGAGCAAATAGTTTGTTGAGGAATGAGGGTGTGTGTGTGTGTGTGTGTGTGTGTGTGTGTGTGTGTGTGTGTGTGTGTGTGTGTGTGTGTGTGTGTGTGTGTGTGTGTGTGTGTGTGTGTGTGTGTGTGTGTGTGTGTGTGTGCTGTTCGTGCTGCAGCAGCTGTCTCAGAGACTGGTCGCTGCGGATCATGCTAAATGGCTTCACCCCTTTGAAACAGACATGACTGACAGCATCCTCACCGGATCATGCAGGATCACAGGGCCGGATTAGTCAGATTACTATGTGTTAGTCAATAGAAACTTAAGAAATAATCCGTCATTCAGTGCATCTTCATGCAGTGGGTGTGGGTGTGTGCCTTGAAAATGTGCCAATAGTCTATTGTGTAAAACGTATTTGCTTGTTAATTATGGAAAGACAGGTGATGTACTTGACATGAAGCACATGTTTCGGTTTACTATTCCTGGCGTTCCAAATCATGGGATAAATTAGACTTCATATAAATTGCATTTTGTAAAATTCCTTGATGTAATATGACTTGGTAATGATGATGGGCAGATATTATCTTGTGTCTATGATATGTCATTATCTCCCTTTTAGAGGATTTTTTTTTTTAAACAATCTTCCCAAGACAAGCCCTCTGTTGAGCTTTTATGGCTGTTGCATTATTGCAAGACATGGCAAAGAATGACATGGCAAGTACTAAGTAGAAAAAGAAGACTTAAAAGCTCAAAGGAATCTGTCTCCATGGAGGGTGGGAGATGGCCTGAACTTACTCTGCCATTTAAATTCATTTGGGTTCGGAATTCAAATTCAAATTTAAATTGTGCTTTATTAGCATGACTCTTATGATATAGTGTTGCAAAAGCATACAAATAACAAGACAAACATGGGAATCGTGTTACCTTAAGGCTTTAGCAATCAGTAACGGACTCTGCGTGAGAGCTCTGCGTCACTACTCTCAACTGTTTGCTGATTGGCAGAACAGTGAGAGAACCGAGCCAGGAGGCTTTCGCCAGACTATGTGCCGAACCAAAATCTTTGGGTGTAAGTACATAGGATGACATCGCCAGGCTAGCAAACCCTCTCAATCTTGTTAAAGTAGACATTTGATCCAAATAGGCCACGGACACATCGAAAGGTGTTTGTATTTGTTAATTTGTGTTTGTACAGGACAGTTTTGTACGTAGCCCTGTTGTAAACCCATTAATAGGCCCCAAAATACAGCTGCCCCTGTCCCTGTCCCTGTCCATACGGCAGAGGCAGAGAGAGGGCCTGAAACCCAGGAGAGGCAGCGAGTGCTGCCAAGTATAGATGTTACTGTCAGTCCATTTAACCAGCGCTTTCTGCCAGCATCCATTCAGGGCCACACTCGCCTAATTGATGGGTCTCTACTCGACTCCAAATAGAGCCGCATCCTCCCTCCAATGGAGAA
>NC_085860.1:33929018-33934018 GCF_034702125.1 Engraulis encrasicolus
TGCCCTGTGCAGATTCATAGAATTAGTTTTGATTTTATACAATACCCACCAATACACAAAAATGGATAACACTTTATTTCAATGGTTCACTATGAACAGTGGATCTACCACATTAGGTACAGTGTAATAACCAGTGTAACAATATTTAATACCATATAATAACAGTGTAATACCATGTACCAACCCTAACCCTAACCATAGATGTAAGTACAACATTGGCACATGGTGTTGCACTGGTATTAAATATTGTTACACTGGTTATTACACTGTACCTAATATGTTAGATCCACTGTAATAATGAATCATTAAAATAAAGTGAACGCAAACGCAAAATTGTCTTTTATACTTTAAAGGGACACTGTGCAAGAAATGGTCAAAAAAGGTACTGCAACTATGCTGCTCATTGAAACTGGGCTGCCTATTGCCAAAATTGATATTTACATGAAAGTTTACTAAGTAATAAACAAATATTTTCTAGTATGGTCCAAGTACAGTCATTTTTGCAGCTAAAAATGGCTATTTTTGGAAATTCAAAATGGCGGACCATGGAGAAGATCCCCCTTTTCATGTATGAAAAGTGCAATTTTTCCAGTCATAATGAATACTTAGAATTTGATGTTGGTGGTAAGTATTCATGAAAAAGGTAACATTAGTGAATGGGCAGCATGAATTCTGGAAATAAACAACTGAAAAGCTCACACAGTGTCCCTTTAAGTCATTGTGTCTACTTATGTGTCATTTTCTCTATACAATTTTTCACTTCTTAATTCGCTTGGCAACCCTCCATGTAAATGCACTATGAAAGTTTGAAAAAACTAATTTCAGATTCATAGTTCAAATGATAAAGACAATTCCAGCATCTACCTCTTGAAAAAATTCTAGCATGACTTTAAAATGGAATGTGAATATGAAGCAATGCCTAATTCATATGCCAGTCAAAGAACACCCATTGCTTCTTGGAAAATGTATTGTAGTACTTTCTACAGACACAGTACAATACGCAGTACTTTTTACAGACAGGATCATTTGAGCAATGATCATTGGCAGTTGTGTTAAGTAAGTTTTCATCATGATCTGTGGTCATTTTATCTACGTGAAACATTCCAATTATATTTTCACCGACTGTAATGTCTTGTGAACGTCTTCATTTGGGCTCAGGTGAAATTGAATTTATCCACAGCTATTATGTCAATTTGCTTTTGTACTTGTTAGACATAAATAAATTCACTTAAATTAAACTCCCTCGTGTCGGTAGTTCCCGCTGTCCCGGTTGCCATCCTGGAATAATGCCTCAGTAATGTGTTCTTAATCAACTCTTAAAAGACACTCACAAGCAGCACTTCTCTCAGTGGTAGGTCACACATGTTGACCACCCCTGGGAGGGAGAGAGAGAGAGAGAGAGAGAGAGAGAGATAGAGAGAGGAAATAAGAAAGGAAACAGGATCTCCTAGGAAGCCATTTTGTGTGGTCCAGTGTGTAATTAGCCTGGCAGCAGTGGCTGATGGGAAGGGAAGGGAAGGATGCTGCATTAAGCCCTTCACATGTGGTGCTCGGGACGGCAGGTAAACAACGGGAGATGATGCTGATGAGAGTTCTGTCTCCACGGTGACACTGTGGCCTCCATTAGAGCTGTACCTGATGGAACCTTTTTAAGTCCACACACACACATATGCAACACAGAGCAGACACACAACACACGCACACACGCATGCATGCACACACGCACACACACACACACACACACACACACACACACACACACACACACACACCGTCTTTGAACAAACACGTGCCATTGTACAAGTCAATAAGCTGACATTGTGCCCTGGCCCCTAATTGCTAGCTAATAGAATTGCACTCGTTTTTGCAAGTTTTTGTTGAACATGTTTTAGCAGTCTGTTAGCAGTCTTGCATGTTCTTTATTTCTTTCATTTTAATCCTTAAAATGTTTCATAGACAAATATACCACTGAACTCTGAAGAAATACAAGGTTTTGGCTTTGACATAGACTGATAACTGTGCCACACTGTTGATCCAAATATTGTTTTCAAGTGATCTATGCAAATTCATAGAATTAGACAATGCCCGATACACAATGCAATGCCCAGTACACAAATATGCCTTTTTGTGCTACATTAAGTTATACGTTATATTGTGTCTTCTTAATCTATGTTTCTTTTTCTGCATAAAATGTTTTCACTTCTTAATTCACTTGGCAACCCTGAATCCTCCATGTAAATGCATTATGAAAGTTTGGGAAAACAAATTTCAGATTCATAGTTCAAATGAGAAATACTGTAAATTGAAACGGAAAATTTCTATAGTCTATAGTTTAAAATAATGTGAAGACGAAGCACATCAATCACATCAATCACATACATATAGGCTTCCAGGGGCGTAGCAGCAAATTGTGGGCCCTATGTACACTACAATCAGTTCCAATGCCCCCCAAGCCATATATCTACATAAGTCAGACACTGTGTGGCCCCCCCTATATACATGGGGCCCTGGTGACTCAGTCACATTTTACCCCCCTTTACGATACCCCTGTATACCCCTTCACACTCACAACCCTGCACAGCATCCATGTCCCCAGCTGCCTTCGCACCTTCCAGTGTCACCCAGCAAAGAGAAGGAAGGAATCAGGCTGTCACCAGGCTGTCTCCCCATCCGTGGTGACACTATCCTATCCTAACATCTCCATCCATCTCTGGTCCCATCCATCCATCCATCCATCCACCCTGATGAGCCTGCCTCTCTTAAGCCACCCCCACCCCCCTCACGCCTGCTTGAGATGTCACCCCTGATGTATATAGGTCCACACAGGGGAGGTCCAGTCTTTACTTCACCTGTCAGCATGACACACACATGCTGACAGGAGCAAGCTGTTGGGTCTCACAGTGTATGTGTAGTGAAGTGGCGGTGTGGATTGGTTTTGGTGTGTGTGGGTGGGTGCGTGCGTGAGTGCGTGTGAACGTGCGTTTTCCTGTTTCTAGTTTCGTCTTCTTGTTCTTCATGTGTCTTCATCAGGGCCGGTTATAAGCATAGGCCGGCTAGGCGGTCGCCTAGAGCGCAATGTGAAGAAGGAGCGCCGAAATGGCGCTCTCCGATGCGTAATTTTGCGATATGGAGGGTTTTTTTATGAAGTCGCAATCAACAAAGAGTGGCGAAAGCGCTCCTCACGGCAAAGCGCCCCTCAGCCAATAGTAATATCGCTTTCAACTGTCTCTGGGAAGTCTGTGAACCAATAAACAGACAGTCCTGAGAAAGGGGGCGGGACGAGTGACAGCGTGCGATCTATTTTGAATTTGGAGACTCATTCGAGAGACAGAGGGCAAGCGCGAACAGCAATGCTGCCCTGCTGGGTGGAGAATTGTTATGTTCTCATTAAACCAGTCATTGCATGATGCAGGAGTTGCAGAGGGTGTTTTGGAAGTATGTGGTTTAATCAGCAACCGTTTGTGGTAATGTAAAGCCTAATAGTTATGAGGCTACTGTTTGGATTTAGAGGGAAAAAGAGCTTTGCTTTTGATCTGAGAAATCGCTAGTTAGCATGCTAACATTAGCCAAGTATGCCAAGCAATGAAATCCAGTAAAGTAGCTGTTAGTAGCCTACTCACTAACACCCACCTGACATCATAATACTTGCTTAGGTTGACCAGCAATGTAAAGTAAGACTGGTGCCATGTTTAAAACAAGTTTAGCTGCCATATCTCCTTCCATCCACTTGAATGAATTACCTGCTTGTTGTAAGCTTAAAGGGACACTGTGTGAGATTTTTAGTTGTTTATTTCCAGAATTCATGCTACCCATTCACTAATGTTACCTTTTTCATGAATATTTACCACCACCGTGAAAATTCTAAGTATTCATTATGACTGGAAAAATTGCACTTTTCATACATGAAGAGGGGGATCTTCTCCATGGTCCGCCATTTAGAATTTCCAGAAATAGCCATTTTTAGCTGCAAAAATGACTGTAGGCTCCTTGGGCCATACCAGAAAATATTAGTTTATTACTTAGTAAACTATCATGTAAAGTGTCAAATTTGGTAATAGGTGACACAGTTTCAATGAGCAGCATAGTTGCAGTACCTTTTTTAACCATTTCCTGCACAGTGTCCCTTTAAAAAAAAACATTGTTTCCAGACCAGAATGACATATAGGCCTACATTAATCATGTAAGAGAACCATGCACAGCATGTTTTCATGCTGAGTGATGTAGTATTGCAGACAAGTGAGGCTATTTACTATACTTTGTATATTATGAAATTCAAAAGCGTGACAGCGTTTTCTCCCTTTCTCTCACCCTGTCCCTCCGGTTCAAACACATAGATAGCCCCCTTCTCATTCTCCTACTCACAAATGCACCACTATTTCCAGTACAGAAATGAAATTGGTTTGGAATCATAGACAGCACAAATGTGTAGCTTACTAAAATTGTTATGCTGCCATGCTTTGTGATGCTGTAGGTAGTGTAGATAGGCTATCAATGCAGACCTCCTTGGTAGGCCTATTCACTATTGTCTGACATGCAAATGTACTGTACCACTCTCCTGGCATTTCAATTCCATTTTACAATTCAAACACATTGATAACCTCCCTCTCATCTGGGGTTGGGGGCACCACCACCATTACATCCAAGACACCACACAGTGAAGGTACTTTCATGCGACTCAATCTGATGTGTTGGTCGGCTGTCCAAAAGAACCAGAAATCCATTTGATGCAAAACAGTTATTGTTCTTGATGCTATTTAGTTAAGCTTACTACCGGTATTACTCTTGTGTTCTGTAAGGTATAAAAAAAAAAAAAAAAAGGGGGGGGGGGGGGGGGGGGGGGGGGGGGGGGGTGGGGGGGGGTGGTGGTGGGGGGGGGGGGTGGGGGGGGGAGGGGGGGGGGGGGGGGGGGGGAGGAGTGGGGGGGGGGGGGGGGGGGTCGGCGCCAGAACTCAAACTCGCCTAGGGCGCCAAATAAGCCAGAACCGGCCCTGGTCTTCATC
>NC_085860.1:33939018-33956518 GCF_034702125.1 Engraulis encrasicolus
AGCCTATGGGCCCAATTCTGGCCCTACCATTTTGGTGGGGACAGGACAACTGACTACTTTGTCCCCACAGTTGGTTTACCTTATTTCAAACACCCATCCTCCTCCTCCTCCTCCTCCTCCTCCTCCTCCTCCTCCTCCTCCTCCTCCTCCTGTGTGTGTTTGGGTGTGGGATGCAGGGATGCTGGGAGCTGTGAGCTGGGCTTGTTGTGACCCGGTTGTAGAGGGCTGTCAGTGTCAGTCAAATGAGCAGTTGCTGATGGACAAGGCAGCCCTGCTCTGCCCCAGGGACTGACACGGAGGCTCACACTGCATGTGGTGGTCGTAGGGTTACTCTCTATATCTATTGCTATCATTCTCTCATACCTCTCTCTCTCTCTCTCTCTCTCTCTCTCTCTCTCTCTCTCTCTCTCTCTCTCTCTCTCTCTCTCTCTCTCTCTCGCTCTATTTATTCACACCTTTCCCACCTGTCTCGACCACCCCTCTCTCTATCTCCCTCTCTCTTTCCCCTTTCTCTTTCTCAGCTTCCCCTCTTTCTTTCTTTCTTTCTTTCTTTCTGTCTGTCTTTCTTTCTTTCTTTCTTTCTTTCTTTCTTTCTTTCTTTCTTTCTTTCTTTCTTTCTTTCTTTCTTTCTTTCTTTCTTTCTTTCTTTCTTTCTTTCTCTATCTCTATCTCTATCTCTATCTCTATCTCTCTCTCTCTCTCTCTCTCTCTCTCTCTCTCTCTCAGTCTGTTGAGGTTGCCCTGAAGCGCCATTCAGAGTGCCCATCTGTGCCCCACTATTACTGTAGAAGTGGGCAGAGTATGTACACTCTACTCTACTGTAACTGGTCTGGCTGCCTGTGGGCTGGTCATGCTCATGTAGGGTACAAAGAATTCTCACTGGTGCCACCCATGCTGTTACACTGTAAAACATTGCAGCCAGTTAGGCCTACATGTAAAAAAGGAAGTTGCCCTGTTGCCTTAAGTTTGTAAGTTAACTTAACTCAAGACTTAATTCAAGGCTTTCTCTGAGTCAATTTACAAACTTAAAGCAGCAGGGCAACTTGCTTTTTTACGTTTAACTGGCAATGTTTTACAGTGTAGGCGAACCAAAGCTACATATGAATTTACCGTAGTTCATAATCTACAGTAATGCTCTGAAATGCACTTCTGAAATAATTTCCCCACTCTCTAAAACTACACTACTATGCATATTTGGAGGACTGGAGTGTCTGTCTTGCTGTAGTATTTTGTTCGACTGACCACTTTGCTTACAGCATGTTGGGTGAATGAACGGTTTTCTATTTTGTTATACTGTAGAATCTCCTCATGCAGAGTCCTACACTAGACCAGCAGTGTTAATATTAGGGCTGGGACTCGATTCAAATTTTTAATCGAATGAATCTATAGGCTTTGAAATTAATTAATCGAATTAATCGCATTTTAATCCGATTTAAATATCTGACTTGTACACAGTGAAAAGTATTTTTTCACATGGATTTTGAATAATGAGAAATAAGCTCAATCTAAAAATATTGTTCATTTTTAAAAGAAGAGAGAACTCAATTCAGCAGACTGTTCACCATGAGGCGAAATGCTAGCCATCTGCGTGAGAACCAGGTTAGCAAAATGCTGCCCTCCACACTGGTCTAATCCAGAACTATGTAACTTATATTATTGTGTGATTAAAATTAGTTATTTTTTTTAATCACGTTAATTTTTGTGTGATTAATTAATCGAAATTAATGCATTAATGTCCCAGCCCTAGTTAATATAATTCTTAAAGAATTGAAATGAACTCTATTTCAGATAACATTTTGTCAAACTCAAAAATAGTGTTCATTTTGATTCTTCGGTCAGCGTAACATTGTAATATTTTCAGAGTTAATTCTACTCAATATTGTGTAAATAGTAAGAGCTAAAGAGTTGAAAGTATACTGGCCTCCTGCAGAAAATGTTACACTGACAGTCTTTTCACTCCAATGCTAGAAAGTAATTTGACTGTCCACACAGTGTTCTAAATACTCTGTCTGGGTTTATATGTGTTCACTATAAAATAATAACACCCCATTTTTTTCCTGTGTCCTTCCCGGCATCCACAGATGGGCCATCAAGCCACAGGCAGTTCTCAGGAAGGAGAAAGGAGCAGAGCAGCTCGGCAGGGGTGCCCAGGGCCTGGTGTGGCCTGTGCTTCCCACTGGAGACATCAACAAGGTCAGTGTGTTGAAGACTGTAGGCCTACGCACTGACAGTGAAGTAACCAGAGGTGTACAAACGTATAAAGAAGGAGTATAAATAGTCTTACTGTACAGACAGACAGCAGGCATTGAATGAGCTGAAATGCTGCACAATCCCGCCTAGAAAGCACAGTTCAGGGGAGACGAACACTGCAAACAATTCAAACTGAAGTGTTGGATCAGGGAGAGCGACCAATCGAAGCTCGTGTGTAGAGAAATGTAAATGTTCCATTGGCTATCACCTGCTGCCGCCGAGCTCAGTAGCCTAGGCCTACATATTTTTCGCTTAAGTTCAACTTCTCTTTTAACGCTTTTGATGCCCTCGGTGCTAGAAACACTTTTGTAGCTTTTGATGCTTCTATCACTTGCTCTTCCATAAACGCAATTACTTCCACCGTTTTCCTCGCCTTCAATGCCTGTTGTCTGTCCCCACAGTTACTGATGAAATTACCACATGAGTACATGGTCTTACATTGTTTCTACACCAGCTATTCCAGTGTAGGCCTCCCTAATGAATTAATGAAGTATGAAAAGTGTTATTTTCCCTGAATACTTAGACTTTGATGGTGGTGGTGAATGAGCAGCATGAATTCTGGAAATTAACTGCTAAAAATATTACAAATTCTACCTTTAATGCTATATCCACCTTTATCTGCTCACTAAACTGGTAACTAACTGAAACTATGAAATTGCCTCCCTGTAGAATTTCGTTTGGCCAGTAGATGGTGCTCTTGTTGCTTGTACCCGGCCACTCCCCGTTAGTGACAGCAGGATGCGCCAGAGCTTCACACCACTGAGGCTGAGGGTCCTGAGGAACGGCCAAGGAAGTGAGCGTCCCAAGCCCACACCTGTCACTGTCCCCAACATCACCAGCATCCGCATGAGATCACAGTAAGCAAAGCTAAACACAGGAACGTCACACAGTCCATGAACTAGAGCAAAAGAAATTCTATACATGGTTGGAGTGGATGTACGCTCATTGTTTCAATCTGCATAGCCTATGCATGAATAGGAGCAATGATTGAATTTTGTGTTTGGCTCAACATACATTTGTTTTCTTTTTTCATGGATTATGTAAATGATTACCCTAATATATGTAAGGTGTTTCACAGATTGCAGACAAGAACTTGACATTGGATACATACTAACTTTATTACATCAGTTATACAATACTAAGTTAAAAGTAAAAAATGTTTACTGTGCAGTATTCTGATTAGATGTAATTTAAGTCTATAATACCTACTGTGTTTTTACTCAATATACATTAGCTATTGTGCATTCCTTCTTGTCGCTTTACAGGATGACTGAAGGCCACAGCTCATGTGAAGGCAGCTCAGAGGATCAGAAAATTGAGTTTGAGGAGTTTCTCAATAGGTAACAATACACATTACAATTTTGATGTAAAACCAAGAAAATACATTAGCACTCACATATTTCAGATATTGTTTCCTGAATTGCCTGGATTTCAAACTTTTTATAGTCTTATGAACTTAAAAAGTAATCAGGTCAATGTTCAGCTTTTTCAAAGTGTGTGTGTGTGTACATGTGTGTGTGTGGGTGTGTGCGTGTGTGTGCATCTTCTCTTTCTCTCCTGAGGTGCACAGAGTGTCTGAACCTGCCCTCTACTGCTCGCAGACTCTTTCAGGAGGAGGGGAAGGAGCTTTTCCTCCTCACTGGACTACAGAGAGATCAGCTGGTAGGAGAAATTCATGATCCATCCAAAACTCAAACACAGTGGGTTTTCCTTAAGGTGTCTTGGTACTATAAAACATGAATGTTCCTAGTTGGTTCAGAGGAGTAGATGTGTGCACATCCCACCTGAGTAACAATGAGAGTAACTCCAAGTGAAAAAGAAATAAAGTCCGAGACACTGCTTGTCTACTGTGTATTTAATAGAAGACCTGAAGGTCGAAACGTTGCGCTCTATAAAATACACAGTAGACAAGCAGTATCGCGGACTTTATTTCTTTTTCACTTGGATGTTCCAAGTTGGTGCCTGTTTCCTTGCTGAGGCAAATGCCCTTGCATGCTTTGAGACCACATGAACGTGTATGGGCGTACAGTATGGTATGTTATGTATGTGTGACGCATTTATGCTCAAGTTAATCAATGCTGAAATGTTTTCCTGAAGACTGAAATGAATGCTGTGAGATGCGCATGTATGTATTACCATATTGCATGCACAGCACTATACTATATACAGTGCCCTCCATAATTATTGGCACCCCTGGTTGAGATGTGTTAAAAGCCTTAAAATAAATTCAGTGTTTATTGCAGAAGAATACTAGCCTGGGAACTCCCACACTGCCTTTAGTTCTACACAATCGTTTCGATCTGAAAGACAGTCTGGGGAGGATGACTCATAACGTCCAAGATCATGGGCACTGTGTCATAATGGCCCAGCATTCCGACCTTAACAGTTTCTCTGCCCAATCAGAGAGCAGGGCAGTGTGTCATAATAGCCAAGTATTCTCTCCCCTATGGAATTTACAATAGGCAACTCCCCAGACCTAATCTCACTTGTGATTAGGTCTGGTGTTAACCAGGCAAGAAGAATACTGTCACATTGAAAATTGTAGGAAAATGTAACCTTCAACTCAAATGAATTGTAAGAAAATAAAAAAATCCCTGACTAAAAAATAATTATTTTTCATTAAATCACCTGTTCCACAATTATTGGCACCCTTAACAATTCCCAGGAAATAAATATAATTGAAGCATTTCTGTCATTTCTACAGTAGTTTACAAAGTTTACCAGAGTATGTAGGAACATTTAATTAGTAATTCATCACTTCCTGTTTCCCTGGGGTATAAATATGACGTGACACCGAGGCTATTTCTCTTATCCACTCTTAAACATGGGAAAGACAAAGGAACACAGCATACAAGTGAGGCAGATGTGCGTCGACCTTCACAGGTCAGGCAGAGGCTACAAGAAGATTGCCACTCAACTGCAGCTGCCCATATCCACTGTGAGAGGAATAATTAAGAAGTTCAAAACAACTGGAACAGTGGTAAACAAGCCTGGACGAGGACCCATGTTTATTTTGCCACCACGCACAGTGAGGAGGATGGTAAGAGAAATCAAAAGATCTCCAAAGCTCACTGTTACAGAATTACAACAAATGGTAGCATCCTGGGGTCACAAAGTCTCCAAATCAACCATAAGGCGCTGTCTACACGCCAACAAGCTGTTTGGGAGGCATGCACAGAGAAAACCTTTCCTCACTCACAATCATAAATGCAAGCGTCTGGAGTTCGCCAAGCGGTATTGGGGCTTCAACTGGGACCGTGTGCTTTGGTCAGATGAGACCAAGATTGAGCTTTTTGGCAACAAACACTGTAAGTGGGTCTGGCGTACCACGAAAGATGCGCATGCTGAAAAGCACCTCATACCCACTGTGAAGTATGGGGGTGGGTCAGTGATGCTGTGGGGCTGTTTCGCTTCCAAAGGCCCTGGGAACCTTGTTAGGGTGCATGGCATCATGAATAGTTTGAAATACCAGGACATTTTAAATCAAAATCTGTTGCCCTCTGCCCGAAAGCTGAAGCTGGGTCGTCACTGGGTCTTTCAGCAAGACAATGACCCTAAACATATGGCCAAATCTACACAGAAATGGTTCACCAGACACAAAATCAAGCTCCTCCCATGGCCATCTCAGTCCCCTGACCTCAACCCCATTGAGAACCTGTGGGGTGAGCTGAAGAGGAGAGTACAGAGGAGAGGACCCAGGTCTCTGGATGATTTAGAGAGATTCTGCAAAGAGGAATGGCTGAAGATCGCTCTTTCTGTCTTTTCCCATCTTGTGAAACATTATAGGAGAAGATTCGGTGCTGTTTTGTTGGCAAAAGGGGGTTGTACAAAATATTAACACCAGGGGTGCTAATAATTGTGACACACATTATTTGATGTCAAATAATTATTTCTTTATGTGGGATTTTTTTCCCCACTGAATAAATGCACTTGTATTGAAGGTTGGATTTTTCTCTTTTTTTCCATTAAGGTCCCATATTATTTAGAAAAAAAATAAAATAATTGGAAGCTAAAAAACACATCTTAACCAGGGGTGCCAATAATAATGGAGGGCACTGTATATATGTGCTATGCCAGTAAGTGGTAGTCCACAGTCCATCATAGCATGGTTCCTGTGCTTGGCCTGTGCATGGCAGTAATAAGTGTTCATGTGGCCTGTGTGT
Source organism: Engraulis encrasicolus (assembly GCF_034702125.1). Taxonomy (NCBI): domain Eukaryota; kingdom Metazoa; phylum Chordata; class Actinopteri; order Clupeiformes; family Engraulidae; genus Engraulis; species Engraulis encrasicolus. The sequence continues at coordinate 33,945,432 of NC_085860.1, forward strand.
GTGTGTTTGCTGTAGGTGTACGTGTCGTGTGGGGAGCAGTGGGTGAACCCTAAGGAGCAGCAGTTAGCGGCCCAGAGACGCCGCACAGTGCTGGGGCTGGAGCAGGACATAGCACACATACAGTACTACTGTGCACTCAGGAACTGCTTCCAGGGTACAAAATACAATGTATCCTACCATGTTATAATGAGGGCTGGTGTAGTGAGTCTACAGTAGTGTAGTCTCTTACTGCAGATGGGCCTGTCAGCAGGCCTATTCACACGCTCCTGAACCTGAAAACACTCAAATACATTATAACAATATTGCAAAGAATCTGAAGTAACTGATTAAGACTCGGACATTACTATTGTAATCCTTTCATTTTCATATCTACTGCCCTACTGACATCTTACTACCTCCGCCAAGGAGGTTATCTTTTCGGCCGTGATGGTTTGTCTGCCTGTTTGTCTGTCTGTCAGTCAGCAGGGTAACTCAAAAAGTTCTGAACGTATTTTGATTAAATTTTGTGAAATTGATGGAAATGACAAAAGGAGCAAGTGATTCAATTTTGGTTGCTATCCAGATCATGATCAGGATCCAGAAATTTTTAAAGGATTCTTCACCATTGTGGCATAGGGAGAATTTTGACATTCTAGTTTCTAACTCCACAAAAACAGGACTAGACAAGACAAGACTTGAAAAAATTAGCGTGTAACGTAGTCAAATGTTCTATCAAACATCTTCCTTGGCGGGGGTCCGCACTCTGAGTGCATTTCTTGTTGTACCTTGTGTCATCATTCTCTGTCTTAATTTGGTCATTCTTGCTTCTCTCTGCATCTGTCTATCGGCTTGTATGTACTTTGTAAATCTGCCTGCCTGCCTGCCCGTCTGTCTGCCTGTCTCTCTCTCTCTCTCTCTCTGACTCTCTCTCTCTCTCTCTCTCTCTCTCTCCCTCTCTCTCTCTCTCTCTTTGTCTCTGTCTCATGAGTATGTGGCTGTGTGTGTGTGGGGGGGTGGGGGGTGGGGGCGGGTGTCTTTGCGTCCGTGTGTGTTTGTCTGTCTGCATGTGTCTGTGTGTCTGTATCAGACCTCGTCCTTGATGTTGAGGGAGGACAGCCCCAGGAGGGCTCGGCACTGGTGGTCTCGCCTCAGCACCTCGCCCTTGAAGACCCAGCCGCTGAGGAGGAGAGGGAGAGCACCCCCTCTCCAGAGCAGGAGGAGGAGGAGGAGGTGCAGGAGGTGCAGGAGAAGAAGGCCTGCCTTGACCCCTCCTCACACCACCACACCCCGTAAGCACAGCAGCAATCACCCCCATACCTGGTGATGGACATCTAATAACTCCAAAGACCTCCACACTGATGAACCCCCACATCCTCGCACTGGCCCCTGTAAATCATTTCCCAGTGATCATGGACACCCAATTACTACACTGGACGCCCATCCCCATAGCGAGAACTAGTGTTGAATCCAAAAGTGACACTCTAGAAAGGAGATATCCGAAATTTCTGATTAGAGTACGATTAGATTAGTTTAATGTCACGACTTGGAGTGTTGTCCTTTCTCCTGATCCCGCACACTGTCCATTCCACCAACAAACTTTAATACAACGTTTCGGTCATCCGACCTTCTTCAGGTAAAGTTACAAACACAATTCAAACACCAATTGTTTGAATTGTGTTTGTAACTTTACCTGAAGAAGGTCGGATGACCGAAACGTTGTATTAAAGTTTGTTGGTGGAATGGACAGTGTGCGGGATTTCTTTGCACTTGACTGACAACCCCGCTGGGATAACATCCTACGCACCTGCCCAACTACAGAGGTGTGCAAAAGCGTCTTTATTTAAACTTTCTCCTGATCCGAAAGCTACCGTAGGCCATAGGACCACACACTACCAAGGTGGGCAGTTGTCCCGGGCACAGGGAGAGGGAGTGGGGCTCAGAATTCGGTCCTTATTACATTGTATGCAGGACTCTAAAAAAATTCTGCATCGGCCAAAATGGCTTTGATGTTACTAGACAAACACATCACTCACTAATGGGTTAAAACTGATAGTAAGTTTTATTTTTCTACCAACCAAACTGAATTTTCACCAGCATTTGGTGTTAATTTAGAGCCCTGATTGTATGTATTGGGGGGTGGGGGCTTTATAGATGACTTTATCTGGGCCAGGGCAAAGCTGTCAGCGACCCTGCATACTACAATCAGTTCATCTGCATAGTCTACTGCAGTTCATCATCAGTAGGGAACTGCAGTCAAGTTCTGCACTTACCTCAGACATGCCTGGTCATTAACTGGGGCTGGGAGATTAAGTGGTGTGAAAAGTGGCCTCTCTGATTCCTGTCCTTCTTCTAGAGGAGACGACGCGCACTCGAGAGCTCACCAGAGAGCCGACGAGCGGGCGGCAAAGCGCCGATTTCCATGGCAACAGAGCTCCGAGGCATGCTCAGAAGGGGAGAACGACCCGGCTAATGGAGATGCATGTTTTAGGACAGACAAAAGCAGGTCAGTTTGACCGTTAAGAGCAGAGAGTGAGTGAGCGTCATCCCCAATGTCAGGAGCACCACGTCCCCCCCTCCTGCTGAAAATGTGGCTTGCTGCTTAACCTTTTGTGCTTGTGGTGATGTTTGTGACTGTGTCCCAAGTTCCTCTTCTCGTTCTGTTTCTGGTGTTCCGATTCATTCTCTGATAAAGCTGTCCAGTTGGTTGAATTCTGTTCACTGAGGGTTTTTTTGTGCACTGAAGTAAAGAAAACTGCCTCCCCAAATCCTGAGGCACGTAACCTACTAAAAAGAACCATTGAGCTTCACAGAGGACCCAGACTAACTCCATTAAAGGGTCTCTCCGCTAGAGCAATTGCATATTTGTAAAGGAACACGTATTGCAGGCTATGGAATAGATACTGTAAACTAGCTTTTAAGAGTTACTCATTTAGTGATAGTCTAGTCATCTTGCCTCCCAAGTCAAGGGGAAGTCACTGTATGTGTGAAGTGATTCCCCTTTGTGTTCATAAAGCACACACCACAACACCCCGTCAAAGCAATTACATTGAACTCCTGCATTGCATTTCATTCAACACAGTGACAGGTGTGCAGAGCATTGTGTGGGCACAGCACCATGCTCAGAGCACCCCAGTCACAGCACTGCCAGAGAGAGTAGAGAGAGGGAGGTTCCATTGGCCCATTGTTTCCGGGTTCTATTATTGCAAGGGGGAGGGGGGAAATCCCCCTTTAGGCAGACATAGGCAGACCTAGGCAGACCTAAGGACTGTTCTATTCAATGCTAGGAGTATTATGACACGCCCCTTTAGGCAGACCGGAACCTGGTCATGTTAGGTGCCCATAGCAACCCATTACATTGGCATATCTCTATATACTTAAAGAATCTCTGGCACTACAGTGCATAAAGGCACTGGTCGTTTTCTCCTCCCCACCCCACCCAACTGCCTTGTGAAGAAAAGTGAACTTTTGTTGACTCTGTGGCCGCATGTCTAACTCCCTAAGGGTTAACTCCTGACACTCCTTACATTAAGCACTATCCCATGCAGGGCCACTGACAGCTCTGGCTGGGCCGGGACACAGTCAAGTGAAGGGCCCCCCTCACCCAACACTTGCAATGTAATAAGGACCCAATTCTGGGGCCCCCCTCTCCATGGGCCTGGGACAAGTGACCCCTTTGTCACACCCCCACCCCCGCGTTGGTGTACCGCATCCCTGAGCCCATGAGTATCCCATTGTGTCTGCTCGCAGGGTTGCTGCTGTCAACAAGCGGCAGCAGTTTGAGTGGAGGGAGGGGCAGCTGCAGGTGTGTGGTGGAGCGGGCCAGTGGCTGTGTGTGGGAGTGGGGGCCAGAGGAGGGGGTGGAGGAGGTGGAGGAGGGGCCGTCGACCACACAGGAACCCCAGTCCACCTGCTGCCCAGGAACCCATCAGACCCTCACCAGCTCTGGGTCTACAGAGAGGAGGAAAGGTGGGAGACAAGTCGTAGTACAAAATGTTTTTGTGATGAAAAACAGATTTTAGTGCTTTTTTATTATTAGAATAGGCTATTCTTTTCGTGACTGTAAATGTGATTGTGCACACACACAGGACACTCCACCTACAGGCTGACCCCAGTTTGGTGTTGGCAGTGTCCATACCCCGGACCACCCACTCACATCGACCTACCACCACTCCTGTAGCCTGGTCTGTCGTCGTACAGGTGAGTAGCATAAGCATATGTTGTATATGGCACCTACTGTACAAAAGTACATACACATGCACAGTTGCAAACACTCACACGCGCGTACACACGCACGTACGCACGTATGCACGCACGCACGCACGCACACACACACACACACACGCACACACACACGCACACACACAGACACACAGACACACAGACACACAGACACCACAGACACCATAGCCGGTTTTACCAATAGGAAGACTAGACCAGTGGTTCTTAACCTTTTTTCCTTAAAGCACCCCTTTACATGTGCCCAAGACAAGCCGCGCACCCCCAACCCAAACTTCTGTGCGTGAACAAGCACTAAAAATGATTTAAGAGATGAGGCTTCCTGTTTGAGACATTAAGCAATTCCTTGATTCCTTTGCATAGGGATCAAAACATGTTTTATTTTGCCTTTGACTTGGCCTAATTATAATGTTCTCAAGCAAAATTTTGGTCACAACCTCAACACAAACACAATTCCGTGCACCCCCCAGGGGGTGCCCGCACCCAAGGTTAAGAACCACAGGACTAGACAATTTCCTAGGGCCCCAGGAAAACTGCCCTTGACAGGGGTCCCCAACAGTCAGCCCCGCCATGGTACTAAGTGACAGCAAATACAACTCAAGAGGGCCCTATGTTTATATTTTGGGCTCCCAGATGGGTAGAACCACCACTGCTAGCCTACCACTAATAATTCTCTGCATGTTTTTGTTTCTCTCAGCCTTATAGGCCCCAGAGCTCTGCAGCTGCCCATCAGAGGTGGGGTTGGCAGCCAGAGTGGAGGCTGCTGTGGGCCTTCTACACAGACGCCCTGGAGCAGGAGCTAACGGCCGCCCGCCTGGCCTCCGTCTGCACCGCCTGCATAGGCCCACAGCCCCTGCTACAGCAGGTACATGGGTGCCACAAGGGGAAAGGTGTTACAGATTCTAAGGGCCCAAGCACTGACAGCACTAACAGGGGCCCTTAAGAAGGCCCAAAATTTGAATCTTTCATGGGGCCCAAAATTTTCGGCGGTGCCCCTAGGTGTACAGCACAGCCTGCCTGGGGCATAGCCAGCCAGACATGAAGCCATTTATGTAGCAATGTTTGGAAGTCAGAGGCGTGCTCAGTGCCTTTAGAAAGATGAAAAAAGTGTTCTTGTGGGTGCTCTTTGGTTCAAGGTTCAATGTCAAAAAGTTGCTTGAAAAGAGAAAAAACTTTTCTTCACCAAGGCACTCCAAAAAGTATAGTTAAAAATGTCTTTATTATTATGACATGTCCATTAAGGACTTTAAAATTGCCCACGCGTAGCCCTGAAGAAGGCTCAACTGCCGCTATGTGTGGGCAATTTTAAAGTCCTTAATACTATGCTTTTTGATGTGCCTTGGTGAAGTTTTTTTCTCTTTTCAAGCAACTTTTCGATTTATGTAGCTTTTTTTTTTTTTTTAAAAGCCCTTACTAGGGACGGCATTGGAAATTAGCCTTTGGTTATACCCTGTACATGCTATGATACTTTCTGTTGGGCTGTTGCACAGTCTACTGTATGATATGCCTCTGTCCCTATCAAATTAACTAAACAAAATTAATCTAAACTAAACTAAGCTAGAGATGAAATACGTTGGACAAGAAAAAATACAGTGATCCTGAAGGTGGTCAGGTAATATGACATCATTTTGGCTGGATGATTCTTTGTTTTGGTCAAACTTTTAGCTTGTGTTCACTATGTCTAACTACTGTATTTTTTTGTACTGTATTGCACATCGACCTATTTAGGTCTACGGTACTATGGTGGCGTCCAGTGGTTGCATTTGCATCCCCTCCCATTTGTATCCGCTCCTACGTTACTATATCTGGAGAAAATGGTCATTTCTATTACACTTAGTGGTTTACGATATGTCTTTACCTTTGTACTTTTATCTTTTAACATCAATGTCTTACCCACTGTTCTAGTGCTTTTTACATGCACACTCTCTGTAGTGCACTAGAAGGATGCGTCACATCTATTCCACTGAATGCCTGTTGTACTATGGGGAACGTCACTATTTTTCCTGAAAGATTGCACATAGATAGTAATATAAGTAGTATGGCCTCATTAAGAGATTTGTATGCCATTTCATTCAGGGCTACTACTTCACTATCTCTGGAAAGAGGGAGAGGGTGGAGGTGTGTGTCAGCTGTGCCACGGAGATGAGAGGGAGGTTCCACTTGAAGAAGCTGCCCCCAAACTCAGCCTTTCGCTGTGCCACAGCCAATCAGAGTCCACACCTGAACCCGAGGGGACCATTCAGGAGCCTGAGAGTGTGTGAGGTCAGCGGTCAAGTCCTCTTATGTCTCTGCATGGATATGAACACTAGATGCTGTGTTCAGCAGTGGCGGAACAATTGCATACAGGGCCCCAGGGCAAGACTGTTATAGGGCCCCACATACCACCTGCCAAGGTCACAATAGGGCCCCCACCACCAATACAAGAGGGCCCTGGGCCCCTGGCCAGATGCCCTGCTTGCCTTCCCTATTGCGCCGCCCCTGGTGTTTAGCCTTTTGCCCTTTTGCCGTAACCGTGCAGTGCCTTAGCTGTTTGAGCCACAGTCAAGGCCAAAGTGCCCTTTATTTGCCTTATAGAGAAAAGATAGATGCAACTCCTCATGCAGTCTGAAATACATTCAGGGCTGAAAATGTTGCATTATGGTTAGCAATTGAGTTCTATTCCGTTCTTTTCTACTTAAATATGGATAACTGAACGTCATCCCAATGCATCCTTTTCAGCCCAGAATGCAAAATGGGTTCGTTTGAGATGATCTGGCTTGTTAGTGGCTAAAGCAATGCCCTGTGGTGATGTTGGATGATGTCATTCTCATTAAATAGAAAAAAGCACACTCTCTCTTTTATTCCCTTTAACAAAAAAAGGTTTATTGCACCATCTCCTAAACAATCCAACATGTTTTGGCATCAAGCCGTCTTCAGTGTGTAACTGAGATTATCTCATGTAAACATCAGCATACCACTTTGGGTGGATACCAATAGAGCTTGAAAGTGATGTCACTTCCCCCGATTTCATGGGACCTCAACGGCGACCTCAAAATCGTAGCATGTAATCCAATGGCGGTATTAAAATTATATTTCGATCCCCTTTGAGTTGTGCCACGAGCTCCATATATGTTGTTTCTGATATTTTTGCTTAATTTTTCGTACGAACCCCCAAACTTTTTAGAAAGCTGTGTTTCTTCACATTTTTCATGCCGACGGCCTTGGAACAAAACATTGATACTTCTGCATGAATAATCTTTATCTAGCCTCTTAAACAGCATATTTGTAGCCCAGCGCATATCATGCCTGAGATCAGAAGATATTTACTCGCTACCATGTTGTTAGATGGTCAGCTTAGGTCCCGTGAAACGCGGAACCAAGGGGCGGGACTTTCAAGCTCTATTGGTACACATGTTCGGCTAAACCTCCACTGCAATGCTGCTGGTCACAGTCACCTCATTTGAAAACCAAAAAAGGGTCATTCTTTCAGGAGCCTAAGAGTGTGTGAGGTCATAGGTCATGTCATCGCATCACATGACTCGGTGTGACATGCACACATGTATTACCATGTGCTGCCGCCACTTCTTGATTTCCATTACATGACAAATTGAATGTGAGACATGCATGTGTCTCTTGACAAAGATTTGAATATTTAAACCGAAGACGTCAAACAAATCCTATAAGATAAGTTTCTCCATATGGATGTCCCAGATGTGCCTCTCTGCAGTGTGTGTGTCCGTGTGTGTGTCCGTGTCCGTGTGTGTGTGTGTGTGTGTGTGTGTGTGTGTGTGTGTGTGTGTGTGTGTGTGTGTGTGTGTGTGTGTGTGTGTGTGTGTGTGTGTGTGTGTGTGTGTGTGTGTGTGTGTGTGTGTGTGTGTGTGTGTGTGTGTGTGTGTGGGAGAGAGAGAGAAAGAGAGAGAGGGATACAGACATATAGACACCAGCAGACAGACATACATGCACGGACGCAAAGCCACACACCCATGAGAGAGAGAGGGAGAAAGAGTGAGAGACAGAGAGGGAGAGAGAGAGAGAGAGAGAGAGAGAGACCGACAGAGACACAGAGAGACAGACAGACAGACAGAGATAGTGTAAGAGAGGGAGAGATCCATGTCTTATTATGTATGTGTGAGGCAAAACATGACTTACAACATCTTGCATGTAGTAGAGAATGAAGAGTGCAGCTGTGGTTGTTGTGATTGTCAGACGGATCTGAGTGCCGAGGCTGCAGACGCGACTCTGTGTCTCCTCCTGGAGCGTGTCGAGCGTCTGAGGAGGGAAGGCTCAGGGCAGACACAGACAGAGACGCCCACACACACTCAGGCCTCCTCGCAGGCGCACGCGCAGACACAGGGCCGGTCCCCAGGGGGCAGCAGCGTGCAGCCGCCCGTGAAGGTCCAGGCCCACAGGAACGGGCAGAGAAGACAAGAGGCCCAGCTGATCACCGCAGCTACAATGCCACTGGTGACATGCTACATACTACACAAACACACAGGCACACAGACATATACACATGCAAAAGTACACACACACACATGCACACACATACACATACATGCAAAAGCACACACATGCACACACACACACACACACACACACACACACACACACACACACACACACAGACACTCGCACACACACACACACACTCACACACACACACACACACACACACACACACACACACACACACACACACACACACACACACACACACACACACACACACACACACACACACACACACACACACACACACACACTAAGTAAAGTTATTGCACCTCTCCAATTCTATGAATGAAGATGAATGTCCTACCATTACTCGCACAAATCTTTAAATCCATAAATCTATCCCCTTTATCCTAAATGTCAGCTGCTGACAGAGGCTACCAGGCGTCTGGGTCTCCAGCGGGCTGCCCAGTACCTCTACGCAGCTGACGGTACTCGCATCCTCACCATGCAGCAGCTGAAGGCCTGGGCCCTCAACCAGAGACTGCAGGAGGAGCACCACCACACCAGCACAGACACACACATCAGGCACAATGCAGATGGGCCAGATGCCCCCATCTCTGGAGGTATGGTAACTTCCCATTGCGTAAGGCCCCAAAAGGCTTTGATAAACTTTGCATATTTTGGTATTATTTATACTGTAGATGTATATACTCCTACTTTTGTTGTGTATACAACTGTATATGAAGGGCTTTGTTGCAAAATGACGTATATCCATTTTGGAACATTTTGGGAAATTGACATTTTTTGGCATTCCATTGCATTGCATTGCAAAAAAGTATGTTCTCAAAATATATGAATGGCAAGAATTCACACATGGATTATAAGGTGACAGGAAATGCATCTCTTCATATACTGTATACTGTATATACTCTATATATAGACAATTTTACAATGTGTTGAATTGCATTTTGTTTGCACTTTATATTGAGTATCAGAAACAGAACATTTTTACCACTAATGCTTGAAAACCCTCCACACCAGGCTAGCTCAAATCAAACATACTGTATTGTCCTCATGAAAGTGATTTGACGGCACCTTGTTGTACTGCATCTGTCTGGCCCTCTCTGACCTCCAGAGTCAGTCCCAGGGGGTGCCCACCACCATCCCCCCAGCCCCACTGATGCCCACACCCCACTCCTGGTGACCGAGGCTGAGGTGGACACAGTGGACCAGGCCCTGCTGACGCTGGTCCTCCGGGAGCCCATCCCTGTGTGGGTGTCCTGCGGGGAGGCCTTTCAACCGCCACAGGGTACCGCAGGACACCTGATGCCCTGCTGTGGGCCTTTTTTCCAATACTTGTTTTGTTTGTTTGTCTGCCATCTGCCTTTTGGCCAATGTTTAACTGGTTTTATCAATACAGCCCATCTGTAATCGCTACGGATATTGTAGCGTTACCTCTCACAATATTAAGACATGAAGGTGAATGGATGTGTGTACTTTCCATGGCAGATTTATAACCTCAAGATGTCCTGTGAGATAAATACTGTACTACCTACGTTTTATACTTTATCAATAACATACATGCTAATGCAGTTTTGTCATGAAATCACTTGATATGTTTTGTCTTCAAGTTGTGAAACAAAGGGAGAGAGAGAAGGCAGTTCTCTGGATGAAGAAGGGGAAGCTGTGTGTGGATCTGGAGATCAGAAGACACAAGATGAGGCAGCAGAAAGGTACTGTAGAGCAGTGTTTCCCAACCTTTTTTGTCTTGTGTACCCCTTAAGCATTTTCATTGTGCCATGAGTACCCCCGAGTCAAGTTCTGTATCGCTTTCTCCATGCCAATGAAACTAAGCTACATACATTTGTTGAAATTACATTTTTCCAAGTACCCCCTGCAGTGTGCTCGCGTACCCCTAGTGGTACACGTACCCCTGGTTGGGAACCACTGCTGTAGAGCATAGACGTGCACAGATAGGGATGAGGTGGTGCTAAAGCTCCTGCCCCTTTGCCCTACTGAACAAAAAATGCCTATTTTGAAAGTTTTACTTTTTGAAAGTTTTTTTTTCACAGTGTACAGTGATCCATGTTGACATAATCATCTAGAAATGCTTGACGATTAAAATGTGTAAATGCCCCGATATAATATAGCTTCTATAGCCTAAGGCAGCCAGGAGCTCCACATGCCCCCTGGCCGGTCCTCGACCATCAGCCCCCCAAAATGTTTGTGCCGCTGCTGTAGGGAAGAGTATTGGAAATCAAACTCATCTTCAATGATCTGTTGAGTTCAGCTGCTTTAGCAAAATGAATTCCCTTAGCCACACAACACAGATACTTCTAGAAAGATTTTTATATAGGCCACTTAGTCAAAACCCTAACTATCCCCAAATGTGTGATATGTTAGCACCGTAACCTCGACAAGTACTGTATGTAGCACACCAC
>NC_085860.1:33961518-33984018 GCF_034702125.1 Engraulis encrasicolus
TTGAAAATCAATTAGCCTAAGATAATTTAAACAGATTGTCTGTAAACTTGTGTCTGTAAGCCTTTATTGCATTTCTCAATTAAATATATCAGAGTGGAGAAAATGTTGGTTATTAAGTTCCGATCAACAAACGGTGGACATTTCCAGTGAACGGCTAGCGATTGGCATGACAGTGTTGAGATGATAATAGTATCTGTGTTTTGCTGGAGGGTAAACTGTAACGTCAAAGCCTGATCACAAACACAATGTGCAGCCTCACTGCGTGTGCATCCATTTCAATAAAGAGGCTTGTTCATGAGGACCCAGCAAAGCTTTTTCATCTTTATATGAAATTAATAAGGCAAATAGCAGAAGAGAGTGTAATGTGACGATTGTTGAACCAGTCAACCTCTGGCTACCACCTCCTCATTCACTGCCATTACCCTGTTATCATGTCACTCTGGGAGAACGGCGGATGATATGCATTAAAAACAGTCAATCTCTCTCTAAACCCTGGTTTTTAATTAGATGGTTCAGGCGGCCACTGTGTGCAAGGGTTTGCAGTGGGAAGCGGGGCTGTCATTGCCATGCTCGTGGATTTGACAGGGGATTAGGCTTTTCAGAGGCACCAGAAGTGTGATATTTACCTCTGGCTCCGGATGGGATTACACATCATAATTCCAGATAATAACTATTTAGAAATGATTTATGTGGGGAATGATTTCTTAGCCAGATAATAAGGGGGCAGACATTACACCACATGGCACTAAGTGTATAATAAATGAATACTGAAGATGATTGTGAAATTAAATTATTCCATTGGTATGTTCTTCTTAACTATCATCGTTTTCCATCAGTTTGAAATCAATTTCATATCATCATATTATCTGTTGTTTATTTGTGTGGTTTTCCTCCCGCTAAGGTAATGAAATATGCCTATATATAGTAGAAGACTGATGCCTGACCTCAAGGCCAAATCCCTCTTGTGTGTTGTAGAGAAGAAGATTGATTGAACACAGAACAGGAGTTATTTGAAATCAACATGGTTTGCTGTTTGTATGCCGCCAAAAATACCAAACACATCACACACACAATAGGGATCCACTCTGTGTGTGAGTAGGGGAGCTTATTGTCAAGACGATGTCCATATGGTAACCGTATAAACACAGGTAGCTCAAGCATTCCATACCTACCCCTGACCTCACGCACACACGCACACACATACACACATGCCCACAAGTGCATACAAAGCCCAACACACACACACACACACACACACACACACACACACACACACACACACAGACATGCCCACAAGTGCATACAAAGCCCAGCACACACACATGCACGCACATACGCGCGCGCGCACAAGCATACACACACACACTCGCACGCACACACACACACACACACACACACACACACACACACACACACACACACACACACACACACACACACACACACACACACACACACACACACACACACAGACATGGCCACAAGTACATACAAAGCCCAACACACACACCCACAAACACACACACACACACACTCAGTCCCACTCACACAGTGTCTCAGCTTCCACATGGCAGGACTCTTGGCTGGTGCCAGGAGCCCGGTGGCAGTGTGTGACGAGGTGGTTGGCCTCTCTATGGAGAGCTAATTAAGGCTAGCGTAGTGATAGCAGCGGGAGCGCTGGCCTCCTGATCACGAGAGGGCCTCCATGTCCACAGCCGACAACGCCACCCGCAGACCCTCAACGCCCTCCTCTTGCCAGCGTAATTAACCTTGAATGCTAAAATGCCATATTTCCATCTCTGGCTCGCCACACACACAGGAATGTGGATTTGTCATTCATTCACAGCTGTTTCTACAACCTACCTCATATACTGTAAGCTCGAATGCTAAAAGCCAGATTTCCATCTCTCACACACAGGAATGAGGCCTTGCCATTCATTCATTCATTCTCCGATAACATGCTACGTGCTAAGCTGTTTGTCTGATAACTCCCCACCTGCTGTGTAAGCGACAAAACACAGCCACAGCCATTCTGATACACTGCGATTTGTCTGAGGCCTGTGAGCTATTGTTCTTTTGAAAAAAGAGTGATGGGTCAATTGCATAACAGCGCTGCATGGGGAGATGAGGGTTTTTTTTATTATTATTTCCACGATTTTTTTTCGCTCTGCTGCCAAGACGCTCCCTGATGTAGCCTCTATTGGATGCAGCAATGGAGGAGATGGAGGTTGCATGAATTTGTGCATTATAATACAATGAGGTCAAGGCCTGCCACCAGAGACTGCCGTGCATAAATCTTCACATCCCCGCGCATAAATCTGAATCTGAAGTCTCCCCTCTGAATGGCCATAATTATTCCAGAAAAAGAAAAGTAGGTAAACAGTGCAGGGTTTTTAGTCAAGTCCTCCACACAGACATTTAGCTCAATCATTTTGCATGCTAGCAGGGAAGCCAACAGAGGGGGGAGGGACAAATGGGTCTGTTGTCCCGGGCCCAGGGAGAGAGGGGGCCCAAAATTGGCTCCCCATTACATTGTATGTATTGAGAGGGGGGCCTTTTCAGATGATTTTGTCCCGGACCCAGTCAAACCTGTCAACGGCCTTGATGCCAGTCATTAGACATTCCCTGTCAGTTGACATCTGTGTTTTTTGTGTAAAAGATCTTTGTTTGGCTGCCTTAGTGGAATGCATTGTAAACTGACATTTTCTCTGTAATTGCACCTACTGTGCCCCTCTGTTAGTTTTCTGCCAGGTTTATTGGTTTGCTTATTAAGTGAACTACAAGGGCTACTTTTCCAGTTTTTCTGGATTTATTCTTCACAGATTGACAAAAAGGAAGATGTCTTTTTGCTGAGTGAATTTCTAGTTCATACTCATGTATTCTTCCACTACTCTGGTATTTCAGCTAAATGATGATGTACCACTAACGGAAATGAAACTATGTAGCAATGGCTGTGACACCTGCATCTCATGATAATAAAGATCACTGATAGAGATGCATGATGCATGGCCCTACCACGGCTTAATGGTAGGGCACTCTACGTGGCCGACCCAGGTTCGATTCCGAACCTGGGTTCTTTGAAGGTGAAAAAGTGGATCGCACTCGGGTTCTTCTTTTCTTCTTTTTTATTTTTTTATTTACATAGCAGCAGAAGTTCTGCTGCTATGTAAATGAAAAAATAAAAAGAAGAAATGAAGAACCCGAGTGCGATCCACTTTTTCACCTTCAAAGTTATTCAACTGGAGACGCACCACACGGAAGAGCGCGGTGTATGAACTACTACTTCTGCAACTGAACCTGGGTTCTTTGCCGACCCTTCCCCGTCTCTCTCTCCTAAAACATTTTCTGGCTCTCTCTCAAACTGTCCTGTCACTAATTAAGTCTAAAATACCAAAAAAAATAAAAAAGATGCCTGATGTAAAGATGTAGTTTATTTTCATTTGCCAATGGCAGTGCATTTGTCATTTCTGACACAAGGTGATGCCAAGGCCATCAGCTTCCCTTTCAGAGTGATGTTGTTTGTCCTCACATATTTGTTTTCTCTCCTCTGGATGTTTACATGTTCACATGAAGTGCTACTATGCTGAGTTATCATAGTATGAGATTGATTCCTCAATAAACACGACAAATGCAGTGGATAGCACTCAGACATCTCAGTCAAAATGCCATCTCATAACCATTTTTAGGACGAGAGATGGTTTGTCTTGAGGACAAGGGAATACAATAGAATGCACTCTGATAAAAAAAATGAGTGGAACTTGCCCGACAATTGTAAAGATGAATTGTACAGGATTTATGATCGCTTTGGAAAGAGATTGCATCCTTGGCCGTAAACATCACAAATCCTCAATAAACCACAGCAGTCTTTCCATTCTCTCTGCCTCTGGGGCTTCGACTCTGAATTGGAGAATGAAACATCACAGGTTACACCTTAGGCATGAATCTGCATGAATCTTGCAGGACTCACCTCTTATTGTTTTGAAAAGAGCATGCTACACACAAACATCCTTCTTCAGTCGCTCACACTATTAATATTCATGTGACCATTCTGAAAGACGGTGAAGGAGGCAAGGGACCATAAAAACAGAGTGTGTGTTGTCATCTTCCCCTTTTTATTACAACTCCCAAGGTGTGTGTGTGTGTGTGTGTGTGTGTGTGTGTGTGTGTGTGTGTGTGTGTGTGTGTGTGTGTGTGTGTGTGTGTGTGTGTGTGTGTGTGTGTGTGTGTGTGTGTGTGTGTGTGTGTGTGCGCGCACATGTGTGTGTATGTGTGTGTGTGTAGGTGAGCGGGTGTGTGCCTACGTGTATGTCTGTGTTGGTGAGTGTGTGTATGTCTGTGTAGGTGACTGTGTGTATGTGTATGTCTGTGTAGGTGAGTGTGTATGTGTATGTCTGTGTAGGTGAATGTGTGTATGTGTATGTCTGTGTAGGGGAATGTGTGTATGTGTATGTCTGTGTAGGTGAGTGTGTGTGTGTATGTCTGTGTTGGGGAATGTGTGTGTGTGTATGTCTGTGTAGGTGAATGTGTGTATGTGTATGTCTGTGTAGGTGAGTGTGTATGTGTATGTCTGTGTAGGTGAGTGTGTATGTGTATGTCTGTGTAGGTGACTGTGTGTATGTGCCTCGGTCGGGACATGAGATGCCATAATTCTTCCTAGGAGCATCTGCCAGGGCCATCACAGAGACAGGAGAGGGATGAACCACTCACTCAGCTCTGTTCTGCTCTGCAATGCTCTACTCTGCTCTGCTCCCCTCCGCTCCGGCACGATCCCAGCAGCCCAGGCACGCCAGTAGATTTACAACCACACAATCTCCAAGTATGACTGAGGCATAGCCATGGCATCACAACATGGCTTTATTACAGAGAGGTGTGCCATCCGAGCGATGTCTGGTTGGTATAGGCAAGTATTCATAAGATCTTCACATTCATGAGTGTGTCCCTTATGCAGTGGCAGATATGTGTGCACACATTTGACTGTCACCATCGGGCTTAGTATATGAAGAGCTCTTTTCCAAAATGCTATATACCGGTACACCATTTTTGACTTTTTGCATTTTAATATTGGAATTGACTATTTAGAAGTCCTATAATCAATGTGTGAATTCTTGCCATTGCAATGTTTTGAGAACATACTTTAAAACCTGGAATGCCCAATACAAAAATGTCAATTTCCCAACATTCTATAATATGGATATATCTCATTTTGGAAAAGAGCTCTTCATATAGAGAATATATACAATATTATACGCACATTAAGATTTGAGTCTTGAAGTCAAACTGTGAAATGATTTGGTATTTTGATGCGATTTTATTGTTCATATGGATGATGACAAAAAGGAGATGTCACTAAGCTGTCAAGACCAAAAAAGTACTATTTTCAACAGCCTTTTTACCCCTACGTTTGTTCCTCCATTTATGTCTATTTTCCAACCATCTTGGTTGCCATCCCGGATGTACACAGCACTTCTTACCTCACATTGCCAGCCATTTACCATTTTGATATGATATGTTTTTTAATATGCACAATAACAAAAAATATGGCAACACGATGTCACCTAGACCAATGTTCACTCTTTTTACCCCTCCATTCTCTCCCCCATCTACGTACTGTATGTAGGCCTATATTTCTCCACCGTCTTGGTTGCTGTCGTGCCATCCTGGATTGGATGTACTTTGTACATAGCACCTCTCACCTCGCACTCCTGATAAACCCCCTCTGACAACATCAATGATTAATGGCGGCAGAAATAATTGAATTTGGATTGAGAGAGACAAGGGGCCAGGAGGAAGACGACAGGCACCGGGGAGCCGGGGGCCTAAATAACATCTTTAACCCAGAGATGTGACGTGCCCCCTTCTCTTCTACCGTGCCCTTCTCTAACCCCCTATCCACTGCAATCGCTCTTCAGAGGCCGTCAGGGGGATGGAGGAGGGAGAGATGGAGAGGGTTGTGGGGTTGTGGGGTTGCGGGGCGGCTGTCTGTAATTCACCGCATCAGGACAAGGTGATGGCAAGGCCAGAGAGTCACAGATCAATACTTCATTTGCCCAGTGAGATTTTGCTCCCTGCCCGCCTGCCTGCTATTTCGTTTCCTTCGCTGTATCTCTGCTCTATCCTTCACACCATGTTCCAAACAGCAGGTGAAGAGGAGGGAGCGAGGGCTCGATTTGATGGACAAAAAAAGAGATTAAAAAAAGGGGGAAAAAAAGACAATTTTCAGTACAAGGTTACTCCTTTTCTATAGACTTCTGGAAGATGTAAGATGATGAAATCCTGCTTGGGATTCTGTTCACTGCTCATCAGGTCAGGGCCTGTATATGTTAATCTTCACGTTTTGCATTCAGAATCTTTGTCTATTCTCTCTTTCTTTGAACTTTGGTAAAAGCTGGGTACTGTATGTCAAAAAAAAGTTGGCCTTAGCACACAGGGAATTGTACAGTGTGATTAGGTTTGCATTTAAAAGACTTTAAACTTTATAATAATAATAATAATAATAATTGTATTTGTATAGCACTGTGTCATACAAGGCATGTAACTCAAAGTGCTTAACAAATGGAAAAAAAAAAACATTTTTAGAGATAGATTTAAAAGGAGAGGTATAGAGGAGAGGCAGAAAAAGCAGGAAGGCAGAGGAAGAAGAGATAGACAGAGAATGTAGAGTTATAAGGTCAACGTAGGATAGGACCAGGATTCTTAGATGTGTAAGGTCCATAGTGGCTGGGCCTATCATAAGTCATAGATAGTCACACAGAGATTGGGCGCTCAGGTGCGGCCCCTGGTGGCATCAGGGGTGAGGAAAAACTCCCTTTCGCTTGATTCATAGTTTGTAAGGGGGAAAAAAAAGCTCAGTGAAGTCTGAGAAAAAAAGACCCCCTATAGTCAGGAAGAAACCTCAGGCAGAGACCAGCGGCCACCTAGGGGAGCCCCCTGCCAGGGCTGGTTGCGAGTAGTAAGGGCGCTGCGGCAGCTGGGACACTATGACGCCTTGGCAGCTAGGAGTTGGCAAGGATGAAGAGGTGGGTCTCTTCATCCTTGACTGTTTGGAAATTGTGGTTATGGCTTCATGGCACTGGTGTGTCATGGTCCTGCTTCTTTGGCAATACTGAAAATGTTCAAATGTCCTGGGCAAATTTGCAATTAGTTTGGCTTTCACCTGAGGAAAATGGAGGTCAGTTGATTTATAATAAAGTGACCTCATTGAGCCATCCAACAATATTATTAAACAAAACATATGTTTCTGGAGAATCTATGCACCTGCCACAGTTGCTGATATATTCAAAAGTCAAAAGATCACAAGAGTTTCATAAAGTCATGCGATACACTGGATTAAACCATGTTAGCACTACATAGTATATCTTTGTATGGCAAAAAAGGGGAAAAAAATGTACGCCTTTAAAATGAGAGGCAGTGTCTTGCCAATGATGGCATTGGAATTCTCTCAGACATCCTTCTGTAATAATTGAGAGGTCAAAGGTGAGCGACACATCTTCTGGAGAGGGGTCAGGGGTTAAATCCATGCAGCAAAGGCCAAGGGAAAAGCGTGTTCTCTATCACAGCCAAGACGTATTTCAGATGACTGGATTAACACACAAATACATGACCCGAGATCAGCGCGCTCATACGGCAGCGGCGATGAACTTTGGCCCCTAACTATGAATAATACATCTTGCCTTTTTAAAGAGAATAGCATAATATTGAACGCTGCGTGTCGGAAATGTTATGTATTACGCCTCGGCACAGCATTTCATGTCAAAGCCGTGACAAATTGATATTTTGTTTGAACTGCCAGCGCAGCATATCTTGTTTGATGCAAAGTATACACAAATAAAAGTCGATACGTTTTTAAAAATTCGTATTTCATAACAAAAAAAAGTTTGGTGTGGGTCCAACCACTACTGAAGCACTACTTAGGCAACAGTATCCAAGCTGAACCAGACAAATGATCAGAGTGTTACTGGGAAGGGAAGGGGGCAGCACAGCAGAGCAGAGCAGGGCACAAAGCTTCATCTGGCAGTCCAGACAATGATTTTGCTTAAGAATAGCTTGGTGTGTGTGTGTGTGTGTGTGTGTGTGTGTGTGTGTGTGTGTGTGTGTGTGTGTGTGTGTGTGTGCGCGCGCGCCTGTGCGTGTGTATGTGTGTGCGTGCTCACATCTGTGTGTGTGTGTGTGTGTGTGTGCGTGCCTGTGTGTGTTTGCCTGTATGTGTGTGTGTGCCTACGCATGTGTGTGAGTGTGTGTGTGTGTGTGTGTGTGCGTGCTCACGTCTCTGTGTGTCTGGGTGAGTGTGTGTGTGCGTGCAGTTGGGAGGGGGGTTGGTGGTGACGGTGTAGCTGGTGAGTTGGAGAGCTGTAGGAGGGCCCCGTCTCCCCCTTCAACTAATTACCCTGGCGGCTGTGCCCAGTCAATAGCCTCCGGAGGGAGGGCCCTGGCCAGGCTGTTGCAATTGTTCCGTCCCAACAGGGGTTGCCCACGACCCAGTGGCCTGCCGCTGCTGCTGGCTGCCATGGAGGAGGAGGAGGAGGAGAATGAGGAGGAGGAGGAGAATGAGGAGGAGGAGGGCAAGGGGTCTGTAGGTCCCCGCAGCAGTCTGTCAAATAAGCACGTATTGATTCATCTCCCTTGGAATATGGATCTCTTTCCCTTAATCATTACCACGGAGGTCAACTGGCGGTCGTTTATTCTGTTACAGTTACAGGAGGAGGCCGACTTGCGCAAAAAAAGCTCTGAGACATCTTCACAAGAATTGTTCTATATTGTTTCTACTGATAGTGTGTTGTTAAGACATGGTACTTGTACATTGGCTATCACCAGACTCAGAGAGAAAGGGGCACACCTTGCATCAACTTGTTTTCTTTATTTGTGTGCTCATTCTCTTTGATTCTAAGTGTTTTATTTGGGCCTGCACCCACAAAATGAATCAAGAAACCCGAGTGAAGCCTGCTACCTGCCATATTTGACTATCACCAGACTCGTTATGAGTAATGATCAAGTCATGATGAATTTACTAGAGATGCACCGGATCCTGATTTTTAGGATCCTGCCGGATATCGGATCCACTGCTTAAGATCCTGCCGGATCCGGAACCGGATACCGGATCCTACGAAAGAGTTGAAACACATAGCCTACTCGCACACGTGGGCCCTTTTTATTACGTTCGCTCAAACTATTTCTTAGACTCATTGACTTACTGCCATACTGCCTTCAAATGCCGCTTCCAAAGGGCTTGCAGTCACTCCATGCAGAGATTGGGGTTGTGACTTACTGAAAAGCCTAGGCTACGTAAAAAGTAGAGATGCCCCAAATCCTGATTTTTAGGTAACTGCCGGATACCGGATTCACTGCTTAAGATCCTGCTGGATCCGGATAGTCTGAAAAACCCTATTATCCTGCCGGATCCGGAACCGGATCTTGGATCCTGTACATCTCTAGAATTTACAAAAGAGTCTAGAGGCTTACGTGGTGTAAGCGTGAATGGCAGAGTTAACTAAAGTTTCGTCAATATTGTGTATTAATAACAGATGCGGAGGCACAGGTACTGGTTAAGACGAAACTTTAGTTAACTCTGCCATTCACGCTTACACCACGCATGCGCACACACATCACTCGCACATTGAACAGTGACTTCATAATAAAAGTACTCTTACTGGTGCATTAGCATACACAGCATACGTGCCATGATAGTAAAGTCTTTTCAAACAGTATTGCAACATTACTCTGGCAAAGCATTGTGCACTATGAGGCTACTCCAGGTCCAGCCAACAGCTACAGGTCAGGACAACACAGCGGCCATATGGTACAATGAATTGTGCTTCTATTCGAATAATGATACAATGGTAGATTAAATGAAAAAAAAAGCCTCTTCTTCAGGCCCCCACCATGGCTGAAGTAATTGGCAACCAAAAAGAAATCCTTCAGTGGCCAACCTTGGGCCTTTTAATAAAGAAGAAGCGCTCATAGGGGTCTTTGAAGTCACACAGTCGCACAGCTCATTGTTCCCCATCTTGAATGTCTTTGTGCGCGGCACTTCTTTCAGGCGCAGATGAAAGAAGTGCCTTGGCGGTGGCAATGGTGGTGGCATGCGTGTCTTTCCTGCCGCAGAGAGAGAGAGCGCGGCGGTGGTTGTGGAGGTCTGGAGGAGCGGCTCAAAAGCAACGGTGGACAGACGGCATGGAACACTGCGCAGGCCGGTTGCCATGGAAGTGAAGCCCTCTGTCATCCTGTTCTGTTCCCCCTGCCATGCCACCACCACCCCCCTCTCCCCTCTCTCTCCACCTCTCTCACCAACCTCCCACCATCCCTCCCTCCTCCCTCCAGCTCTCTGTGTTCTGACATGAATCACATACCTGAAAACAAGTAGGCCACATGGGGAAATAAACACAGTTAATAATAAATATAAAAATACCTAACAAAAAATATATCCTTAAAAAAAATCATAGTCACTCACTGTGACATTCTAATACTGTTCATATAACAAGGAGTACAAACCACCACCCTCTCACATCTCCTCCACACTACCCCATCACTCTGTGTGTTCTGACATGAGTCATGACTGACACACCTGAGTACTTCAAGTAGGTCATAGGGGGAAATAATCAAGTTACAGTGCGACATACAGTGCTCACTGTGTTTTACAGGAACTATAAATTCTCATAACTTCTACTTGCTTTTAAAGTGTTGGCCAAACACTAAGACAATTGGAAGACGGAAAAGGAGGCTATACAGTGCAAATAAAAATGTATGAACACAGACTTGTTTTTGCCTTCCTTTGTGGCACTGACAGCTGCTGTGTGGAACACACTGAGGAAGGAGCAATGGCAAAACTCGTAGGCACAAATACATTTTGTGTTACATTATTATGCATGATGCGGTGGCATGTTCTTGTGTTAATACTCACACTGACAATATCTTTCTTCACACAGAATGCCACACAGTTACAAAGATAATGTAAATTCAGTACATTCAGTATCACAACACCATATGTTGAAGTACATGTACTGTAGGTTCAAATTAAATTGTATGGATAGCCACTGGAGAAAGATGCTTTGTAAGGGGGTCAAAATTTAACGTTGCCATTATTCTGACCAAAATGATCACGTTTTTTAGAATTGCCATGGGCTCTTGGTGACATCGTGTATTACATGGTTATGCAGCACCGCAATCGTTTTAACTCAGTGAATGGAGGACATGTGGCGCAACACTTGAGAGGTTAGAACGAACACCTCTGCCGTCATGTCTTGAGGTTGCAGGTGGTGGTGGCGGATCAGATGGACAAGCTCCATAGAGCAACTGCAGCTCCCCGCTATAAATCAGCTCAGGCAGCTGTCAATACCAGGGCTGCGGCTGTAGTATAGATCTGGATCAATACGCTGAATCGAAAAGGAATACTGTATCAGCAGATGACATAATGCCAACTGAGGTACCCTCTAATACCAAGTCTTGATTTTGTAATATTGGTGTGGGTGAATTGGCTTGGGGGTGGGAGGTGCAAAAAGCACATTATTTTAAGAGGTTTATGTGACCCATTTATAAACAAGACATTTGCATCCCAAAACTACCAATACATACACACAACAGTAGACCTACATGGAATGTTACAATTAAATACTCATGATGTGTGTCATACCATGATTACAAACATGACATGACACACATCATGGACATGGATGGACAGTGTTTAAAATCAAATGGTTGGCTTCATTAAACTGGTCTTCAAAGCCTTAGTACAATAAAACTGTAATAGACCTACAAAGTGTTGTTAAAGACCCAATGCGTAAGGCTGGGTTAAGACCTAACGAGTCGTGCTTGTCGCAATATTCCTACAAATTTGGGCATATTTGTTTTCAGACGTCAACGCAGGGTCAACAGGTCAAACAACGGATTAGAAGGCGAGGAAACTGGCTACAAGGAGGTTCTGTTTGCATTAAAATGGGAAGTGAACAATACTTGCGCAACAAGGATATTGTGTTAGATAGCCCACTTATCTTTGGGCAAGTGACGCGTGATTCAGTGCTGCGTGTTGGAAACAATGTTTCCTTGTTTGCTTCTCACCTTACACACAATGTTTCCATTTTCAAATCCACCGTTGGCTACAGCACAGATTGTTGTTACCCTGCTAGACGGATGCTACTGTACCATGCTCCCTGACCCCAGTGGCAGTTCGCGCTCATTACAGCTGCTCTCTCGGGCTCCCCCTCCTCCCACACCGGAGCTACTCTCCCCCTGTCTCTCTGTCTCTCCCTCCCACTTCGTCTGTCGCATTTCAGTGAAAGCCAGAGGAGACCCTCGGGGTCGAAGGTTCTGCCCTGCCCGCCACGACCTTAACCTGTCAAGGTATCGAAATCTAACCAATTTCCTGCGGAATATCGTGCCACACCACGCCAGGAGCTCTCCACGATACATTTCGGACCGCGGAAGAAGGTATTCAGCAGCCGTTTCAGAGGGAAATCGCGCGTGTATAACGAGGCACAAAGCGGTTGGGTTTGAGATGGTTTGTCATGTATCTTGCAGGAGAGAAAGACAAGAATATCTGTCGGCCGTTACGTAGGGTCTGTCAATCGCATTACTGTGCCATGTTATAGTAGCGTGAATAGCTATTGCATTAGATTACAGCAGAATAAGTAGTTTGATTATATCCACTCAGTCCTTTCTTGCGATTCGCGGCACGTTACAATGTAAAGGGAGAAGTAACCGCCTGTCTGCGTAATGCATGGTGTCAAGGTTCAGCTCAGTGTGTAGAATCCCAAAAAGTAAGCTACAAGAAGTTGCGTTTAGATCATAAACTTATTCACGTGTATTCCAGTAAACAAAGCATAGTTTGTGGATTCCAGAGACAAATGACAAGTCTGCCATGAGCGTTGGGCTATTTTATATTCTATAAGTATTTTGCGGTGTCGACCAACTCGACGTTACGAGCCCCGTCAAGTTTCATGTTTGAGCCATATTTTCTTTAAGACCATAACTGCAGCCAGATGCTTGGGGCAAAGTTCAGTCATGGGTGCCAAGATAACGCGAAACCTGGTGTAGGGGAGTGTTGTTTAATGTTAGGTGATAGGGCTGTAAACCTACTGTATCCCACACCAATATACCCGCAGAAAGGATGTGAATATGATCTAATCCACATGCCCTGTCGACTTGGGTAAACGAACGGTTGAAAAAACAACGTCTTTGTGCTTTTTAAAACTTGCATAGTTGAGTGCGCACAACAAAGAGGAATATTCTGGAGCTAATCGATGAAGTCGCGTGCCAGCAAGGCAAGGTCAAGTTCATTCCATTGAAGTGGCACAGTGAGCCAGGAGAACTAACACCGTCAGTCACGTTGTAGACTAGATATCAGCAGATTGTTGAACACATTACATATTTCATAGTTCATTTGTATAATATGCAGTTCATTAACTTGTAGTAATGCAAGGTGATTGTTTTTAGTCCCACTACCTGCAAGGATGTTCTCTTGTAAATTATATTGTGGTAGGCCTAGGCCTACTAAAGGCCTTGATGACATGTTGATGCTTATTTTGAGCCAAACGTTTGTTAATAATTCAATAATTCAAGATAAATCATGACCATGACTGCACTCACAACTCATATTTTGGCCCTGTCTCTGTTCAGATGGGACAGACCTGGTCCTGAGTCGCTATGCTTGTGGAGGATGTTACTTTGTGAGTTACCACCAGTCGGACCTTTCTAAGTTGCTCATGTCCCCAACACCCGAGCCATGGCGCACAGGATCTCATCTCAGAGCAAGGCCAGCATCACGGTGGACGAGTACAGCACCAACCCCACGCAAGCCTTCACCCACTACAACATCAACCAGAGCCGCTTCCAGCCTCCTCATGTGCACATGTGAGTATAGATCCAGATATGCAGAGAGAGAGAGAGAGAGAGATTTACTCCTCGTTTTTCTCTCTGTCTCCCTTGTGCTCTCTCTCTCTCTCTCTCTCTCTCTCTCTCTCTCTCTCTCTCTCTCAGTTTGATTTCACTTCTCCTTGGATCACATGTGACGTGCGTTGCTTTTCTTCTGCATGTTCGGCATCACGGTACATAATTGGTTAAATGGAGTTATTGACGGATTGTTTGTTTGCGAGTGTGATTCACTGATTGACTGTAATATTGATTGCTGAACACAAAGGGCAGAGTTTGGACATCTGGCCGTGTGTCTCTCACTGCATCTTAAACTGCCAATAGCAGCTCTTCTCAGGGGAATATACAACGTACACTGTATATATGAGTGATTCTCTAATTCGCCTACACTTTTAAGTCCGTGGATTTTATTTGGCAATTCCACTAACTATTAACTGCATCCAATGATGTTTTGGACATTAGAAAACATTTATCTTTCATATAATATAGAAAGTGTAGACATAGCATTATTTCCCTCAGCAAGAATGAATATTTAATACTGGTTTTGGGCGTTTTCATGCCCTCCTGTTTTCCAAATGTCAGATTCAGTCTTCATGTAAAGAAACTTGTTTTACCCAAGACAATTGTAAATGTTGATTCACAGTAATCATCACAATATGACAAAACTGTCAGAAAGACCACTGTCCTTTCCATTATACATGAAATTTGCCATCTTGTGTGTGTCCACGAAAACTGTGTTAACCGTGTCACGGTCTGAAACCTCCTCCATAAATCAGTAATGGTTTGGTCTTAGGCCATACGAATAACATCACGCGATGTCATAACCTCTTTGGCAGGATACGGGAAGACTTTTTGGTAAATTTTGAGCTCCATCCTTCCATAATTTAATCCATTCTTTTTCATGTTCTCATAGCGGGAAAATTGCCTGTCAACGGTGTTATCAACATATTCATAAGAATCTGAATTAGAAATCACATGTAGAAAAACACAGAAAAAGCATACAGATACATGAATTGATTAAGGTGTTGTGGTGGAACTTCTGAGGTCCTCAGTTAGCACAACACCATAAAAATGGCTGAAATGTCAACGGTGTTACCGTCAATGGTGTTACAATTAAGTATGACAGTCAGGGTTGCCAGATGAGGCTGATGATTTCCAGCCCAAAAAATGATCAAAATCCGCCCTAAAAACCCGCCCAATTCTATTGATTTATATGGCAGTGGGAAGGTTTTTCTGATAGATGCCATTTTTACCCGCACACGGCCATCCTAAGCAACCCAATTGGGCGGGAACCAGCCCAATCTGGCAACACTGATGACAGTTGAGGAGGAGTATGTTTTTGCCAATTTATATCCATATTGACAGACAAACAAACAAAATAATTTGTCTTCTAGGGAGATGGGTTTGTCTGCTCTGTTTTTTCTCCTAAAAAAGTGCCGACTTGTTCCCCTGCACTGTTGACCGTAACACAGTTGAGTAACACGGTTGACTGTTTTGAAAGTGTTTTTTGCGCTATTGATCCCTTATGTGTTGGAAAAATCCTATGAACATACACTAGGGATTATCTCTGGAGAAGGAAGTCTTGTGTAAGGAGGGTGACTATATTCAAATCAGACGTTACAGGGATTTATGATGAAAATTGTGTCAGTCTGTATCAAGGTGACTCATAAAATCCTACTTATGAAGCTCAACAATCACATTTTCTATATCAGTTGCACAGATTAATGACAACATTACTGCTAAGGGACATAAGCACTTTCAAACATATATTCTTTCAACTCTGTAGAATTTTTATATATGTTTGAAATGACATAGTATTTGTCCATAACACTGTTGACAAAATAATTAAGCAAATGTTCGCTTTCATTAGAGTATTTATCAAATGATTTAAGATTAAGCTTGGCAATTTGTTTGTTTGGAAGCTTAAATATATACACTATGTAAACATCTAGGTCATTTAGTTGAAAAAAATACTGATAATTGACATTTTGCTTTTGCCAAAAGCGTAGGGGAATCGTAGAATCACTCATATACAGCACAAATCATATGGACAGTCAAAAACCTGATTTAACCTAACCACAGGCGCTTTATTTTGCAATTCAAATGTAACACTGTAGTAATATGTATATACAGTATCTATAAAGTTGAAGCTGTTTTCAGGTATTTGTCAGCCAAAGGTCGTGTCTTTCTTAACATTTCCCACATCACTTATGTGTCTTTATTTGCAGTCATGTGTCAGGTGTCTGCTGTTAAAACACCTAACAAATGAAAACACTTAATTTATAATTACATGCAGTTTCTATATAGCACACTGTATGTTAAAAAGATCTCAGATATTAAAAGCATTGCTTGAAAAAGCAGGTAAGCATTACCGGTGTCCAGTCAACAAGTTTGAATTATTTTAAAATAATTTCTCAAGCCTTATTTTAGACCTCCCCCTCTGCCTTCAACATTTTCATAAATACATTCAGACATAACCTCAACCCAAGTGAGACATTTGAACAAGAAAATAATAAAGAAAGGTCTGTTCTGTTTATTTGACAGACAGACAGCACATGATGTCCTTGTATAGAAGGTGACCTCTCTGAAACACCCGTGAGCTACACAAGGACATCTGTGCCCCTGCATTACATCTTTTTAAAATAGGGGGGCAAGCCATTTAAGGCCCGAAATGCCATTTGTCCTGACAGGTACAGGGTCAGACCTCTTGTCTGGTTCTAGTATTTATTAACTTAAGGAGGTCAGAGGTGACTGCAGTTGATTAGCCTCTCAACAGTGTCCCTTTGACCTCTGGGGGTCACCCGCTCAATTGGGAGGAACTGTGCTATTGACTTGTAATGATTGCGTTGTAATGAGTGCCCTCAGTCGCGGTGATTAGCTCGCTCTCTCCTTGGGCTGGCAGGTGCCACTCCTCTTCTGATGCTGAAGTTTTAAGTTTTGGTGTGTCTGTGTATGTGTGTGTGTGCGCACTATGTCAATGTGGATTCGAGTAAGCACAAAGGCCAGTCAGTCTGGAGCCAGTAATAAGTTATATTCTGGTGTGAACCAAGTATCTTCTGTGTAGCTAATTAGTGATTTCTTTCAGTGTTAACTTTTAGTCTGAGGAAGGGTCAGGTTGGCCCGAAACGTCACGCAATAAAATGGCTTAAATGGGAGTTCATCGGTGTGCAGTTTTCTTCATTACTATGGATTAACTTTTTTGAACCTGCACCCGAAACCAGTCACTGGATGTGCGTGAGATTCGATTGGGATTTCAGTGTTAATCAACCACGGGAGTTGTTGATCTGATTGGACTCTATTGGACTACACATTGTTTTGGCACTTCTTGCACAAAACATTGTTATCTTCTGACTGAATTTCCTCAGAGCCAGTAGTTTATGTAGTAGTATATACCTTATGATTAGTTTTATTTTTTGTACACCAGCATGTTGAGATAATTTCTTTGAAATGAGCATCCGTCCAGACGTGTCTTCAACGTCGGCACTCCTATGAGGAAGGCAGGTCAGAGATAGAAGTTCACGGTGGTGTTGTTCAGGAGATTATCCTGAAAAGTTTTATTAACATTGTTCAGTATTGGCTGGTGGGCGATACAAGGCTCGCTCTCTTGCTCGCTCTCTCTCTCTCTCTCTCTCTCTCTCTCTCTCAGTGACACACACACACACACACACACACACACACACACACACACACACACACACACACTCCAAAAAACACACACAGACACTCACTCACACACACATTTTCCTTGGATACGATTAGGAGTGTGTTGTGGTCCTGCAGGTGTAAAACTCTTAATTGTTCAGACATCATTAATCCCTAGCTCAGGAGAGGCCAATGCATCCCTCTGCCCTGGATTTGCCACACCAGAGACCCCAGCATCCAAAAAAGGCTCCAAAGCTGATGAGCTGGCTAAAAGAAAGAGTCAACCCTATTGTTTGTTAACCTACAGGCGGGTACGCGGAAGTACTGGAACAGGAACGCACTGCTCATGCACACAGGCAGTCAGTGGGGCAGCAGCCAGAAGACGGCGGTCTTACCGCTGAGTCTTGAACTGTGTGCTCTATTCGGCCGCTCACACTGACCGTCCACGTGCACGGCCAGTCCTGTTCAAAATCCCCCCACAGTGTATATATCTTGAATTAATGAAATATCAATATCTCTTCGATGTTTTCACGCTCAAAATGAATTGTAAGCAACTGAGGCGTTGCAAGACATATGTTTGTCCGGGGGCTGGTACAAAACTTTGTGCTGTTACAGGCTGTGATTAGGCACATTGAGTGACAGCTACAAAGCAATAGCCTAGCTGATACTTTTTGGTAGAAAATATAATGCAAAAATAGCGTAAGCTTTGGGAGCGTGCTGAGCAAGGTACGAGACATTTCTGCATACTTGCCATGAGATGTGGAAACCTTAGAAAGGAAAAAATAATAAACCTGGGTTGATATTCATAGGCTAATTTCTCACCGTTTTTTTAAGCTGCTTGGTCAACACATACATTAAATACATGAATAAATAGCTTAGTTTACTGAGATGGGTGTTTCTGCTATTCATTTCGACGGGACACCGCTCACATGCTGGCGTGAAAATTCCGTTCGAGTTGGATTTGCCAAATGCCCTGTGGCACTGAGCCGTCTCTCGCTCTGTTACTGCCCGACTACAGTCGTGTTGGTGTGGAAGGACTAACCTGCTGTAACCTGCTACCATGCATTCTCACTGCCAAGATAACCGAGACAATGGCAAACATCAAAAAACGGTGAGGGGACTCTAAAACATTTCCTACAACTCAGAATAGGTGCCTATGGTTCAAAATACTGCACTTATCCTTTAAACATGCTCTGCTGTACCATTTTCATCCATTGCATTACAACAGACCCCTTTGCAATGTGCCATGGACCCCCACGTTCAGAATCACAGTGTTAGCATGTATAGCAGCACTAAAGGTAACCATGAAACAGGTCGGTCATCATTCACAATGTGTTGGTCATTTTTTTGCTTATTTGTTCTACTCCAGGGTGGAGCCTACGCCCTTTGACGCCCCGAAACCTGCAGGTCACACTCGCTTCGTCTGCGTGTCGGACACACACTCCAGGACAGATGGCATCCAGATGCCATACGGTGACGTCCTGCTGCACACGGGGGACTTCACGGAGCTGGGCCTGCCGTCTGAGGTCAAGAAGTTTAACGACTGGCTAGGTAAGGAGCCCTAACTTCCTTGTTGTATTCAATAAGGTAAGGTAAGATAATCCACCAGTTACATGAGCGCCATAGTTCCTTCACCCGATTTCCGGTAAGTGCAGTAGAGTCCATAGACTTCAATCAAAGATAGACATATTTCGTATATGTCCATGACGTTCATTGGCAACCATTAACCTGAATCTGGCTGAACTAACAGACTGGATATTCTGAGGGAGCACGAAATGATAAGAAAGGATATGATATGAAATAAAAGGGCAGGGAAATGGATATGGTACAAAGTAATAAGGTGAATAATAGTCATTCCTGCAGGTGAATGGCTAGGCAAAGACCCCTAACTTCCAGGGACTGGCTGGGTAAGACAACATCATATAGTAATAGACAGCTGCAGGTCCGTTGACAGTCTTAGGTGGGCCAGGGACAAAATTATATTTATTGTATTATATTATAATCCTTCTGAATGAAGTAGTTTTTATTGAATTATAATCTTCCTGATGTTCTAAGCTCGTCATTGTGATTTTCACTGTTCACATATAGGGTATGATTCATCAAGCCGTCTGTTATGCACTATACATGTAATATACGCTGTATATTATGACATAATCGTCAGCTCTTTTTCTCAAGTGTAGGCCTACATTAGTGCTTCACTGTGCCCACCAGAGCTGATTTTACCCCCCTGTTTGTTGGGAAAATGTGATGATGGTGATGATGATGATGATGATGGCCTTTACCTTTTGAGTTCAGCTGTAAACACAGTGCGCCTCTGACTCTGTAAATACAGGTATGTGTATGTACAAACCTGCTTGGCTGGAGTTGGAATTTAGGTACCATGTTATTTTATTTTTACCCATCAGGGTTAGTCTGGCAGCGTGGCAGCTGTGAATGTGGCAGCTGCTGGTGTTGATGCAGACCCACTATCAAACACAATCCAAAACCACTGTTTTTGTTCCCCAAAAATGACAGTTAAGAACTTAATTTGGTCATTGTGGGTAGGTCAAAATGCAGGTCAAGTGCAGGGTATTTATTTAAGACTTTTCTCTCAAATGTCAACTACGTACTTACAGTCCAAACAAGCGCCTTTAACCTGTCAAGCAACTCAGGTCTTAGGTGTACGAAAATGCTAAATATTTTACCTTCAGCCTACTTTTTCTCCACCGGCTAGATTAGAGGTCAGAAATGTGATGTACAATACATGTGAACAGCACATTTCAGATGTTCTGAAATCTCAGATACTTCAGCGTAAAGCCTCTCAGATACCAGCCATTTTCCAAGTTTCCTTTGTTATCACGTAGTCTCCACAGTCCATAGCCTCCATAGTTTCACAGCTACTGCCCGAAAGCCAGAGCCAAGGCTATTATAATCCTTATCTTTTACTAAGTTATGCAATTTAGACTTAGCAAGCTATTGCTACTGCAGCTGCAGTCTACTGCACTATGGATGAATGAGGGGGTGGCTTTCCTTGGCCAAAGCCCTGACCTATAAATCCTACTTTATTCACACTGAGGGACCACTGGCTTGTGACCGCGGTGTGAAAAGTGGAGCTACTCGTCTCTGATGCGAATGAATGGCTGTGGTGAATGTCTGGAGAAGGATGAGCATTCTATTCTTAATGATGGGTGGTAGTTAATCCTTCAAAAGACTGCCACGCCTCGCTAGGTCACGGTTCACTTGGAAAACAGTAGATATACCGTATGGGGCATACAGATTTGTTTTAAGTGTGATACAACTCAGCCTATCTGCTCACATTTATTATATTACACATAGCAGATGTTTCTTTTGTCATAAAATGACTTAGCATTATTTAGGTACAGTATGTTACAGTGCCTGGAGAAATGGGAGATTTGGTGCCTTGCTCAAGGACACTTCAAACATGGACATTCTTCCGACTGGGATTTGAACCCACAACCTTCTGATAACATGGCCTAATCATTAGGGCACGGCTGCCCAGTGTGAAGACTAGTGTAATGCTCTGTTTAAGGCTTAAACGATATTGTATCAAATCGAGAAGTCAGAGTCACGATACTGTATCGTGATGCAAGACAGCAGTATCGTGACACGCCCTTACCCTTCAGTTTAGCAAACAACCACATAATACAGCGTGATGGTGCTTCCAAACTTCAAATCAATATCCTTATTATTTTTGAATTATCAGTAGTCTCTTGTAAATTACCTACTGTATAAAAGATCATTAAAAGGATATATTTTAAAAATCATGGGGTGTATTGAACCGTAGGTCAAAAACCATGATACTAACCGCATCGTGAGTTGAGTGTTTCCCTACAGCCCTAGTTCTGTTTATGTTAAAACTTCAGGTATGATATGATCTAATTTTTGCTTTGTTTTCCGCACGTGTCTGCAGGCAGTCAGCCGTACGAGACCAAGGTTGTCATCGCCGGGAACCACGAGCTGACCTTTGACAAGGACTTCATGGCGGAGCTGGTCAAACAGGATTACTACCGCTTCCCCTCCATCTCCAAGCTGAGGATCGAGGACTTTGACAATGTGCAGTCCATGCTCACAAACTGTATTTATCTCCAAGACTCAGAGACGACCGTCAAGGGCTTCAGGATATACGGAGCACCCTGGTGAGTTGTAGGCCCAAGGCCTTGCTATTGAAATGTAATAAACAGGCATGATGACAAATCAGACAAGAATCATTTGCAACACACCTTTTCCACTTGGGAAACTCCCATTGTCATTGTGACACAGCACTCCACAGCACACAAGTGTTCACTGCACACAACGAAATTGCATTTTATGCCTGGCCCGTGCAAGGGGGCAGCCCCCAATGGCGCCCAATGGGAGCAGTGCGGCGGAGCAGTACCATGCTCAGGGTACCTCAGTCATGGAGGAGGGTGAGAGAGAGCACTGGTATTTACTCCCTCCACCAACCTGGCGGGTCGGGAGTCGAACCGGCAACCTTTGCGCTACAAGTCTGTAGGGATGTAAATAAAATCGAAATGTATCGATGTATCGGAACAATCGACCGGTGATTTAATCGAATCGCATCGTATCGTGGGGCATTCTTCAGAATCGAAAAAGAATAGAATTGCTAGGCCCAGTGCAATGCCCTAGCTCCATAACACAATAGTAGTGGAAAAGTAATTGGAATAAATCGAATCGAACCGAATCCCATCGTATCGTGGGGAATTCTTAAGTATCGAAAAAATCGAATCCCTGCTTTAAGCAATCGATTCCGTATCGTATCGTCATGAAGGCTGTGATTTACACCCCTACAAGTCTGACGCCCTAACCTCTTACCCATGACTGCCCATGACAATAAATCAGCCAGTGCATCATCAGCTGGTTCCCAGTGCTGGGGAAGTATGGACTGGGAGGAAGAGAGACTGTCTTTTACATTAACACTTTATGGATGCTTTTATCCACAGCGAGTGACTTGCGGTTATGTGGGTGTAGGGAATTGGTTGCAGTCTTTGGAGAAATGTGGGG
>NC_085860.1:33989018-34004018 GCF_034702125.1 Engraulis encrasicolus
CTGGGTTCGAGTCCCAGCTGGGCAACTCTACTCCCCTTCGCTACAAATGGTGTCAGAAGAGGAATGGCTACCAAGAGGCCATTGAACGCGTACCCATTGTGTGTGTGCCGTAATTCCATGTGAGAGACCCCCAGGATTGGTGACCCCGGTGTGAGGTACCCCAGTGATGGGTGAAGCATTGATGACGGGGCACACTGGATGGGAGAAGCATGATGGGCAGTTGCGTGAGGTACACCATGAGTGTGTGAAGCGCACGGGTGCGCTTCCCGAAGGGGAAGGCAGTGTGATGGAGTGACCATCACTAGGGTTGTGGGTGTGTTCTGACTAACATGCCAACGAGCCTGGCTCTTTGGTGTAGCGGTCAGAGCCCCGGTTTACTACCCCAGAAGGTCTGGGTTCGAGTCCCAGCTGGGCAACTCTACTCCCCTTCGCTACAGTGCGTGCGTGAGGGCCACGTGTGTGTATGTGTCTGATGAAGCGCGTGTGTGTGCTCGTGCATGTGTGTGCATGACTGTCTCTCTCTACCCTCTGAGGGTCGCCGGGAGGTCTTTAAGTTGAAACAGTATATATTATCTCCCCTTCAAAGGTGCATTTTTGGCAGTTTCAGCTCTTTTTTCGGTTTCGTCTGGGAAGTCATTTCAAGTTGCAGTGGCCAAAAGCCTTCAAGGAAAACGCCCCATATGCTCCATCTCAGTGTCTGTCTGTGAACTGTCTCCATGCCTGCGTCCTGAGGCAGCGAGTGGAATGATTGTCTTGGTAGGGAGTCAAAGGCGTGTGGAGAAGGAAGCCATTGGAGAGGCAGGAGATGACGATGATGATGGTGATGGTGATTTGAGTGAGGTCTGCGGCTTTCACCACTTTTCTCTCTTCCTTCCTGTCCTTTCTTTCTTTTATCTCACTTTTCCTTTCTTGTCTTCTTTCTCTCAATTGCTCCCTCTTCACTTCCTTTGCTCATTGCCTTTCTTTCTTGTCTTTCTTTTCTTTCTCTATTTCTTCCACTTTGTCTCCCCTTCTTTCCATCTCTCTCTCTTCTCTCTCTCTTCCTCTCTCCTTACTCTTTCTTAGCTCTCTTCTTCTTTTCTTCTCTCTCTGGCTCCCTCTATTACTAACTTACTTCATCTCTCTCTTTCGCTCCACTTCTCTCTTTCTGCCTCTCTCTCTCTCTCTCTCTCTCATCCTCTATTTCCCAGCCCCTCTCCATAGTGGTCTCTCTCTCTGTCTCGCTCACTCTCTCTCTCTCTCTCTCTCTCTCTCTCTCTCTCTCTCTCTCTCTACCTATGTCTCTCTCCCTCTCATCCTCTCTCTCAGCCCCTCTCCACATTGGGCTCTCTCTATTTCTCTCTCTCTCTCTCTCTCTCTCTCTCTCTCTCTCTCTCTCTCTCTCTCTCTCTCTCTCTCTCTCTCTCTCTCCCTATGTCTCTATTTCTCTCTCTCTCTCTCTCTCTCTCTCTCTCTCTCTCTCTCTCTCTCTCTCTCTCTCTCTCTCTCTCTCTCTCTCTCTCTGCTTCTGTCTCATCCTCTCTTTCCCAGCCTCTCTCTGCGGTGGCAGGATGTGGCCTTTGTTCCTACACATCCTGGCCTTTTGTTGCGAGCGAGGGATCAAAACGAGGGGGCGCGACCCCTCTAGTCGAGAGCCCCTTTGAGGGCCCCACTCACAGCCAGTCGCCCTGACCCCCCAGCCACCCAGGGGGCCCCTAGCCGTGCCACAGGTCACGTCCAGGGGCCCCACTGCCTTGCTCCACTCGCCCTCCCTCCACTACACCAGCGAAGGTGCTGCCAGACAGCCAGGCAGCATTGTCATGGTCATGTTCACATTGCTTGAGACTCGTGTATACATATTTGATGCATATTTTTTTGCGAAGCCATATGCATTTTTGATCACCACACAGTCATGCATTTTTTTACTGTACAATAGACCGTTTTGCCACCTCATATTCAGAGGGTTTTAAACAATCACCAGAGCAAATATCTGGTTGTGATTTTCTGCCCTCTGTATTTCTGCTGTTTTGTTTCTGTGCTAGATTTTTTTAGTTATGTAGTTACAGATTCTTTAGCTTTTATTTTTGATCAATTGGATGGTATTAATAACTTCAATGAAACAGTTGAAGAGATGTTTCAAAGTGCATCCTGTGATTCCCCCCCCCCCAAATGGGAACCATCTTCTTTTTCGCACCCCAAATGTAGTTTGGTTTTGAAGTTAAGCACATCCGCTTCATCAGTGGCCTCTTCTCTGTGATGCAAATGACGGATCTTGACCTTGGCTGGCATCACTGAGGAATCCTTTCCCTTTTTACTCTTTCTTTTTCTTTTCCTTTCTTTTTTTTGAAGATATCCCATGATTCCTCGGTGCCTTGCAGATGTAGACCACCCGCACCCTTTTTCTTAATCTAGTAATATGTGTGTCAGACATTTAATGGCGGTTATTGGTTTAATCAAGTCTTTGAGCGCTGTGTGTGTGTGTGCGTGCGTGCGTGCGTGCATGCGTGTGTGTGTGTGTGTGTGATGGAGGGGGGGGCATGTATGGTCAGGTTGTGTGGTGGCGTTGATAATGGTGGTGGTGGTGAGTGAGGGAGGGAGGGAGGGAGGCAGGCAATCAAAGACTTCTCCTTCTAATCCTCTCACCCCACCCCACCCCACCCCTCCGGCAGGCAGACAGACGCTAGTCATGTGACCTGACAGGGTTCAGTCTGGGTGACTGTCAGGACAAGCACCCAGCAGGAGAGGAGAGAGAGAGAGAGAGAGAGAGAGAGAGAGAGAGAGAGAGAGAGAGAGAGAGAGAGAGAGAGAGAGCAGTGGATGGAGAACATATGGGAAGGTGAGAGAGGCTGATGCAGAACAAGAGAGAAGGCAAAGACAGAAAGCTGAGTGATAGAGAAAGAACAATGGCATGAAAGACAGAAAGAGAGAGAGAAAGAAAGAGAAAGAAAGAGAAAGAGGTACAAAATAACAGTGAGCCGAGCTGAGAGGAAGGGGGAGAGAGAAATAAAAGGATGGTAGCACTACTAGCCACAGTAGGTAGTGAGAGAGAACACATGCTGTAGGGAGAGCCAGCGAAGCTGAACAAGGGGGCAGAGAGGAGGCAGGGCAGGGCTGTACTGACACCACAGCAGCACCGCCTCGCCTTTCAGGTCACTGCCTGCCTGCCTGCCTGCCTGCCTGCCTGCCTGCCTGCCTGCCTGCCTGCCTGCCTGCCTGCCTGCCTGCCTGCCTGCCTGCCTGCCTGCCTGCCTGCCTGCCTGCCTGCCTGCCTGCCAGTGGTGGTGGTAGTAGTGATGGTGTCTGGCTGTGCAACGCAGGGTAGAACACACGCGCACGCGCACACACACACTCATTCAGATACAGCACAGACTCTCTCGCACACTCTCTCTCGCAAACACACACCACCCCCCCCCTCTCTCACTCTCTCTCTCTCTCACACACACACACCTCTTGCTCTCTACGGTCTGTCTCTCTCTGCTTCTTGTCTCTGTCTCTGTCTCTCTCTCTCTCTCTCTCTCTCTCTCTCTCTCTCTCTCTCTCTCTCTCTCTCTCTCTCTCTCTCTCTCCACACATCCATACAGGCTCAGCGCTGACTGAGTGAGTTCGCTGCTCTGCACTCAGTGGCTCCTGACCCACATGGCCGTGCCACCCGGGCGAGTGGTGAGGGCAGGGCCGGGCCGGGCCGAGCGGGCAGTGCCAGTTATGCGCATGGCCGAGCCCCCCGCCCCCCTTCTCTTTTCCTCTCCTCTCCTCTCGCTCCTGTCACCCGGACGGACGGGAGCTGGAGCCGTGCCAGGGGTTGGAGAGGTTAGGCTGGGCTGTCTGGCGCATGTCTGCGTTCTTTTCCATGTGGGTGGGTGGGTGTGTGGGGGATTGTGTGTGTGTGTCTATGTCTGTGTTTGGGTGGGTGGGTGGGAGATTGTGTGTGCTGGGCTTGCGTCTGTGGGTGATTGTTTCTGTGTTTGTGTTGTGTGTGTGTGTGTCTGTGGGCAATTGTTTCTGTGTGTGTGTGTGTGTGTGTGTGTGTGTGTGTGTGTGTGTTGTGTGTGTGTGTGTGTGTGTGTGTGTGTGTGTGTGTGTGTGTGTGTGTGTGTGTGTGTGTGTGTGTGTGTGTGTGTGTTCTCTGTCTGTCATCTGTTTGTGTGTGAGTGAATGAATGAATGTGACTGAGTGTATGTGTCTGACTGTGCTTGTTTTCGTGTGTTCCTGCCTCTCTGTCCATGTGCATGTGTGTTTGTTTGTGTGTGTTTGTGTCTGACTGTCTGTTCTGTGTGCACACATACACACAAATGTGAGCGCATGTCTGTGTTTGTGTGTGTGTGAGTGTGTGTATTAGATTTGTACTGAGTTGGAGAGCTGTGTGTGGCTAGGATGGTATTGGCCAGCTCTTGGGCGTCTGTGTGTTTGTCGCAGAGCGACGGAGGCACATGTGATGAGCCTGTGGTTGCCAACTGGTCAGCCTACAATCTGGAGTTAGAAAAAAAAAGCTTAGGTGCAGCCTGTTTCCGCTTTTGTATGGTAAACTTATCCTCTTTTAACTCTCACACAGAGCTCACATTGTGCCCACCAGACTGCCTGCAGCCAACACAGCGACTTAACAAACAATGAGATCTCATTCAGTGTCATGATTTGGTTGACTTTCTCTGTCCTGAAATAATGTGTAATGCATTTTCCAGGAAGGAGGGTTTGGCTTGTAGAGTGTTTTCCATCATTTGGTCTTAAATTATGTGTGATAATAATTCTTTTTAAAAGCATGTAGTGTAACACAGTCACAAGGTTAAGATAACAACATCCACAGTGAATTCTGAATAAAACCAATATTCCGACAAAAGCAAGAAGCAGACGTATCTGTTTACATGTATTTGGAACAGTATCGTGTTCCCAAACACCAAAAAAAATCCTCCTTAAAACCTGAATATCCCTTAAACGTAAACACAGTCAGTGTTTCATATGTCCACACATTGTCTGGTGCATGGATTACATACTCCCAAAACCCTCCACCACTCTGCTCCCTCTACCACCTTTCTCTCTCTCTCTCTGTCTCTCTCTCTCTCTCTCTCTCTCTCTCTCTCTCTCTCTCTCTCTCTCTCTCTCTCTCTCTCTCTCTCACTCTCCCTATCCCTCAGCCTTTCCCTCTCCCTCTCCCTATCCCTCGCACACTACCACCTTTCTCTCTCTCTCACACTCTCTCTCTCTCTCTCTCTCTCTCTCTCTCTCTCTCTCTCTCTCTCTCTCTCTCTCTCTCTCTCTCTCTCTCTCTCTCTCTCCCTATTCCTCTCCCTTTCCCTCTCCATATCCCTCGCCCACTACCACCCCTCTCCCTCTCCCGCTCTCCTCCCGCCCTGATGCATTAACGCTTTACCTGCCCGCGGGCGGCTGGGACTGTGAAGTGACCCCTCACCTGCAGGTGTTGTCATTTGTCAGCAGTAATTGGGAACTCATGCATACAGTACAATACCCGTCCCCTTCACTCCCCGACTCTCCACCCTCCACTCCCCAACTCTCCACCCTCCACTCCCCGACTCTCCACCCTTCACTCCCCAACTCTCCACCCTCCACTCCCCGACTCTCCACCCTCCACTCCCCAACTCTCCACCCTTCACTCCCCGACTCTCCCCCCTTCACTCCCCGACTCTCCACCCTCCACTCGCCGACCCTCCACCCTCCACTCCCCGACTCTCCACCCTCCACTCCCCAACTCTCCACCCTCCACTCCCCGACTCTCCACCCTTCACTCCCCACTCTTCCCGCACCTCCCAAACCCCTCATCCCTCCCCTGCCGCTGCCCAGCCTCTCCAACACAGGCAGCGGAATTCCCCCAGTGCTAAACCAACACTTAGACAGAAGGACCAACACTTGCAAGTGTCAACTGCGCCTTTATGAGTGTTGTATTGCCAAAATGTGACCCAGTCCCCTCCCTCCGTACCCACCGCTCTGAACTGTCATCGCTGGCTTGGCTTGGTGTGTCCTGGCCTGGCGCTGTGTGGGGCCCGCGGCTGCTGTTCCCAGACCTGAAAGGGGGCACCGGGGGCACTGTGAGAGGGAGGGAGGGAGGGGATGGGGAGGGGAGGGAGGGCTAAGGCAGGGCAAAGAACAGCCCGGGGGCACAGACAGGAGTAGGGCGGGGGGTTGTGGGGGGCGGGGGGGCTGTAGGCTGTAGTGGTGGACTGACTGGGCGACAGAGGGATGGGGGCACTTGGAGGTGGGTACAATAGGCCTACAGTACTGTACGTCTGGCCCTGGGTGGGGCATTAGAGGATTCGGGTGGTTGGTTCGGCCTGCTCGGGATGAGGGAGGGAGTGTGTCACACACACACACACACACACACACACACACACACACACACACACACACACACACCCTGCACTAGAATGCGGGTGCAGGAGAAGGAGAGACATGGAAACAGAGAAGGTAGACAGAGTGAGGAGGAAAAGAGTGAACAACAGAAAAAAGAGAGAGAGAAAGAGAGGAGGCTGTGATGAAGAGTGACAGGTAGAAAGAGAGAGGAGTGAGGGAAAGAGCAGAAGAGGGAGGGAGCAGACATTGAACAAGAATAAGACAGGGAAAAGAGAGCGATGAAGTGAAGAGAGAGAGAGAGAGAGGAAGAGAAGAGAGAGATGGTGTGATCAACAGAGTATTAGAGAGTGTGTGAGAGAGAGAGAGAGAGAGAGAGAGAGAGAGAGAGAGAGAGAAGAGAGAGATGGTGTGATCAACAGAGTATTAGAGAGAGAGAGAGAGAGAGAGAGAGAGAGAGAGAGAGAGCGAGCAGTAAAGAGCAGGGAAGAAGGAAGAGGCTCCCCGTGACTGTACGTGAGTTAGGAGGAGGTGACCCCGCGCTCGCCTCTGCAGAGAGGACCTTCAAACAGGAAGCCCGGCTTAAACAAATGTTTTTCCATCTCTCCTCAGCCCCCGCTGGCTCTCTCTATTTGCATACGCCTGGAGGAGGAGGAGGAGGAGTGAGGGCAGGGGAGGAGGAGGAAGAGGAGCAGGAGGGGCAGGGGAGGAGGAGGAGAGGAGGTGAAGGGTGGGGTTGGGGAGATCATGTCACACACCACATTCACTGCTGCTGCATAGTTAGTTTTGCGGTGTTAAATCAACATATATTGAGTGTCAGATTGGACTCTGGAAGTGTAAAGCCGCGTGCCGATCCAACCAGACTTTCCAACTAGGACTAGTCAGTTGTCTGTCTGCTCCTATCGGTCTTGATCGGACACAGTTTGCCTCCCGAACACACCGTGCCGACCTCACCCGCCGTGGACACTCCCCTGGGTGGCACCGGAGGGATTTTGTTACAGTAACTTCGGCATTTGATAGCTCGCGGTTTGCCTAGCCCTATAGTAGCCAAATGTTTTCATGTTTTCGCTCAGTTCATCAACTCTCTACTATTCACGAGTAGTCTTGATAGTAGATGCATCACGAATGACTCTGAATAGGCCATATCCTACGATGCCCATAGGCAAAGTCCCCCTCCCATTCATAATTTATCCATCAAGACAACATTCTATCTCATTCTATCTTGCTCACAAAACAGTACGACTTTTGCTGTTTCATTACTTCACTGTAAGACT
The DNA here is from genome assembly GCF_034702125.1 of Engraulis encrasicolus. Taxonomy (NCBI): domain Eukaryota; kingdom Metazoa; phylum Chordata; class Actinopteri; order Clupeiformes; family Engraulidae; genus Engraulis; species Engraulis encrasicolus. The sequence continues at coordinate 33,996,566 of NC_085860.1, forward strand.
TAATTTCTCCTCATTTCTGCCACCTAGTTCGCGAAAGAGGAAAAAGGCACGCTGGGCATTCTGTTAGAAGCTGTCTAAGCAAACACAGTGTAATGTCGTAATGAAACTCAAGTAGACGTTTGTGTGTGAGTTCGCTGCTAGATGCTCAACCCAGCTGAATTATGTGTGTGTGTGTGGGAGGGGGGTACCACTGCAAAAGAGGGAAGGATTGAGGAGCTCATGTTATCACCACTCTCACTGCTCCTGCTCTTGTTCCTGCTGCTCCTACTGCTCCTACTCCTGCTGCTGCTGTGACACAGTGCATTTGACTCATATGTTGAAATAACACTGCAAAATTCTCTACTGCTGCTCTGACCAGACCTCCTATTGACAGCCTTCCTCTTCCTGTGTGTGTGTGTGTGTGTGTGTGTGTGTGTGTGTGTGTGTGTGTGCGTGCGTGCGTGCGTGCGTGTGTGTGTGTGTGTGTGTGTGTGTGTGTGTGTGTGTGTGTGTGTGTGTGTGTGTGTGTGTGTGATTTTTTGTTTTTGTGTGCAGTTTGTTTTGGTGTGTGTGTCTTCTTTATTCGTCTACGTGTGTGTGTGTGTGTGTGTGTGTGCGTGCGTGCGTGCGTACGTGCGTGTGTGATTTTTTATTTTTGTGTACATGTGTCCTTATGTGTGTGTGTGTTATCATGTGTTTGTTTGTGGGACAGTGCCATTAGAAGTCTTGCAGCCTAATGACATCAAATAAGTGCTTCATAATGAGCAGGGGGCCTGGCAACAACAACTCTAATGACCTATGAAGGAGCCTCGCCACGCGCCCTTTTGGTAAACAAGTCCTGTGATTGATATCACTGAGACGGCTTCCAGTTAATGCATGAGGAGGGAGGGAGGGACGGAGGGAGAGAGAGAGAGCGAGAGAGAGATACGTTCAGAGTGATATGCAGTAGTGACAGACAGCGAGAGAGAGAGAGAGAGAGAGAGAGAGAGAGAGAGAGATGGGTAGAGTGACATACAGTAGTGACAGACACAGAAAGACCGATGAAGATAGTGGGACGGAGCTTAAACGAAATAAAAGATTGAGAGAGACACAAAATGCAATAAGATCAGAAGGTTGCCAATTCGAGTCCCATAAAGTACCAGTTTGTAAAAATGGGCAATTGTGAATTACCCCAGTGAGGTTGTCATTCAAGTGTAAGAAAAAGCCTTCACACTGTCCATTCCACATTCGGCAAGTAGTAACTTTAATCCAACGTTTCGGTCATCCGACCTTCTTCAGGTTAATTTTTTTCAGGTGATTTTTCCTGAAACGTTGTAGTATTAAAGTTGCTTGCTGGTGGCATAGACAGTGTGAAAGATCTTGAATGGGAGATGGGTATACTGCACCAGTGTTGTAATGTTACCTGACAGTGTGTTGTTGAGCTCTGGTAGCTGGGTGTGTTCTTGTTATTGAGTGTTTTCATGCGCCACACAGTAGTGGTGGCAAGTGTGTGGGCTGCCCTGAGCTCCAGCGGTGCAGTTGCAGTGCTCACCTTGTCAAGTCTCTGTCTCTCACCGGCTCCCGTGGCCACTGTCTGGAGCACAGATTCTATTGTCCGATCACCTCTCCACCTCGCTGCTGTTTGCAGTAGACGTCTGCCTGCCTCTCTCTCCTCTCAGTCTCACAGCCCTTCAATGCTCCAGTCCACTCCATCTCACTCGTACGGGATAGCAGACTGATCACTACGCAGACTAATAATAATAATAATAATGATGTTACACCTTAATTTTCTTTCTGCTTTGTTGGATGTGGATAGTTATCCGGATCACCACCAAAATGGAATCATTTGTTCCTTTTGTCAGTTCCAACGACTCCACAAAATTTCATCAAAATCTGTTTATAACTTTTTGAGTTATCCTACTGACAGACAATCAAACCAACGCAACCGGAAACGTAACTTCCTTGGCGGAGGTAATAATAATACATTGGTTATGTTTAGCACTTATCTAGACACTCAAAGCCGTTTACAGACCATATAGCATCAAACAAAACACAAGATAAACATATACAAAGACATACAGAGACTGAACAAAAGTAGACAAAAGTCCAACAAGACAACAAAAGTATGCTGCAGTGGAAGATTTTATGCCCATGTGGATGTTGGAGCTAGAGGCCTTCGGTGTGATGGAAAAGTTTGCAAAAACCCATGACAGGAGCAGCAATGACATGCCTTGGGGATAGGAAAATCCTGAGCCTCCTATCGTGGCAACGTGTTCAATTTGAAGGAGGCAGCAAGCCTTCTCCTTTGAGACCCTTTCTCTCTCTGACATACAGCTGCATAACGCAGTGCTAAAACATAACACAACACACACACACACAGCGCATTATTTATCATAGGCACATACTACTATACAGTGCACACTGCAATCATCCACTGCCTGCCACTTCACTCATATTTACTCACACACATTATATGCAGCATACATTACGCAGCATGCATTACCCTGTTGTGTAGCAGTGTGATTTGTTTAAGCCCAGACCAGTCTCAGTAGTGCTATGCTTTTGCCACTCTCTGGCTGCCCCCACTATGTGTCAGAACGAAATTAATATTTGAATGGTCCTCAGAGAGAGAGAGAGAGAGAGAGAGAGAGAGAGAGAGAGAGAGAGAGAGAGAGAGAGAGAGCAAACGACTGATGCTGTATATAGAGTTGGTCCACCAGACTTTGCACCATGGGCTCTGTCAGAGGAAGGGGGTATGTGAAGGAGTGCTAGAGAGACACCGACAGGAAAACAGAAGGATACTGTAGGCAGAGAGGGCGGTGGGGAGATGTAAGTCCCAGGCTCTGCGCCATGGGCTGCCTCATAAATAACACTAAGCAGACAGACAGACAGCCCTCCCGGTGGCCCAGCAGCTGCCTTGGCCAGCCCCAGCCTCCCGCACTGTACCCCAGCCTACCTAGCCCTGCTGCCCCCTTACCACAGCATACCGCCCTGTACCCCAGCCTGCCTAGCCCTCCTGCCCCAGCATACCACCCTGTACCCCAGCCTGCCTAGCCCTCCTGCCCCAGCATACCGCCCTGTACCCCAGCCTGCCTAGCCCTCCTGCCCCAGCATACCGCCCTGTACCCCAGCCTGCCTAGTCCTCCAGCCCCCTTACCACAGCATACCGCCCTGTACCCCAGCCTGCCTAGCCCTGCTGCCCCCTTACCACAGCATACCGCCCTGTACCCCAGCCTGCCTAGCCCCCCTTACCACAGCATACCCATATGAAAAAGAATTATATGATTCATATACTGCAAACATGCATGTTCCTTACATGAAATCGTACAGAAAAAATGTGCCAGATTTGCAAGAGTCACTTATACTTTTTCTAATATATGTCTATCATGATAGTCGATTATGGCCCCTTTTCGAAAAGAAATACTATATGGAACTTATACGCATGCCATATAACATGACTGTATGCAGTATAAATTCTTATAAGAGTTTGACATGCCAACAATGCATAATACTATATTATATTGACTAAAACATATGAGAAAACTACTATATTCCTATAGAAATAATGCACGTTTTATGTTAAAATCATATTGAAGTCTTATTCAATTTACGTGTGGGACTCTGACCACTACACCAAAGAGCCAGGCTCGTTGGCATGTTAGTCTGAACACACCCACAACCCTAGTGATGGTCACTCCATCACATTGCCTTCCCCTTCGGGAAGCGCACGCGTGCGCTTCACACACTCATGGTGTCCCTCACACAACTGCCCATCATGCTTCTCCCATCCAATGTGCCCCATCATCAATGCTTCACCTATCACTGAGGTCCCTCACACGGGGGTAACCAATCCTGGGGGTCCCTCACATGGAATTACGGCTCACACACCATGAGTACGCTTCCGATGGCCTCACGGTACCATCCCACTTCTGACACCATTTATAGCGAAGGGGAGTAGAGTTGCCCAGCTGGGACTTGAACCCAGACCTTCTGGGGTAGTAAACCGGGGCTCTGACCGCTACACCAAAGAGCCAGGCTTGTTGGCATGTTAGTCAGAACACACCCACAACCCTAGTGATGGTCACTCCATCACACGTATGTTCCGTACATGTTCCGTAGTTGGATTTTACAGACTTCCTATATTAAGTTTATATGAAGTTTACAACTTGAAATGTAATATTCGTATATAAATTTTATAAAGTTTATACATTTAATTATATGCAAACCTGATTTCATTTGTGCATTTCTTAAACAGTTTCTGACACCAATATTTATATGAATTCTGCACATTTGTCATATGAAGCATGAGACTTTAAATGTAATATTTGTATATAACACAGGCCTAGACAGTCTAAATAAGCTTCCCGGAAAAAAAATCAACCTGACGAAGAACTTCACTCATGATTTTTTATTTGTCTTTCTTGACTGTCACTTTGATTATATATAGGCCTATATTGCCTAAAGACAAATGTGTGTATGTGTGTGTGGGGGGGGGCGGGGTGTCTGTCCCGCATTGTCCCTCCGAAGCATACCCCTTGTCCCCCCTTGGACTTATTAGCAGGTGGTCACCCTAGCTGGAAATAAGCTACAACATATTGCATGGTGCACCTTTAAATATGGCATACACATAGGGCCTACTGTAACATATACAACAACATGGCACAAATACAGCACACATCTGATTGGCATTCATCCAAAAACAGCACTATTTTCCAATCTTTTTACTTATACGAAATATATAAGCCCATAGTAACATAAATCGTGTATGGCATATATGACTGACAGCACTATTTTCCAATCTTTTTACTTATACGAAATATATAAGCCCATGGTAACATAAATCGTGTATGGCATATATGACTGACAGCACTATTTTCCAATCTTTTTACTTATACGAAATATATAAGCCCATAGTAACATAAATCGTGTATGGCATATATGACTGAAAATGAATAAAAAAAATAGTTAGATTTGTATATGTGGGTTTGTGCCTTGTATGACCCTTATAATATTCTTATGGAACAGATATAATCCATATGCGTTTTTAATAAGACTTTTTCATATGGGTACCGCCCTGTACCCCAGCCTGCCTAGCCCCCCTTACCACAGCATACCGCCCTGTACCCCAGCCTGCCTAGCCCTGCTGCCCCCTTACCACAGCATACCGCCCTGTACCCCAGCCTGCCTAGCCCCCCTTACCACAGCATACCGCCCTGTACCCCAGCCTGCCTAGCCCTCCAGCCCCAGCCTCCCGCCCTGTACCCCAGCCTGCCTAGCCCTGCTGCCCCCTTACCACAGCATACCGCCCTGTACCCCAGCCTGCCTAGCCCTCCTTACCACAGCATACCGCCCTGTACCCCAGCCTGCCTAGCCCTCCTGCCCCAGCATACCGCCCTGTACCCCAGCCTGTCTGGCCTTGCTACCCCAGCATACCACCATAAAGCTACGAACACACACAATACTAGCTTCTCGCTTGCTCGCCTGCTCGCCTGCTCGCCACTCTCTCTTACGGAAGGTTCGCTGAAAGTTCCCGTGGCTTTAACAGCCAATGTACAGACGAGAGGTACCAAACTCTGCATTCCAATTGGTTACTCGCTTACTTGCCTCGCTTGAAGTTAAAATATTTTCAACTCGGGATCCGCCCACATCGCATCGCTTGTACAGTACTCGCCTGCTCGTCTCGCTGGAACACATTGACATTCAATGGACTTCATTTGCTGAGCGAGTAACTAGTAGCGACGTGTGTGTACGGCCCTTTACCCCAGCATACCACACTGTACCCCAGCCTACCTACCCCTGCTACCCCAGCATACCACACTGTACCCCAGCCTACCAAGCCATGCTTTCCCAGCCTCCCGTCCTGTAGCCCAGCCTGCCTATACCTGCTGCCCCCTTAGCCCAGCATACTGCCCTGCACTCCAGCCTGTCTAGCCCTCCTGTGCCAGCATACTGCCCTGCACTCCAGCTTGCCCAGCCCTGCCCCCTTGCCAGGGCTGTCTGCCTCTGCCCACTCCTGCCCTGCTACCAGGGTCTGAAATTGTCAGGCATGATGACGTGTACCAAGAGCTGGTGGCTGGGTTGCTAATGACATACAGTGACCTGCGGTGATGCAGGTGCAGTTGGAATTTGGTTTTGGGTGGGTTTTTCTTGGTATTTGGATGAAAAGGGTGGAATGTTTACATTTTTTACTCATGGATTATATCACCGTGGCCTCGGGCTGTTTCTGCTCTGGTGAGAAGGTTTTGAATTGTGATCGTTTGTCTGTGTGAATGTGTGTGTGCGTGCGTGTGTGCGTGCGTGCGTGCGTGCGTGCGTGTGTGTGTGTGTGTGTGTGTGTGTGTGTGAGAGAGAGAGAGAGAGAGAGAGAGAGAGAGGGGCAGGGAGGGAGACGGGGGTAGCCAAGCTGCTGTCTGGCTTTTGTGTGTGGGCGGGTGGGTCTGGTGTGAGACAGAGATGCAGATTGAGAGGTGAGACAGACACTGGGGGTGGAGGTGGCTAGAGTGTAGAAGTGGATAGAGAATTTATGATACGTAGATAGGATAAGAGTGCACAAGCCAAAGCCTGCGCAGTGTATTTTCACAGTGTTAAATTCAGCAAGTACAGAGTACTATCAACACAATGGGCGATACATTTGACTCTTTTTCAGTGGTTGCATCACCACTGCAGACATTTATTTACTGTGTGCCCATGTGGGTGGGCCTGTCTGGCAAGAGGATGGAGATTGAAAGGTGAGGCCCAGGGGGTGGAGGTGGAGGTGGAGGTGGAGGTGGGAGGAGAGAGGTTGCAGTCAGAGGGCAGTGCAGAAGCGGAGGCTGACACAGTGGGGGACTCAGTCTGGCTGAAGGATGGAGATAGAGAGAGAGGTGGGGGGGGAGGGGATAGAGTACATCTACTGTATTTTATCTACTGTATCATGTACTGTGTGTGTGTGTGCATGTATGTATACTGCTATGTATGTATGTATGTATGTATGCATGTATGTATACTGTATGTATGTACTGTATGTATGTATGCATGCAGGGCTCTAAATTAACTCTTTTGATCACTGGAGAAAATGGCTTGTAGATGTTAATCTTACTACACGCCACTCACTAATGGATCAATGATGCCAGGAAGTTGGTCTACTCTACCAGCCAAACTGAAATGTCACCAGCATTTGGCAGTTGCCTGGTGTTAATTCAGATGCCTGTATGTAGTATGTATGTATGTATGTATGTATGTATGTAGTGTGTGTATGTATGTATGTATGTATGTATGTATGTATGTAGTGTATGTGTATGTGTATGTGTATGTGTATGTGTATGTGTATGTATGAGGGGGTTAGAGTGCAGCACGTCTGCCCCAAGTCACTCTTGCTGGAGGGTGGAGATTGCGAGGTAAGGCAGGGCTGGTGCTGGTGCTGGTGCTGGAGGTGGAGGGGGGGGGGGGGGGGGGGGGGGTGGGGGGGGGGGGGGGTGTATGTGTATGTGTATGTATGAGGGGGTAGAGTGCAGAA
>NC_085860.1:34009018-34106518 GCF_034702125.1 Engraulis encrasicolus
ATGGTCAATTTTTGTAAGGGTTACATCTCAAGTAAATAGATTGACTGTTGTCCTTTTCTTGTGACCAGACTTTTTTTTAAAACCTCGTCTACCTGTGCTGAGCTGCATTTTTGACTTCGAAATGAATTTGTCCAAAAGATTGCTCTCTAAATACCATATGCAATGCAATGCAATAACTTGGCCCATCAAACCATCATACTCACACCATTTAACATGAAGGAAGATTTACGGTACATTTGCACATAAAACTTAAGCTGCACATAAACATATTGATAGAACTTAACAACACACACACACACACACACAAGCTGGGGTGATGGCTCACACCTATCAGACGCAGCAGAGAGCACTGGGTCTCGTTTTGCACGCTGGCTGCTGGCCGGCACGCGGCTAGCTGTGCCCTCAAGAGAGGAATAAAAGTCTGATTAACATTCTCCTGCTCATCACCATGGATAGAGAGAGAGAGAGAGAGGGAGAGAGAGAGAGAGAGAGAGAGAGAGAGAGAGAGAGAGAGAGAGAGAGAGAGAGAGAGAGAGAGAGATGTGGGAAGCATCAACACCAACCCACAATACTGCAGTCACAATACACTGCATATCACAATACCATGACAATTGTGACAACTCTGTATTGCTTGCCCTTGATTGAGAAACGACCTACCGTGTTACAGAAAGAAGAAGTGATTGCTAAAAGGGACAACAACCAGAAATCATGTCTACCCTTATTCGTTAGCTAATGGTCATGAAGTAAATACCTTTATGGTAAAGAACCAGCCCATTGGTCCTGGAATTTAAAATATGATACCCAGAATGTGGAAGAAAGACTTTAAGCCATTACCACATGGTGTTATTTAATATTTTAATATTACACATTAGGGCTGTAACGATATTGCATTGAACAGAGAAATCGTGATACACAGAGTCTCGATACTGTATCGCGATACAAGGAGGCAGTGTCGTGACACGCCCTTTCAAAGTTTTATTACCCATTAGTCCAGCAAACAACCTTATGATTTGATGTGATAGTGTTTCCAAACTTCAATGGAGATACATTTCAGAAATCGCGGGGTGTATCAAACCATGGGTCGAACATCATGATACGAACTGAATCGTGAGTTGAGTGTATCGTTACAGCCCTATTACACAACTACCAAGGCCAGCATGCAAAAGAGAAGAATTATCTGATCACTTGTCTGATGTCTTTTTTTGCTTTGCCATTGCAGCCCTTAGCTTCCCTATGTAATGAGCCTAGGGAATGAATGGCCTCAGATATACAGTATATTCACAGTTACATGACCGCACTGTTAGAGGCTGACTTACAGTAATTATTATGTACCTGGCAGGGTTGAATGTGAGGCTGCGTTTGTGCTTAATGGCCTCTATCTCCCTTCCTCTCTCTCCCTCTCTCTCTCTCTCTCTCTCTCTCTCTCTCTCTCTCTCTCTCTCTCTCTCTCTCTCTCTCTCCCTCTCTCTCTCTCTCTCTCTCTCTCTCTCTCTCTCTCTCTCTCTCTCTCTCTCTCTCTCTCTCTCTCTCTCCCATAGGACTCCGTGGTATAACAACTGGGGCTTTAACCTGTCGCGTGGCCAGGCTCTGCTGGACAAGTGGGACCAGATCCCTGAGGGCATAGACATACTCATGACTCATGGACCTCCTCTTGGTAAAGCCAACACTACACACAGGCACACACACACACACACACACACACACACACACACACACACACACACACACACACACACACACACACACATACGGAGAGAGAGAGAGAGAGAGAGAGAGAGAGAGAGAGAGAGAGAGAGCAAATACAAACATAAACACTCACATGTGCTAATTCACTCAGCCACACACTCACACACGCACAGTACAGACAGACAGACAGACACAAACACACGTACTATCTCGCTCACTCACGCGCACACACACACACACAATACACACACACACACACACACACACACACACACACACACACACACACTCTTGCAGGATGACTCACGTAGCTGTCTGCACATCAGGATGGTCTGCAGCACTTTTCATGGCCAAAAAAAGACCACTCACAATAAATGTAGCACTCTGCTTCCAGTCCACAGAGGGTATTGTCAACCCCCTGACTCTGATGCTAATGCAGGATTACCATTTGCAAATATGTCTGAGTCCAGTCGAGTGCAGAAGATGAATAGTAAAACCATTTTTTTTTCTGAAATTTGATTAATTTTTAGCAGCACCTGATGTTATTTCAAGAGAGCAGGCTCAACTAGAATAGTGTTGCATTTGACGCCACAGTACGTTGTGAATTAACACTACAAATTGTACTGGGCCCATATTGTGCTTCACATATTTCTCTTAGCCTACAAACACTTTTTGATCTTGCAAGGAGCTTTTTGTGATAGGACAAGTGGAGAGTATGACAGGAAGAGAGTGGGGGAGAGAGATGGCCTAAGGTTGGGAGATGACCCAGGCCGGACTTGAACCCGGGTCCCCATGGGCATGCAAGGCCATATGTGGGAGGGCTTAGTGCCTACAGACATTTATTTATTTTTTGCCATCTCCTCTTTCCCTCAGGTTTTCGTGACTGGGTGCCTCGGGAGCTTCAGCGGGTGGGCTGTGTGGAGCTGCTGAACACGGTGCAGAAGAGAGTTCGGCCCAAGCTGCACGCCTTCGGACACATACACGAAGGTCAGCAGCTGATTGTGAAGTTAGTTCAAATGACCCTGCCAGACAGTTGCACTTACAGTACTTGTCCATACTGACTCTACAGATAGTTTCCAACTTGGACTGTGGCCTATTTGTCAAATACCCTCAGTTGCTCTATCCCCTTTTCCTTTTTCTCTGATCTCTTTGTCATTCTTAACAATTTTTATGGTAGTTATCACCTTAACAAGGCAACTGCATTTGGCCTTTGGCCACATACACAAGGTTAAACAGCTGATCAATTTGAAAACGGTACCCTGGATTTGGAGTTGACAGCCTGATCTCACAGAATTCTGTGAAATGATCACGGACCCCGCCTTGGGACAGGAAATCTGTGGCAGTTTCACAGATTTTGCCAAAATTCCGTGTTATGGTCATAGAAGTGTTTTCCATGATGGGCTCACGGAATTGTTGTCTATGTTCACACAGCACTATGTCAAGTCTACCATTACAAAACTGACAAACCAAATTCTATTACTAAACAAAAGAATGCTGTAGTAGCACTTTAAGCCGGATCTTTCTGCCCAGATCAAAACAATTCCCAACTCTAACCTGTCAGTAAAGAAATGTTTTTGGAGAAAACAAACCTTTGCAATTAAAAAAACCCTAGAGAGCATCACTTTGAACATAAGACTAGAGCTGTGGGAATTATGACCAGTGCATGTAAAGAAATTGACAATAAAACCTACTTGACTTGAATATAGAGAAAGCACTGCGGTGGGCTCATCATCACGCATAGCACTTCCATTACCCCATCACAGAATTTCGGCACAATCCGTGAAACTGCCACAGATTTTGTGTCAAGGGGGTCATGAGGGTGAGCACTGCAGCTGGTCCAATGGAATACAGCACCCTGGATCACGCTTACTCTGGTACAGTATACTGATTGTGGTTAGAGAACAGACCATAATCAAAGACTCAAAGGCATTATGAAATGTTTTGAAACTGATTGATCGCTTTAACAAGCCAACCAATGGTCTAAATGATTCATTAGCAGGCAAATGAAGACTCCAGTGCTGCCGTCTGTGTGCTGAAAAGACACTTGTAAAATCTGCTGTGTTGACTCGAATCACAGTCTCAAACATCATTAGATTCCATGATACATACTATACTTTTTAACAACAGTGTGGAATGTCAGGAAAACATTTAGGTGAAAGAAAGTCATTCCTAAGGGAAATGGCGGAGAAATAATTCAAGCATGCCTGGTGTGGCTTAAAATACTCAAAGCCAAGGCTCACTTCACACTCAGGGGTCTCTAGCTACCTAATGACTAGTATCTGGAATAGTCACAGAGTGGAAAGACAGTATCATAGTGTCACAATGTTTTAGTTATTATGTTATAGCACTGTGATTTCACTCTGTGACCTATTTCCCCCACATCATGCTTAGCATTGAATATTCTGTGAGTCTCTGAGAACATCTTTGTGCCAGATGTTGTTATCTTGACTGAATTCCTTTGCTATTGTATACAGTGCGATACTGTACTGTACATGGAAAGAATAGTTGTCTCAGGGTATCTTCATGTCACTGTTTCTCTCTCTCTCTCTCTCTCTCTCTCTCTCTCTCTCTCTCTCTCTCTCTGTATGTTCGTTTGTCTATTTCGTTTGTCTATCTATCTATCTATCTATCTATCTATCTATCTATCTATCTATCTATCTCATCATCTCACTTCCTCTCTCCTCATTTCTCCCCATCAGGATATGGCATCATGACGGATGGCTACACCACCTTCATCAACTCCTCCACCTGCACAGCAAGCTACCAGCCCACTAACCCTCCAATCATCTTTGACCTGCCCAACCCAGGAAGCTCATGAGTGGGCTCCTCTACCACCAACACTACCACCCCCCTACCACCTCCTCCAGACTTTACCCTGTTGATGGTTTACTCCTTATCCAAGGAAAACAAAAACATGTGTCATATAGAAATGGACTGCATTATGAATGAAGAAGTCTGAGGATCAGGCATTTCTGTCCAACAGCGTCCAATGGAACTTGTTTCAACTCCTGACGAATGATGACATCGCAGGAGCAGCCATATTGATATAGCCTCTGTGTTGTATGAACACAAATCTTTTTGGAACATTTGGAGCTGCCAGTATTATATGCTCTTGTACCAGAACACATAAGCTTCTGAGGTGAAAGACTCCTTGGAGGGGAAAAAAAGTGCATTTATAAGGGTACTCGTCGGACTCGTTAGCAATACTGTACTTGACCTACTTTGCTAATTTAAGAGTGGCTGTCTTCTTGGTGTATATTTGCTGATTTATTTATGGCCTTTACGTTATTACGTTATAGACTTGAAAAGTCTCTGGAATCCAGCCCTGTACAAAGTCGCTCAACTCAACTCGCCTGTGCACTTCATTTTACACGAGAGCCCTCCCATAGGAAAATATTACTTCTCACAACAGTCTTGTGTTTGTCTTAGAAATAGATCATATCTGGTTTTTGATTATAGATTCTGGGTCTGGTATATGTTTTGACCTTTCTGCTTAAACCCACTTACAAAACAAAACGTAAATTAACATCTTAAATCAAACGTACAAAGTGAAGTGTAACAAGAGTGGGACCGGATTGAATTATTTTCCCCAACATCTTCAGAAAAAAATCACAGTCTACTTAATATCAGATGTTTGTTTCTGAAAAACAAAACCAAGACCGTTTGTAATATTTTCCTCTGGGTTAACATGTTAAATGAGCTTTCTTCACAATGATCATGCAGGTTTGTGTCCACAAGGACCACCCCCTCCTTCAGCAACACAAGAGATTTGAATGAAATTGGATGGATGGTAATATGACAGATTAGAAATGTATTCACTGTAAAAGTGATGATATGTGTCAGTGTGTTTGTGTGTTTATACATTGGATGTAAAGTATCAGCTCAGAAGGTTGATTTGATTTTTATTATTAATATTATTTAAGGAAATCCCTGCCATTTGATAACATAAACATGTACATTGCAACAAAAGACTGTTTTGTAACCAAACAAACTCTGTTGGTGAACTAAATTGTTGTATTTGATGTAAAAAAAAATCCAACATGATAAACGATACATGCGCTTATAATCTTATTTTGCACTGTGTTCAAATACAATCCTACCAACACAGAAGAAGAAAAAAAATGTATATAAAAAAACATTGTTCTGTCAATCGCTTCAGTTGCTGTACTGTAAACGTTCTGTACCCTTGTTTATGAAACATTTTTTTATTCATCCTGATATCTAGCTGACTTTATATGCAAATAAAATTGCTACATTTTTACCTCAGCTCACCTCGTCGCCACCTTATGATCTGTGGTCCCATTATCCCGTATTCCCAGCTAATTCGCACTTGGGATGTTTTCACACCCGGTCCCTTTAAGCCATTTAAGTGAACTCAGACCTGTGACAGCATTTTCAGTGCATACTGTATGTGAACACTCCAAAGTGTACTACTCAAAGGGGACTTAGTGTAAAAATACCATTAATGACCACCTTGCATCAGCTATTTGCTATCAAGTGCGACCGTTTGCCTTACAACCAAATCAACACCCATCACCACCAACAACACCGATGTTCATTCTCTCCACACCTGATTGATCAAGTCTATTAATTATCCTGCTACTGCCATCCCCACCCACCACCTACAGTGAGGCGAGCGCAGTGGACAGTGTTGACAAGTGAGTGCAGGGCGGGCTGGATGGTGCCCCTGATGCTGCCCCTGACAGCTCCTATTGATTGTGGATATTTGTCATGGCAGCCTTGGCCCTGGTCCAACTCCCCTGATGGATGTCTGGGGCACCTCAGCAGAGGGTTCCACTCTCGCCCCAGCCTTGCCTGCTGTGACCCACCTCTGTCTGGGGGTGACAGGCAGCAAGCAGCAGGGCTGTGACTGCCGACTGTGACTGCTCAATCACAGCCCACTGTCAGCCAGGGAGGACAGAGGCGTCAGGTCAGACAGGGGGTGGTGCTGCTGCTGCCTCTCCATCGACATGCGGTGATACAGACACAGACACAGACCCTGCTGTGTCCCTACTTCTGTGGTAGACTGTCCGCCCTGCCAAACAACCATGGCTGTATAAAAGCTCCAAGAGGAGTCCTTCCAACACAGGTGACTTCACTGAGTTACTGCTCAACCTGCTTTGAGTACTCGTTGCGTTCCACTTATTCAGAGCTGATTCGTTAACATTTGTAGTAGGGTTTTTTTCTGAACCTGGGATTGACACCTGTGCTTGTTGGCACATATCATGTGGGGATGTTTCAAACATGGTTTGCAACACACTTTTGAAGATCCTTTAAATAATGTTCATCAGATGATATGGGCGCTTTTTTATGTCGCCTCTCCCTGCATTTATTCTTTATGAAATGTAATTTCAGTCAGATGACTGATTAGAAGCCATCCTGTGTTGATATAAATAATGCCTAATTTACCACCGGATCCGTTCCACAAAGCCGAACTTTTGGATAGTGGTTCAGGATAAGGTGCCTTGTGTCTTAATTACTTTGAACGAGTGTATTCTCATATTCAATGTAAACAAGTTACTAGCTATTTTATTAGATGACAAGGACACAAAGAAGAGCTATAACGTGTTACCCACTAAACACACAAAGTAAGGCTATTGACTGGCTGTACAGTGTTTGTGCAAGGACCTTGTGCTCTCTTAAAGTAAAAGTGGCCAATACATAACATGAGCCACTCCACACTCTCTGCTGCAGACACAACGTTCTAGTACCCATGCATGCCAGCTCTGGTACAGTACTTCCAATTCATGCAGTTTTAAATTTCAGCTTTCCTTTGTACGAAATGTTATTGTGTGCATTCGTTATCACACCTGCAGTTTGTGGTTTTGTAATTTAGCGTTTTTGTGAAGAAAGATTTCATAGAAAATTGTTGTGTTAGTGGGTAGTGTCTGGGCTTTGAATGGAATACATTTATTACAGAATGAATGTAGGGACCCCCCACTCTGTCATGAAACTGCCAGTGTGTGGGTGCAAGTGCAAGAAATAAGAATGAGCCCATCTGCTCTGCATTGGTTTAGAACAAACACTTTACAGTCTTCAAAAAAACACAATGTACAAAGTAATTCAACTCATCGTAATTCACAATTTCTTTTGATGTATGTCTGGGATGTTGTCAGCTAACATTTTTTCCTCAATCAGGTGTTTTTTTATTCTTGGAAAATCAATTACAGCATATTTCAATAGTTTTTAACATATATTTGCAACAGATTTTAAGTGTCTGTCACATGCGGAGTGCATTCCCTGCATTCCTAACAGTAAAACACTGTCTTTCAAGCCTACAGGTACTCATCTGTATTACAACCTTCAGCCCATCCAGCACAATCATCACAGAGGAGATCTTCAAGCTACTCATTTCCTCTGGAGTCTCTCTCTCTATCTCTCTCTCTCTCTCTCTCTCTCTCTCTCTCTCTCTCTCTCTCTCTCTCTCTCTCTCTCTCTCTCTCTCTCTCTCTCTCTCTCTCTCTCTCTCTCTCCCATGCCTGTTGTTTGACAAGCTGACGCCTGTCATCGCCATGCGTGTCAGACACATGAACACCTACATACACACACATACTGCCGTACAATCTTAGAACGCAGTAACTCTAAAAACGGCAAACTGAGAAAAAAGGCTTCAAAGTTTTCCATATGGCGCGATAACTGTGTTGTCGGTAAATTGGTGGTGACACTTCCTGGTAATGCTTTTTTAGGATAGAAATTTAATGCACACAAAAAAAAACCCCAAAAAACAACATTTATGTGTCTTTTTGCCACAAAAACCCGACTTACTGCGTTCTTGGCTGGTATTACTGCCACAAAATGGAGTTACTGCAGGAGTTACTGCGTTCTTAGCTTGTATTACTGTCTACTCCCAAACCAGTCCCATTGGAACGTGCAGCAGTAACTCGCCGATTTACTGCGTTTTTGTTTAACCTTTTTTGGGTCATTTTTGCACTTTCAAAATGAGTTTTCTCCAAAACGGGACGGTGTTGGACCACCATTTTTGGACACAAGACAATTGAGGTAGTTTAGAACCGATTTCCGATATAAAAATTTTTTCGACCATTTTGAGTTACTGCGTTCTAGTATTGCACGGCAGCATACACCTACACATACATACTCACGCCATCAAGGGAAATGTCTTTGAATGAGCAGGGCTGTATTTGAGGGGCATACAAGACAAGGGCAGCTTCAATGGTGTCCTCTGAATACCAGCATGGTTTTGCTGACAGATCTGTTAGAATTCCAAAAGACATATCCACTGGGTGTAATCTGTCTATAATAAACAGAACATTCTCAACAATCTCAACAATGCTACTACAAGGTGTTGCATCATACCGTACATTACATCATGTTACAAAAATGTTATAAACCAATGTCTTCACATGTAATAGCATATGCGCCTTTTGACAGATGTAAAACAATATGTCTTTCATCAGGGAAGCTGACGGGGGGGTTCCTCAATGGTATGTATTGAGTGGGGGGGTCCTTCAAGATGGCTTTGTCCTGGGCCCGGCTAAAGCTGCCAGTGTCCCTGTCTGTCATGGTGGAGAATGACATCCTGGGGGGCTGCTGTTCACGGCACTCTGCTCAACTTCATATCCTCACCTCAACCTCGGGATGAACCGAGAGCTGGCCCGGGCCGCCATCACTAATCAGATGAAACACTCTTTTTTTGTGAGGGATGGCCCGGCGTCACAGGCAGGCAGGCGGGTGAATAATGGCCAATCGTTTATTTACTGGAGGGAAGTGAGTCAGCAGCACGCGCCTGTCTGCCTGTCTGCCTGCCGACCTCTCAAACTGCCTGCCTGCATGTCCAACTGTTTGCCTGCCTGACTGTCTAACTGCCTGTCTGCCTGCCTCTCTGCTCGTCTGCCTGCCTGCCTGTCTAACTGTCTGCCTGCCTGATTGTCTAATTGTCTGCCTGCCTGCCTGCCTAACGGTCTGCCTGCCTACCTCTCTGTTTGTCTGCCTGCTTGCCTGCCTGCTTGACTAACTGTCTGCCTGCCTGCCTCTCTAACTGTCTGTCTGCCTGCCTCTCTGCTTGTCTGCCTACCTACCTGTCTAACTGTCTGCCTGCCTGATTGTCTAATTGTCTGCCTGCCTGCCTCTCTGCTCGCCTGTCTGCCTGTCTGCCTGCCTACCTCTCTGTTCGTCTGTCAGCTATCTGTCTGTCTGCCTTTCTACCTGTCTGCCTGTCTAACTCTCTATCTGTCTGCTTGTCTGTCTGCCAATCACCCTGTCTGTCTGTCTGTCTGACTGCCTGCCTGACTGAGTATAACTCTGAAACATGCAGGCCTCATTTAGCACCCGCACTCAACAGTCGCCATTACATCACAGAGAGATGAAGAGAGAGAAAGAGAGAGAGAGAGAGAGAGAGATGAGGAAAGACAGAGGGAGAAAGAATGGAGAGGGGTGGAGAGTGAATTAGAGAGCGGGAGTGAGAGTCAGACAAGGAGAGGAAGAGAGAGGAGGAAATGACATTAAGGAAAAAAGAAGAAGAAGAAAAAGGAGGAGATGAGGAGAGGTCATCTAGAGTCCACTGCTTTGACTGCCAAGGCGACAGGGCTCTTCTGGTCTGGCGTCTGACACTAAGCAGAGCAGATCTCAGTTCCCCACTCACTCCATCTTGTTTCCTGGGACCTGCACTTTTCTGGCCATGTGTCGCTTCATCTCTGTGTCTCTGTGCCTGAACCTGATCTAGCGATGAGGTGTACGGTGGACTGTACCGTCCCCTAGGCACACCCACGGACAGGGGCGGTTCTGGACAGGGGCCAGAGTGGGACAGGACCCCTGCTGATTTCCTCCTGGCCCCTGTTGAGGACCCTGTGCTGAACAGCCAATTACTTAAAATAGCAATTTCTAACCGTGACATGACATTCGTTTTTATATTATATAGTCAAAGAAAACAACAAGAAAGAAGAAAAATTGAGTGCGATCCATTTCCTACTACTAGATTACTTCAGAGACGCACCAACAAGACGGAAGAGCGCGGTGTGTGGAAGATAATATTATATAGTCATAACATTAAAAATGGATCTCTTTTGCCAAATGTTTTTGCCCCCCTGAAAAAAAACACTGGTCCCACCTCAGTCCCCCTGGTAATCAAAAAGGCTGTGATTTTTTTTCTCTCTTTCTTTTCTTTGTAAGTGCTTATTTTGTCTTTATTGTTGATTGGATAGTCAAGAGTATGACAAGAAGAGAGTGGGAGAGAGAGATAGGAGAGGGTTGAGATGACCCAGGCTGGACTTACTGTAAACCTGGGTCCCCATGGGCATATAAACCCATATTTGGGGAGGCTTAGATGGATCTGATTGTCTGATTATTTTAGTGATACAAATAGTGTGTTTCATGAAGTTTTTTTCTGTGCCCACCACCCCCATTTTCTGATGTCTGGTAGCACGTCTGTATGTCACCCAATTCTCTGTCTGCAAAGCCAGCCCCTGCTGAAAGAGGTAAAGAGATGCACATATCATGCATTAGTGATACCCTATTGAGTTTGACCTCCCTTCCATCCCCATACCCCTTCCAAAAAAAGAAAATCAATTGATGGTGACGTGTACGTGTGACCATAAAGATGACCTACTAGTGTGTGTGTCGGATGCAGGGCCGGTTATAGGCCGGCTAGGCGGTCGCCTAGAGCGCAATGTGAAGAAAGAGCGCCGAAATGGCGCTCTCCGATGCGTAATTTTGCGATATGGAGGTTTTTTTATGAAGTCGCAATCAACAAAGCCTGGCGAAAGCGCTCCTCACGGCAAAGCGCCCCTCAGCCAATAGTAATATCGCTTTCAACTGTCTCTGGGAAGTCTGTGAACCAATAGAGCTCTTCAGCGTTGACGTCAACTTGTATGCGGCGTTTGGACTACCGGTTCCATGGCGATTTTTTACATTGCAAAACGCCATAGAGATTCAGGTTTGGCAAAAATATAAGTTGCACGGCAACAACGAACATTAGCGTGTCCCCGCATCCCTTTCTCATTAGTGGAACGGATCGTATCATCATGTTGGTGTATTCACATGTTAAATCATGACGATTATAATTCAATATTGCTAACCCCTTTCTGATCATTAAAACTTCCGAACTACATACTTTCCTTTGGTTGCCATGGGTACAACCTTCCGCACGTACATGCCGTTAGATACAGGCGCCGCTTCTGTAGTCGCCAAAAGCTTCCGGGTTTAGCATATGGACGCAACATCGTATTTATGTCGAAGTTTGACACAAAATGATCAACCATGTCATACCTACAGCCTATTTTTAACACCCTCGACAGTTTGCGGGGGTTCGCTAAGCGCGTGCTTGCACTCGGAGCTTATTTGAAATTTACCCCTATTCATTCCCAATGGAGGCCGGAAGCCGATAGGAACCAGGACGTCCTTAAATGCTAACATGAAAGACTACAATCTACTACATGCTTCCGCTTCCGCTGAAGAACTCTATAAACAGACAGTCCTGAGAAAGGGGGCGGGACGAGTGACAGCGTGCGATCTATTTTCAATTTGGAGACTCATTCGAGAGACAGAGGGCAAGCGCGAACAGCAATGCTACTCTGCTGGGTGGAGAATTGTTATGTTCTCATTAAACCAGTCATTGCATGATGCAGGAGTTGCAGAGGGTGTTTTGGAAGTATGTGATTTAATCAGCAACCGTTTGTGATAATGTAAAGCCTAATAGTTATGAGGCTACTGTTTGGAATTAGAGGGAAAAAGAGCTTTGCTTTTGATCTGAGAAATCGCTAGTTAGCATGCTAACATTAGCCAAGTATGCCAAGCAATGAAATCCAGTAAAGTAGCTGTTAGTAGCCTACTCACTAACACCCACCTGACATCATAATACTTGCTTAGGTTGACAAGCAATGTAAAGTAAGACTGGTGCCATGTTTAAAACAAGTTTAGCTGCCATATCTCCTTCCATCCACTTGAATGAATTACCTGCTTGTTGTAAGCTTAAAAAAAAACATTGTTTCCAGACCAGAATGACATATAGGCCTACATTAATCATGTAACAGAACCATGCACAGCATTTTTTCATGCTGAGTGATGTAGTATTGCAGACAAGTGAGGCTATTTACTATATTTTGTATATTATGAAATTCAAAAGCGTGACAGCTTTTCTCCCTTTCTCTCACCCTGTATCTCCAGTTCAAACACATAGATAGCCCCCTTCTCATTATCCTACTCACAAATGCACCACTATTTCCAGTACAGAAATGAAATTGGTTTGGAATCATAGACAGCAGAACAAATGTGTAGCTTATTAAAATTGTTATGCTGCCATGCTTTGTGATGCTGTAGGTAGTGTAGATAGGCTATCAATGCAGACCTCCTTGGTAGGCCTATTGTCTTCACATGCATTTGACATGCAAATGTACTGTACCACTCTCCTGGCATTTCAATTCCATTTTACAATTCAAACACATTGATAACCTCCCTCTCATCTGGGGTTGGGGGCACCACCACCATTACATCCAAGACCCACACCACACAGTGAAGGTACTTTCATGCGACTCAATCTGATGTGTTGGTCGGCTGTCCAAAAGAACCAGAAATCCATTTGATGCAAAACAGTTATTGTTCTTGATGCTATTTAGTTAAGCTTACTACCGGTAGGCTATTACTCTTGTGTTCTGTAAGGTATAAAAAGGGGGGGCGGGGGGGGCGCCAGAACTCAAACTCGCCTAGGGCGCCAAATAAGCCAGAACCGGCCCTGGTCGGATGGACGCACACGCCAGCAGAGAGCTTTATCAACTTCCTGAGCCCAGGTGCAAGGGCATGTGAGATAAGGGGCAGTAAAAAATGCCCGGCTTTATGTATTTCCATAAACCTGACGACACCAATCCACTGCTCACTCTCTCACTCACCCACTCTCTCACTCACCCACACCCACTCAATCGTGCAGCAGACGTCTCACAGACAAAACAGTCATGCCAAGGATAGAAAGAAACATTAACGTTTTTAACTGAGACAGTATCGCATCTTGTGTTCTGCTCAGGCAGTTTTATGACCCCTTGTCCCCACTCAAAGCACTGTTTGAATAACCGTCTGTCTTTTAGGATTAAACTACAATGTCAATTCTGCTTATGTTAGTTGGGCTGTGAAGTCGCTCCGTGGCCATTTTCGGCCGACAATAAACAAGCATTGTCACGCAGGCTCCATCCTGTCCTGGAGTCAGAGTAGCAGACGTGTTTATTTACTTCAAGAGAGCTAGTTGAATGAGCAGCCAGTCAACTCCTCCTCCCCCCATGATCCACAGTAAAAACATAGTGTTAGTCCAACACCAAGAGTGTCGATTTAGCATCTACAGTGGATTTGATCCCAGAGTACTCTCTAAGTGTTGATTAAACACTCCTTTTTTACTGTGTGTTGAGGTTATTTGAGAGAAACTTGTAATAGAGGGCACTAAAGGTTGACCACTGTTGACTAAATGATTCACCAGTAAAAGAACAGTGTAAAACATTGCAGCCAGTTAATTGTAAATAAAAGTCAGTTGCCCTGCTGCCTTAAGTTTGTAAGTTGTTAACTCAACTGGAGAAAGCTTCGAATTGAGTTAAGTCGGGAGTTGAGTTAACTTACAAACTTAAGGCAGCAGGGGAACTTGCTTTCTTACGTTTCACTGACTTGCAATGTTTTACAGTGAAGAGCAGCTCAAGCCAGAAGCGCTGAAATAGGTTATGGGGGGGGGGGGGGGGGGCAGCATGGGTGAGCACGGGGTCAGGCCACTGTCCACCCCGCAGCTCACTCCTGTCATGCCACTTCCCTGCCTCTCCAATTCAGAGGTGAAGATTGGTCACCTCTGACTGGATCCACACAAATCATGTATGGCCTGTGCATGTGTGTGTTTCCTAAATGGGATGAATGGAATCTTTGTAGGGAGGAACAGCCGATGCTTTCATAGGGCTTATCAGAGGGCATGCACGGGAGGAGGAGTGTCCCACCCACGTGTTCTCTGTCCACACACCTCGGCAGGGAAGGATTTCACACACTTGGGTTGAAGGAAAACGGGAAATCTGAGACGCCTATGCCCCCTGCTGGTCATATGATAATGGTGGGAAAATATACAGTCAATCTTCATCTATCTATTCATTTAGTAAGTCAATTCCTTCAAGCGTGCTTAAGAAACCAAGTGATCTCCTGTCTATTTGGATTTACCTTCTCAACCATGGGACCCAAACCACACCTGCTTAGAATTGTCCACATAGGTCTACAGTCTAGTATTGTTGTGAAATATGGACTCAGTCACAAAGGAAGACATTTCATATTGCACAATGTTTGAAAACAACTTTTCTGCATCCATAATGGTTGTCTGCTTATGATTGGATGGGAGAGGTTCCTGTTCTCTGATGGGCACCCCTCAGTGGTGTAGTTGCAGTAAGTATTACAGTTTTTCTCAATTGGTTTTGTACAATTCTCACAACAGAATAATAATTCTCAAAACTTTTTGTTCATTTGTAACTTCCTGGTGTTACCTGCACATGATAAAATCAGTTTCTCATAGTTTTCAGCATATAGCAAATGCTTTCATCCACCATGGCTGTGTACAATTCTCAGCTTTTTCGTACGTTATCAATTGCTTTTGTCATATCACTCAAAAAGCTTTGTCACTGAATACATGAAACTATCTCACCCCCCAAAACATTTAGGCCCTAGGTCATATATAAGTCTTGACATGCAAAATGATTTACGAAGCTGTCATAATGTGTTGAGCACTGTATAATTTCCATTGGATTTTTGTCTACAAATGTGATCTGAATGGGTAAATTGCTTGCAAGTTAAATATTGACTCTGTCTAATCAAAGGCAGTAGAAGGGAAAGAGAAAACAGGCATGCTATACAACAATAGGCACTGTGCTGCGTTACATTACTCTATGCCTCATGTGCCCTTTATAATTACGCTCCACGCAAAATTACAATATTTCCCTAGAATTTCACAAGACAGTACGTGCATTTTATACAGTATCAGTGTATTGTTTCAATTTTATTTTGCTTTACAGTTCTATATTTTTTTCACATGGGCCTGCAAGACAAGAAGACAAGAAGTAAAAAGGGGTGGTAGAGGGTGCATTTTGACACCTCAACCAGAGTTGCTAGTTTTTGTGTTTACAGTTTTTCTCGATTGGTTTGGCTAATTTCTCAAAACTGAGAAGAAATTCTCAAAACAACACAAACAAATCCCCAAACCAACTTGCAATTTTCCAAAACAGAATGGCATTTCTCATTGCTTTCATCAAATATCAAATGCTTTGTACATGTCTCAAATGATTAGTAGGCCTACATCTCTGCATATGGCTATGTACAGATACCCTACAGTTGACACACTGAGCATACATTTAGCACATTTTCCAAATAAATTGGCTTTGCTTATCCAAACGAATTAGACAATTGTCAGTGTAATGGTTGCCCTCTCCAAAACATGTCAGCATGATTTCATTGTGTAAGTCATCATATGCAAAGTAGTCTACACAATTGTCAAAACAGTCAAGGACATAATATTTTAAGAATTTTATTAAACAGTAAATTCACGACAGTGTTCAACAGGCCAGATGATATTGTAACTTTACTAGTCTGTAGAAAATGATTTTACAACCATGTATGCTACAATTTCCTCTGTTATTTGGCTCATTTCTTGACATTTTTCCAAACGACATTCTGTTTTGAACAATTGCTAATTGCTTTGGGATTTGTCCATGTTATTTTGAGAATGTTATCTCTGTTTTGAGAAATGGGCCAAACCCATGAGAAACCTGTAATATATGGGCATTACTTTCTGTATATGAATCTACAGTAAAGAAAGTTACTGATAAATGTCCTTGGTGAATTGTCTGTGTTGTCAAACTTCAACGGTTTCACTCACTTTTTCACTAGTCAAAATCTGTTAGCTGAACGTACAAAACATCTAACAATTTTGACTTGCTGTGCTTACACAATGACAAAGGGACAATGTATTTTGGGGGTACTGATGATATATGTGGGGAAGGAATTTAGATTTGACACACGGGTAAACTATTTTTGGAGTGATATAAGCAAATGATGAGGATCCATGTAGATGCTGAACCATCCAGTTTATTTTGACAGAAGGACTAAATGAATGCAAATGAGCCAAAGCAATTGAGAAGGATCTATGCTATGTTGATGGTACTGACCATTTATGTGGGAGAAGGTCTAGTACTGATTCAAGAATGAGCTGTTTTGGGAGGTATATGACATTTTGCTAGTTATCCGAACTGTTGTGCAGAAGTGTAAGAATGTTTAGCCAAATGACCCAAAATTTATAGAAATGTCATCTCGGTTTCAAGAAATTAGCCAAACCAATCGAGAAAAACTGTAAAAGATTCTTCGCCATTGCTGGGCCTATAGGCCTATATCTAGACGCCCCTAGTGACCAGAAATTGAATTGCGGGGACTCCACAAAAAGAAGGCAGAAAGACTTAGGGTGTAACATAGGCCTAGTCAAATGTATCAAGCAGCTTCCTTGGTGGAGGTCTGCGCTCTCTGAGTGCTTCTAGTTGTATTTTGCAATGAGACAACCTGTCAATAAATAGGTCATACTCTAAATATATATCTATTACAATCTTATCTGATCAATGTAATATAAAGTCGAATTCACATTTCCCATCCAATCTAAACAACATTTCGCTTCAGAAAAAATCCTCGAGAGTGTAGGCCTACTCAATTGACAGCGTGACAAATCCATTTGACTAGCTTGTCCATACACTGACACAATGATTAACCATTCTGCTGGCACTGACACGTTCATTGACACTAAAACTTAGTTTTGAAAGACAAACTAAGGATTTTGAGCAAGAGACTTGGTTTTGTAGGTCACCCACGGTGTTTTGCCATTTGTTAAAGCTGTTGTGAGAATGAATATTATGTTTTGCAAATTGCGAGAGAGATTAGAGAAATGTCCAAAAGAAATTGAGAAAAACTGTAATTTGGTTTGGTTGGCTGCCTTTTTGGTCCAAGTTGCCTTTAACAATCGGGCTTCCAGGTGGCCCCTCCTACCGCCTCCTAGCCATAGGCCGTGCGTCGCATGTCGCGCAACGGGAAGTAAATATGGAGTTCCCCTGTCCTGAAATGACAAGTCGAGGTATCAGGGATCTATAACTTCTATTTCAGCGATCGAAGGTAAGGACGGTTTGCCATAGTTGTGGGATACACTTAGGCTAGCCTAGTACTAACGTATTTCATATGAAAACCGTACAAATACGATTTCTCTGCTAACAGGTGCCCATTGTGTTGCTGATGTCTAAATATAAGTGGTAATTGTACTTATGGACACAAAATGTTTGAAAGTGTAATGTTTACAGAGCCAGATCATTTTGGACGTTTTGCGAAATGGCAGGAAGTGGAATAATAGAAACTTACTGGCACAATATTATGCAACAGTCCAGAAAAGTAGCCTAAAGTAGGATTGATCTCTCTCTCTCTCTCTCTCTCTCTCTCTCTCTCTCTCTCTCTCTCTCTCTCTCTCTCTCTCTCTCTCTCTCTCTCTCTCTCTCTCTCTCTCTCTGCGTGTGCGTGTGTTATTACATTATTGTTATTATCACACTATTACAATATAGCCTATGAGCTGATGTTTTGCTGTGGTATTGACTGCTTAGTGATAATGTCTTAACCCTCAAGAGATAACTGAATGCTTACCATTCTGCCTTGGCGCTGAGGCATGCTTTTGCAATATCTTCATGAGGAACAACACATTGTGTATGTAATGTGTTTCTTTGCAGTCTGAGCTTCCCCTCTTGATGACAATCTGACTTGAACTGGAAGCAGGACCCAACTGACCAGTTTGTGAACTCTTGCTATGGGCCAGAGGATGTCCTCTGTAAGCAGTACAATCCTGGTAGATCAGTACAGCACCAACCCAACCCAAGCTTTCGCCCGTAAACAGAGCCGCTTCCTGCCACCGCACGTTCAGGTGTAAGTTCAATGAGCTCAGCTATTGTATTACCTGTTTCCAGGGGTGGAAAAGTAACTTATTACTTTTACTCAATATTGTACTTGAGTAGCTTTTATGAATACTTTGTACTTTTTAAGTAATTTTTTAAATTAATACTTTTACTTGTACTTGAGTACATTTTGACCCAAGTACTTTACTCAATTACACTGGAACCTGGCCTGAGTACTGAGTAAAAAAAAATTGACTGAGAGACAAAATGCCATGCACAATAATGCCACAATCCGCCGGAAATGAAAGATTGTGCAGGATGGCACACAGCATTTCCACTATTTTACTATCTCGTATCAATGTATTGGATGATGGCTGGTGCCAAGCAAGAGATAGAGGTTATGGAGGATGATATTCAAGAAAAATAAACATGACATTCTCAAGAGGAAAGCTAATTAAAAGTAACTAAGTACTTTTTAATCAAATTACATTTTAAGTGAAGTACTTTATACTTTTACTTGAGTAGATTTTTAGATAGGTACTTTTACTTGTACTTGAGTAGAATTTAGGCAAAGTAAAGATACTTTTACTTGAGTACACATTTTCTGTACTCTTTTCATCTCTGCCTGTTTCTCTGTTTGTCTGTGTCTGTCTGTCTGTTTGTTTGTATGTTCGCCTGCAGTGTTTTGGGTTGCCTGGGGGTGGCGCCAATCACACAACATCACGTGCATCTGGAATTGGCAATGGGGCCAGGTTGCCATCTCTGGTTGCTCTTGTTGTGCATTGAATTGAATAGGTGTCCAGAGTTGGTTGCAGCCATTTCAGCACATTCCAGCATTATTATCATACCATAATGACCATAATTCAGTAGCCTACTATGTAGGGGCGATATCCCAAGCAGCAGTTCCCTACTACAAAGGTTGCCTCATATTATGCACCATTCCACCAGTGGAACGCCTCACTATTGAAAAAGCTTTACTGCCATAGTACCAGAGAGAGTAGAGAGATATATACTTAAAGAATCTCTGATAGTACTAGTAACCCATTGATGCTGGGTGTTACATTGCGCAACATTGGCCTTGGCGCCTGGAGCTGCATGACGCAACATTCAGGCTCGTGAGATTTGAGACAATTCTATTAAAAATCTGGCTACGTTAGAGCTGAATGAACACATTGTAATGCAAGATGAGGATCTTAGCATTTAAATGCAACTCATTGCATGTTTTTATGTGCTTCAGAGGCTGAGATATTTAGGTTTTTATAGGCTGAGGGCAACTTTTCTTAAAAAGGGCTTAGGCATTCAGCAGCCTTTTTTGCAGGTGCTTTAGGCATCAATGGGTTAATGCTAAGACATCATACAGTACAGAGTTTAAGTAATACATTACAAGTTGGTCATTGCCATTCTGATAACAACAGACTTTAACAGGAGATGTGTCTCTTATCACAGTAAAGGCAAAATGAAATGTTGAATGTTCAGGATGATGTTAACTTGTTGGCCTTTGATCTAAACCCAGGGTGGAGCCTACGCCCTTTGACACCCCGAAACCTGCGGGTCACACTCGCTTCGTCTGCGTGTCGGACACACACTCCAGGACAGATGGCATCCAGATGCCAGACGGTGACGTCCTGCTGCACACGGGGGACTTCTCAAATCTGGGCCTGCCGTCTGAGGTCAAGAAGTTCAGTGAGTGGCTAGGTAAGGGATCTTGTCCCCCATTACCTACTGTCTATTTGAGGGAGCACTGGCAGCTAAAGAGTATGCAGTGTAACACAACGGCAAAGAGCTGTAATAGAAACTGAGAAAACTGTCTTCAAAGCCTTGATAGTAGGTTGGATATTGTAGTTCCTACAACTTAAACATAGCTATATATCTACGGGGCACATTTGGACCATAAGAAGACCTTAAGAAGATAAAGGAGGTGTGTTAACCATTTTCAGTCTACTGCACTTTGCCTTTGTAGGGTAGTATACTAACGTTGACATAACATTACTTGTTATCCACCTTATTATCCGCAGTTGAACGGGCGGCGGCATTATTATTTCGGTAGATGTTGCTAGTGGCTAATCAGTCAGAAGGTCTATACGCAGCCTAACAGGAAATAGTTAGGAAACCGGAAATGTTGAAATGGGTGGGGTTAGAAGGTGTGGTAATAAGCACAGACAGTAGAGAGAAGTGAAAGTGAAAGCCCAATTGGGAAACTCCAACTCCCATTGTCATTGTGACACAGCACACAAGTGAACACTACACACAACGAAATTGCATTTATGCCTCACCCGTGCAAGGGGGCTAGCCTGATTATCATCGACGTTCAAATCTCTTCGAGACTTGGTCTGACCAAGAGCATAACAATTAACATTTCCCAAACGGCATGGTCCCATCTCCCTTGGTTTGCTTATGGTTGTTTGCTTCCTGACAAAGTGAAAGCAGTTCCCGTATTTTCGGGAACTCAGAAAGTACTTGCATTGCTCTTGACCTGACTAGTTGCAACGCCGAAGGTGTTGCATCACTAGGAGGGTGTGGCCTGGCTACAAGGGGGCAGCCCTCAATGGCGCCCCAAGGGAGCAGTGCGGTGGGACAGTACTACCTCAGTCATGGAGGAGGATGGGGTAGAGCACTGGTTAATTACTCCCCCCACCAACCTGGCAGTTTGCGAGTCGAACCGGCAACCTTAGGCTACAAGTCTGATGCCCTAACTAAACCGCTTACCCATGACTGCCAATGAAGGCGGTTTTCTTCAAAACAAAAACATACCATTTAGGGGGCTAAAACACACCTGTCACATTGGAGTTTTTATTTCTATCCACATTTACACGTGTAACCAGCACCTAAAACTCAGTTTACATGTAAATGAGAGGTCAATGCGTTTTCAAAAATATCCATATAAGTGTAAACAGCTTCTAAGTCCTGTCTTGTGTTGTGTTAAACTTTATATGTAAACGGATTCAAAAATTAATCTGTGAAAAAAACCTAATATGCCTGACTAGCCCCTTGTACACAGGGGAAGCACACGACAGGACACTATCAATAAAACACAGGTGGGCAAACAAGAATAAAGAGAACATGATCATGAAATGGTGAACTGAACAGGTAACAATGAATCAGGCTGTCTACTTAGGGATAGGCGAGAACAATGGAACTAAGAAGACAACAATAAACAATAGGTTTAAACAACAATCAGAAACTGAGGGCAGGTGAACACAACGAGGAACCAGGCAACAGACAAATGGGAAACAGGTGAGGATGAAGGGAAAGTAATAGGTGAAAAAGGGAAAACAAACAAACAAAGATCGAGGAGTCAGGATAACACAGTAAAGCTTGGAAGCTTATGCTCACTGTGGTCCTCTGATGTTGGATGGAAGATGTTAAAATGACAAGAGTGACGCTGACACAACAAACATCAAACCACATTACATATAATGCATACACATTATTCACATTGTTTACTATAAAAATGCATATCATACACTGACCGATCTCTAAGCCATGTTTTCAAAGCATGTTTAAAACCACCTAAGCTAGTGATTATCGTAGCCTCTTACTGCAGATGGGCCCGTGCACAAGCCTATTCGGTACTTGCTAACAACTCTCAACTACATCCTAACAACATTGCTTTGACAATGCAGAGAGTCTTACCGTCAGTAACCGATTAAGACTTGATCGTTAACATTTTGGTGACAATATGGTAATAATAGAGACTCTGCGCTAAGGGTTAAACAAGAGCACATGGAAACCAAAACTGAAAACATGAGAGAAGAAGGAAAACAGTCCCAATCCCAAATCCCAACACCTTGATGGTGAAGATGCATTGCTCTAACTCTGATATATAGCCATAGATTTATATTTAGACATAGGCCGTGACTCAAACCGCTGAGACACCATAGGCCTATTATTTAATTCTAGCCCAAGCTCATTTCCCGATCTTCCCCCATCTCTCGCTCCCACTCATCTCCTGTCATCCTTGCAAACTGTCATGTCTGAATAAAGGCGATTCATAATTGTGTGAATATAACCATCACAGTTACACAAAATAGGTTTGCCAACACACATCTCACTGGCTTGTCATACTGACCTTTCTTAAGAGTACTGTAGGCCTATTTCATGGAAATTATTGAGCAACCAATTATCGAGCAATACACATCTCTGCAACATTTTGAATTCTGTTATGAACTGTTTTAAAATATCTGTACCATTTTGTGTCCTAAACAACCTGTAGATAGTTTGCCTTATGAGACCAAGGTCGTCATCGCTGGGAACCACGAGCTGACCTTTGATAAGGACCTGATGGACAGGATGGTGAAGCAGGAGTACTTACGTTTTCCCAAGCTGAGGGACGTGGACTACGAGAACATCCAGTCTCTGCTCAAAAACTGCATTTACCTCCAAGACTCTGAAACCACAGTCAAGGGATTCAGGATATACGGCTCACCATGGTGAGTAGTAGGCCAAACCTGCAGAGCCACAGGAAGAATGGGCCAGAGGAGGGCAGAATGTTTCGTTCGTACTCCTTCATTGGGCTTTTGGAGCAGATTTTTGGTCACATGTTACTTGAATAGTCCAGAGGATGAGGTGAATAGCAAACTGTTTGCCTAAACCTATTTTTATTTGTATATGTAGTCACATTGAAGAAAATGCCTCTTTTCCAAGTGAGCCCTAGAACTTAATGTTTTAACATTTGGGTTTAATTAAGTTGATCAGTGAGCAAAATGAAATTGAATTTCAAAAAATCATTTGTTTCATTTGTCTTCGTGCGGCCTAACTAAATCAAGTTTTTATGTTAATAAGGAACTGGATCTCATGTGTAAGCAATGGGCCTTTCCATTGTCTATGATTATATATGACCTCTGTGACCCCATTATCAACTTTGTTTCCAATAGGACACCGGAGTTTTACGACTGGGGCTTTAACCTGTCGCGTGGCCAGGCTCTGCTGGACAAGTGGAACGAGATCCCTGAGGGCATAGACATACTCATGACTCATGGACCTCCTCTTGGTAATTTTCCAATGATTTGGTCAAATATTAGCCCACTTGAATGATGCAATCTTTTCAACAATGCATTTTTTCCACTGAGAGGAAACAACTAATCTTTGTAGTAGCTATTGTCTGTGAATCTAATCTGTAGCCACCAAGCACTCCCAAGATTCTTGCAATTCTTGATCTTGTTTTTAATCAATATCAGAACTGCTGCATATTTTCAGTGTTGAATTCTGTGATGTAATTTTGTCCGTAGGTTTCGGGGACCTTATGCCCAGGCAGAAGCAGCGGGCGGGCTGTGTGGAGCTGCTGAACACTGTGCAGAGGAGAGTTCGGCCCAAGCTGCACGCCTTCGGACACATACACGAAGGTCAGCAGCTGATCCAAGAGTTGAAATGACCCTGCCAGACACTTGCACTTACCTGTCTATATATACTGGCTCATTGCAAACATTTGGCCCACCATGGGGTTAGAACAAATGAAAAAAAATATGTGAAGAGTTCAGATGCAAAACCCCCTAACTCCATTTCTGAAGACCTGCACTTCTATATTTTTAGAGAACCCCGTTGTTGGTTTGGTTTACATTCATGTACTTGATAATACATATAAATAGTTATATTACATAAATAAAATAAAAATATATGCAATTTTTATAGCTTTGTATTAAATAAAAATAAATTAAGATTATTTTCTGAAATGGCACTTAGAGGGTTTTGCATCTGAACTCTTCATGTGTGCTATCTGAGGCCTTACGGTCAGGCTATTTGTTTGGCCCTCAGTGTCATTTGCACTACATAATTTGGCCCTTGGTGAAACATAATTGGAGACCACTGCTCTAAGGCATTTTCCTTTTTCTCTGATCTTTGTCATTGTTAGCCTTTAACATACTTAACCTTTAACATGCCTATGAAAGGTAGTCATTTTGTACTGTGCTGTGTGTCCCCACCTCTAACTAGGATATAGTGTGATGACAGATGGCCACACCACGTTTGTCAACTCCTCCACCTGCACAGAGATGTACAAGCCAACCAACCCACCTCTTGTCTTTGACCTTCCCAACCCAGAGAGACCTTCAGAGGCCCTGTCTCAGGATGACACGAGTTAAAACTAATGAAGACACGTGGAACTCGAGCTCAAAGTATCAATTTTGATGCCTCCACTGTCATGTTGAAAGTCTGCCATGTTGAAAGCATTGGGCACCAACATTCCTGAATCAATTGATGTTCCTATTATAGAGTATCAACACACAAGATTTCAAATGAATATGTCCACCTGGTCAAAAGTTAATGCACAAAAAAACCCTTATTGTGATTGGATGCACACCCAGCTGGACAATAGAAGAGCAGTAATTCCACTCTGATCCCTTCAGGTGGAGGCTTAATAATCAGAACACCTGTAAAGGAAATACGTAATGCTCCACATGGGGACTACATGAAAAATAAACCTCTGAATTCAGCTGTGCCAGCAGTCTATAACATGTGCCACTGGCAGTTATTTGTCATGCCATACTGTATATCTTAACGGACAGTCTGACGCGCTAGTGTTCTCGGAAACAGAGGTGCTCATCTCAGTTTGAATTTTTATTTCATTTTTTAATTTACTCAATATGGGCCTAGTCTTGGTGCTGCATTTACTGTGTGAAATTCACGGTTGGTGTGCAAAGGGCATTAGTGCTGTGTTTACTATTGTAGGGTTTTGTAAAATGATATTGGACTGTTATGCATAGTGTATTGCACACTTGTACCTGATTTGTACGCAAATTTCACTCACACCTCTCATGCCAGCATCTGCATCAGATAGAGCTGTGTTTCCCAATAACTCATAAGTAGAACTTAAACCTATATACAGTATTTTACAAACAATGTTTTTCTAAAAATGTATACATACAATCTTTTATAACCCTACAAACATTTCTCTCGCACATGCACTTCACACAAGCATTTTGTTTGCATGTGCGAGAGAAATGTTTGTAGGGTTATA
This sequence comes from Engraulis encrasicolus, assembly GCF_034702125.1. NCBI lineage: Eukaryota > Metazoa > Chordata > Actinopteri > Clupeiformes > Engraulidae > Engraulis > Engraulis encrasicolus. The sequence continues at coordinate 34,034,519 of NC_085860.1, forward strand.
AAAGATTGTATGTATACATTTTTAGTGATGGGTGCCATACTGAAATGGGAGCTTGCGTAAATTCTACCAGGGAGACTTGAATTTCTCGGCTGTCAAACTTACTAGGCTAACCATCCAATCTCCCTTTTGACAGATCATACATGCGTCATCATTGCCCAGGGTCGTCAACCAATCACAACGCGAGATTTGGGAATCCCCGTTACGCATCACTCATGCATCGTTCCCTCTCAGCCAATGGATCACATTCACGTTTGTTTAAAAATCAGTCACTCATTCTGTTCTCTGCTTTCCAGTTAAGCCGACTTTGAAGCCACCACCACCCCTCCGTCCACCGTCACCAGTGGTTCCCGTCTGTTAGGGGGCAGGCTACGCCCGCCTCCATCTCCGCTGGAGGATATGCTGTCCTACCCCGGAGTTCAACGCGAAGACGGGAACCTTCGCCAAACAGATTCATGCATTTTGTATCAAGTGTAATTGTTCGCCAAACGCATTTTTGTATCATGTCTATTGTTCAATAAATGTTAATAACGTTCATTTGCCTCTCGAGTCTTCATGGTAGAAGTACTGCTTAGGCTTAAGTACTACTTCAATGTTTTTGGGAAATGCCGGGAATTGTCCTTTTTGTTCTCTCACTACTTGCACTGTTCCCCATATACTATCAATTTTCACTGTTATATACTTTATTATAATTGTATATATTACTTATATACAAACAAATACTTGCATATACTGTAGCATCTCTACCTCATACTTACCATCGGTCTTAATATGATTATTAATCACTGGACATGATTTTTTTTTTTTTACTGTTTACTGTACAGTCGTAATATTTAATACCAAAGGAAATTATGGTAATATTTAATGATGAATGCTAAATGTATATTGGCGTATTATTATTATTATTATTATTATTATTATGAAAAAAGAACAAATATTCATAGTTATATGCTGCAATATCTCCATGATGAATTCACCTACAGTATGTCAAGGTTAACGAGGGTTGGCAATTGTAATGCATAGTTGTTTGTTTATTTGGATGAATAATCTGTCATGCCAGATATTGAATCTCAACTCACTGAACTCATCAACCACAACTGAACGATATAAAGATAGTTCTTTGGTCATGATTAGAGAGACTGGATGCAGTGGAGCATGTGGTGAGATTTCTGATTCCAGATGTATCTGTATTTATTCCACTAGTCCATCAATTATCAATATTACCTTAGCTGAAAAAACAGCTTAGTTTGAAGACAAGCTTCACTGTCAAAACAATTTGTCAAATTTGACCTTGTCTAACATACACACCTTTCCCCTATTATAAGACCATAAATATTGTTTTGTTGAAAATGATCATTTAATCATGTATTCATTAATTAATTCTCATCATGCATAAAACGTGCCACTATTATAGTTTGTTTTTTTGAATCAAGTGAATTAGACTGCATCTATGTCGTGATAAGGCTATGCTTACGTGAAGTATAATGTGATGAAAAATCATGTGCAATATCATTCTTTTTTCAAATCATACAGATATGGTTTATTCATAATAAAATACATACACAGTAATCACAGGTTAACACTGATGGTAATGTTATTTGATACAAAATATTATATTAGTGTCTATACAATATTTACATAGCCTGTAAAGATCATCTGTTTTCAATGACTTTGTTTCCAGTATACTCAAGTAATGTAGAATACTTCTATACATATAAATACACTATGTAGATTATTTAAAGACATTCATCAAAAGGCATTAATTAGTGGGTAAACAACAGTGGAATGACTCCCAATATGACTCAGTTCTTTCTTCCACTGAGGTTCCAAAAAAGTTACAATTCCGTCAGTGGGTAACACTTCAGAATAACAGTCCCTTAAAAAGCTTTATATTTGTCAACAAAACATTTACAAATGTTTGTAATTGACAAAGAAATACTATTTTTTGAACACAGCAGAAACAGCACAGTTGCAGCAATCCTGGAAGTCTGTCCTTCAAAGAGCAAAAAAAGATGAAGGCACAAGATATAGAAGTATCCGGCAGGAAAACACACATCAAACTCCTCTTATAGTTGATTCTCCCTCCGCTGTGCAGCTGTAGGTTGGTTCTTATGCATTTACAAAGATCAATAAATGTTTTCTTAATAATTAGTTAATTAATAAATGTAAATAAAGTGTTAACAAAGCTTTTTAAATGTAGAGGTATTTATAAAGTGTTACCAGATAGGTTAATACTTAACTATGTTGACAGATATGCAAAACTTAAAAAAAAAATTGCTTCATGATTCCCTGAAACGTCAACCAATGATATGTAGACAAAAACAAAAGCACCCTCATCACCATCCTTACAACGAAATACAGTAATGGACATCAGTGGAATGCTCCAATTGAATAACTACCTTTCACTACCTCTCAAATACAATGCTCCCATTTTCCAGTTTAATGATAAACAGTAAAATCCTCCAGTGGTTTGACACGTTGTTGTAACTCAGATTATTATAATAGATTTGACCGCAACGTTTTTGTGCCATGTAAAAATTCACAGAGAAAAATGCTTACGTATACAATACAGTGTAATTGTTACTCCCAATTTATCACAAATGTAATGTGCAAGGAAAGCAAGTATATATATATACAGATCTGTTACACTTAAATATCAAGAACGTCCATTCACAATTAATACTGCTTACAAAAGTCATACACAAAGTATAAAAATAGAGTCGCTATATAGCTTCTTAGTGCTTTGCATATTATAATTTCACATGTGATTCCCTTTCTCCACCCTTCTTCTCCTCAGTAGTTCATTCAGTCCTTAGCGCCTGGTGTACACCTTATCTGTGTAAAAGAAAAATAGATTTAAAAGATCAATAAAAAAGAGAGAAAACGCACAAAGCAGATTGGTTACAGTGCCACTGCATTTCGATTAACACTTAAATTAACTGATTAAAGTCTTCTCTAAAACATATAACAGTGTTTGGTATAAAAATATTAAATACTTGTATTTTGACATCTTTGTCATTTTGAATTTTGCTCAGGGTTATCTAAGAAAAGGAGGGCGTACTTTGCATCAATTTTTTCTTTATTTTTGTGCACAGACGCGTTTCGGCGTATGCCTTCCTCACTTTGCAGAGGAGTCTAAAGCCCGATTCGGACGGGACTTTTATTACCTATGGACCCCCGGTAATTCGGAATAATTACAGAGAATGTCTGAGTTCTTAGTCCTGTGCGAATGTGCCATGTCTGCGATTTGTGAGGTAATAATTCCGCCGCGAATTACCTACTGTAATTGGGGTAATTTTACATAGGCGCACCGTCTGCACTCCCTTGTAATGTCTGTGTAAGTGTAAATAACAGACGTTTATTTATCCCGTCCGAATGCGCCCCGAAAAATCACGGCGGTCCAGGGGTAATTGCGAAGTACCAGGGGTCCATAGGTAGGCCTAATATTTATCCCGTGCGAATAGGGCTTAAGTATTTATTTAGGCCAGGACCCTTAAAAGTTATCAAGAAACCAGAGTGAAGCCTGCTACATATCATACTTGGCTCAGGGTTATCTAATAATAATCATTGGTAATGTAGCATACAGTACTGTATTACTATATGTGTGGTAAAGTAGAGCGGAGAGGCTGGTGTGTCATGTGATGTCACGAGCCGTCTCACCTCGGTGGTAGTCGGGGTTGACGTTCTCATAGATGGGGTACAGAGGGTTCTCCTGCTCATTCCTCAGCTTGCGAGCCCGCAACACATCCCGCACGCACTGGTGAAGGTATGTATACTGACACTAAAGGGCAGACACAGACACACACACACACTTCAAGTTCAGCCCAACAACACACACATCTACTATGTGCGTGTGATGTGTGAACTACTGTACTCTACAAAAATAAACCAATGTAAACATCTCTGATGGTGTAGTCTATTCTAGGTAGCATGTATGCAATGTACTGCTAATGTGAACTAGTAACATAAGCCTGTGTACTGTACTTTACCTCTGTCTGCACCATGTGGGAGCGGTGTACCCTCAGGTCAAACACTGCACCGTACAGGTCCACTGAGTCCCTGGCGTCCAGCTGCTGCAGCAGTCTGTCCAGCGCTATGAAGGTCCCAGTACGGCCCACCCCAGCACTGAAAACAAACCACACCACAGCAACGGTTTTGAAGTTTTGTTGTCAATTAATTACCACAGATTGAAATTGATCAAAGAGCAGCATGAAACAGTTTATTCGCCATTCGCCAGAGTCATTCGCCATCATGATCTAGTAAAGATGTGTACTCTTCTAAATGTCAGTACAGTCAGTGTAACACAATTCATTGTACAAATATCAGTCTACTGCAGTGTAACATATATAAACATATATATGTATATGTATAGCATAACATACTTATGTATACCAATGTATAACATTGTGTTTTTTGCTCTGGCCTCACCTGCAGTGCACCACGGTGGCTCCAGAGCCTGGTGTCCTGTTGATGTAGTCCCGCACCGTCCTCACAAACTGGATCAGGGACTGCGTGGTCTCAGGAACGCCGTGGTCGGGCCAGACGGTGTAGTGAAACTGGCGAACCACCCTCGAGAAATTCAGCTGATCCTCCTGATTATAAAAAATAACATTAGGATTAGCATGTGAATCCACAGCAGAATGACTTTTGTATAGAAATATGGGGCATTTAGATCCTGTAATGATGTGTACAACTTTCCATTTAACCCATTTAAGCCGAAGGCACCTGCAAGAAAACGCCTGCTGAGTGCCTAAGCCCTTTTTGAGAAAAAGTGCCCTCAGACAATAAAAACCTGAATATTTCACCCTCCGAAGCACATAAAAACATGAAATAATTTCCATTTAAAAGCTAGGGCCCTCATTTAGCATTAAATGGCTTCGTTCAGCTCTTACATACCCAAATTTTAAATTTAAACCCCCCTCAAATATCAACAGTCTGAATGCAGTGTCTATGTGTCGCTCCCGACGCCTAGGTCAATGCAGCATATACACAGGATCAGACTTAAATGGGTTAAAAAAAAGTTGATACAAAGGGCTATACGTACGCTACATATCTTGAACTCCCGGATGGTCCATTCAGGAAGAACTGATTCAGAAAGCATCTGGACAATGAGGTCTCCATAGTAGAGAGGATCCTGGTCAAATGGCCAGTAGTGATCACACTTGACCTGCCAACAACACATATGGACAGACATGTGACATCATAATGGAGGGATGAAAGTAGTAAAGAAAAAAATTCTCAAGTAAAATAAAGGGTCAGGGGTGCAGGATGACATCTGGATGAGGAGAGAGAGAGAGAGAGAGAGAGAGAGAGAGAGAGAGAGAGAGAGAGAGAGAGAGAGAGCGAGAGAGAGAGAGGGTAAATAATACACAGAAGGCAAAAGAGTCTCTTACCCTTCCTTTCTCCACACACTGTGTGACCATGACAACATTGTGTACGTTATGCTCCCACACCATCTTCCAGAAGTCATCCTTAGTGCCAGGCAGAGGGCCCTGGGTGGCAATGTACTCACGCCTGAAGCTATTTCCCTATACACACACAAAACACAGGACAGAGTAATGCTTGTAGGCTACCAGCACATTCCTTAGGTGAACACAGAAATTAAATAGATTAGTGTGTAGAATAGTGTGTGAGTGTGTGTGTGTGTGTGTGTGTGTGCGTGCGTGCGCGCACTGATTTTGTCTTACAGGGATGTAGCTGGCATTGATGTAGTCTGAGCAGGGGTCATCGTCCACATAAGAAAGCTTCACCCTCGTTGAGTCATCTATTTCAGGGAGAAAGGAGAGTCCGCAAACACTAGATTAGAATACCAGAATACCAGTACACATTAAAGCTCATGACACTACACACACCCCTCTAATGCCTCTTTTCAACTGCCGGTTTTCTGGTAGGTCTACAGCTCGACAAAGCGTGACTCGGCTGCCACTTTTTGCTTTTCAAATAGGTATGACACAGCTCAATCATAAAGCAAAAAAGTGGTGGCTGAGTCGCGCTGTGTCGAGCTGTAGGCAGTGGAAAAGAGGCATAAGATACAGGACAAATCTTGAATATGTGATTTCATACACATATGGACAGATGGGCTTACAGGGGAGAATGTTGTTGTATCTGTTTTTCCCTCTGTTTTCAGGCAGCAGGGCTGTGTCCATTGGCTGGTTGCGACCAACATCTTTCAAATCCTAAGACAGAAAGGGGGGGGGGGATTCATGAGGGTTGCATTTTGTGACTTATTCAGTGGTAAGTCACTATTGTACATAATTAGTTGTATGCCATCTCTCTCACCTCAAATTCCTCAGAGAGGAGGTAGTTGGAGTCAGCTTGTAACTTGGTGAGATGGCCCTCAAAGTGCAAAAGCTTGATGGGGCTGTGAAGAGGATTGGAAGTGAAGTTAGACACCAATACCCAAATAATATACAGTAAGATGACACTAGTTGACCAACATCAAAACATGATGACAAAGTTAGGTTACCTTGAAATGCGTCGATTTCTGAAAAGGGTGAAGAGAACAATTACTGACTAAGTGAAAACATTATTGACCGTCAACAAACAGTACAAATGCAATGTGCCACTATTGCTGACTCCACACTTACTTCATCTACCATCAACATACCCACTGCACACCAATAACATCTCGCGACCTTGAGCTAGACCTCAAGCTAACCCTCTGAGGAGAACCTGAAGCTACGCTTGGCCAACATCTAATTTTTAAAACCTAGACATTTCAAACATAGATATGTTGGCTCAATGAACAACATTCAAAAGACACCTCACACTGCTTACTTTTCTTTACTTTATTTTTCGGAGCGAACAACGCGTTTCGCCCAGTGCGTCATCAAGTTCGCTATGGATAGATATGTTGGCATTTAATGTTTGTTTATGCATGTGAAGTTGGTAGGATATGTATAGCAAGTTGTGTTCATGAAGTGGTGCAGAAGTATTTATATTGCATTACTTCAAGCCTGCCTGTTGCCTCCTTCCTTTTTTTTAATAAACTATTTTCAAATACGGCACAAGTCTAGTAGAGGTCAGAGGTCAGCTTACCCTCGGTTGGCAAGGTGTGTTCCAGGGAGTGGACGCTCCCTCCTTATGCTCATTCTCACCACGGGCTCCTGCACACTCCTGTAACAACACAAAACAACTCAGTCAACAACAACGCAGACATTGGATTTCACAGAAGAGCAGTTTCCCCACACGGAGTACATTAACATCCTACAAACCATCCGAGTTTTGAAGTTGATTTGCCCCATGTGTGGTATTTCAGCTTCTGATGAAATTTTTGGAAATGTGATCTCTGAGCCGGGAGGGAGGAAGCCATACAGGACGGAGGCAGAGAGAAACAAAGGAAGTAGTTCCACAAGTGGCAGGTTCACACACCTGCCGATATGTAGTAACCGAGAAGATCTAGTGGGCAGGGCTATTATAGGCTACAACACACACCCCTTATCAATTCAGCCAGTCAGGGAACACCCGCCGAGAAAATGTGGTCGCTCTTGTTTTCCTCCAACTGATTGACCCTCCCCTTGGATTTACGACCTGCTGGCGGCTTATTGAAATGGTTTGTTGCGCAACAAACCTGTGGCGTTTGCTCCGTTGTAGTCACAACATGCCTAGACTTTAGTGTCATCCGCCCTGCCTAACTCAGTCCATTATGTCAAACCCTGCTTCCGCAGAACAGCCCTCACTCACGCACACCTTGTAAGATGGGCTGGGCAATTTAGAATGTAAATGAACGTCATTTGTGGTGCGGTGTGGTGACCAGTATGCCCCCTCAGCCTCTGTGTGTGATTTACTAACATTGCCACTCAGGGCTCTGTTCAAAAGACATGAGTAGTAGTACTAACTGGTTAACTTTAGTTAACTTAACTTAACAGTCTTGTATATGTCTTGTCCTGGCATGGTATAGAGAGAAAACGTAATTTCATTTCCCTTGTATGCCTTGTGCATATGAAGAAAGTGACAATAAAAGCTGACTTGACTTGACTTAAAATATTTGTCACTAAAATTGGCTAGAAAGTCTAGTATATTTCTAGCCAATTTTAGTGACTTTCCCTTGCCAATTTTTCTGGTGAAAAGAACTTTTCGTCTACCTGTTAATCTGTAAGAGGACTAAGGGTTTATACTGTAAGTGGCAAACCTGGACTATGTAAGTTTACAAACGCAGGTCAATGATCTACTGTAGCTGAGCCATAGAAACACAAAAAGTCCCGATTGGTCGCATGCCCAAAGTGGAAAAATGACTTCATGAGTAATGCTTTAAAAACCATTGAAAAATTAAAGCTACTCACACTTTGCGGGCCTTTTGCCTGCATATGAGCAGGGCTGCCACACCCACCATGGTGGCAATGAGGAAGAGACCGGCACTCACGCCCTCAATGACGCCACTCAGAGGCTCTGTGGACACAGGAAACAATCATAGGCTTAAATACTTTGCAGAACAAACATTATTTTAGCATACTGTTATTTCAAGCAGAGACATTAAAAGTAAAAGTAACCACTTCATTCACTTGTAACTTCAATGAGTAATTGAGCTATAGTTATTGTTGTCGATTCTTTACTGGTGGGATCAAATTTGTGGCAGACTTCCTTTTTAGGTTTTTAGGATTTCTTTATTCAGCAACAACATAATCTATCTACTTCATACAGTGGAATAAGTAACAATGATGTACAGTAATAGCTTCTACTTTGTGCTTGTTGCAAAATACCAGGCTCTAGTTTGTCTGTCTAAGGATAATTTGCTATCAGCTACTGCCTTCTTACTCTTTCACACATTATGTGCATGATGCTGCTGCTTTTGAATGAGACAAGATTTAAGACACAAGCACTACCACTTAACCCACCTGCTTCTGTGACGACTGGCAGGGACAGGAAGGTGTCAGTGTAGAGTGGAGAGGAGTGCTCTTCCTCAAAGAGCTGGGTAAAGGCACGCACACTCAGTCTGAAAATCAAAGCAGGAGACAGACATAGTGAAAACCCTGCCATGTAGTATATTTCACAGTATATTTCACCAAGTTTATTTCACTTTTTACTGTAGGGGTAAAGTTGTGGTGTAATCAATGCTCAGAACACATGGTTGGAAGAACTTACTCTGACTTAATATCAATACTCAATAGGCACTCAATATCATGATGTATTCTGTGTGCGAAGGTGAGTTCACATAGCCCACCTGTTTGGTCAATTAACGGTTCACAGTATAATATTATTTTAACCAATCACAAAACGTACATTTTAAATAGTCAACCGGTTCATCACACTTCTGTAAATGGATTTGACAATTCAATCCTTTGTGGTACTAAGTCTGACAACATCTTACTCACCTGTATGCAGTCTTTGGTTTGAGTGGTCCATCACAATAGACGTCCAGTTCAGGAAAGCAGTTGCCGCCGAGGTCCTCTCTCCCTGAGCCCAGGTCGATCTCAAAGCCCTGAGAGCTGTCCAGGCCCTCAGAGCAGTGGCTGGGGAAGTAGTTGGTCTGGTAGGTCTTCACCGAGCTGTTGTATCTGTAGTCCTTATAAGAGGGCAGAGGATGCTGCTGCCAAGGCTGTACCATCTCATTATCTGAAGAAAGACAATGCAGAAGATCTTAAGGAACTGTCCTCCAATAGCACACACAGAGTAGTCCACAGGAAAAACAGACATGATCACACAATGCAGAAAAAATGTCTTGTGATGAACTTTTTAGGCTTTAAAATGCTTACAGCCCTTTACCCAAAGCTCGGCTATACACAGTATTTTGAACAGTCTAAATTGCAAAATGTCATTTTTTGACTAATTCATTCCGTGGACTTGTTTCACTTTCCTGTCACTTACCATCAGACTCGGTCACGATAACAGTGAAGAATTTCACAGCGCCATTGATGTCACTGAACCAGCTGCAGTTGAATTTAAAGGAGATGGTGGACTTGGTGACCTGGGCCACCCTCTCACTGACTCGAGTGGTTGGAACCGGAGGCCCTGAACACATGCACAGGGTAGAAGTTAAGTGGGGTGAAGTCAGGTCAATCAACATTGCAATCAGTCTGTCATAATTACTGAAGCAACAACAATTCAACCTCTATAGTCTTTGGTCACAAAGACACTATTATATACAGTACTACTATGTCAGGTGACTGGAAACTAGTTTGCTCTTTGGAGGATTTGAAGATATATATTTTTTGGTCTTTTTAACTTTATTTGATAGGATATGATATGACAGGACAGTGAAGGTGGTGACAGGAAGCGAGTGGGGAGAGAGAGACGGGGAAGAGCAGGCAAAGGACCCGGGCCGGGAATCGAACCCGGGTCAGCCGCATGGTAGGCAAGTGCCCTACCGTTTGGCCACGGCAGGGCCTAGCTTTTTGGAGGATTTGAACTTGTGGTCTCCGTTGACCTTGTCTGTCTCATTCAAACTGCATTATAGTGCAGTAATAGCCCATAGAGAGAACTGAAGTGGCTTCAACAGTGCCATTCTCATTGTCATGAGTTGATAAACCTGAATGAAACAATTGAGAAAACACTACATTTCAGAATAATAAAGAACTGGCATGGTGTTCTCACGGTCGATCATGGTGACGACGCTCTCCTCGGCGGCCTCGCTGGTCATGCTGTCGGCGACGGCCTTGATGGACACCATGTAGCGCCTGTGGGGCTCCAGCTCCGTGATGTGGTAGGAGGAGCTGTCGCGGCCCGTGCGGCGCGAGTACACCAGCTTGCGCGAGTCCTGCCGCAGGCACTCGATGGTGTAGGAGTCAAAGTCAGCCTCCGGGGGGCTCCACGAGCAGGAGATGGCCGTGGAGCTCTGGGGACGGCAGTGCAACGTCTGGATACGCTGTGGCTCTGGAGGAGGAAGGCAGAGAGAGGGAGAGAGAGAGACAGACAGACAGAGAGAGAAAGATACAGAGATGGATATACAAAGATAAGAGGCAGAGAATGAGGAAGAGATGGAATGAAATTTTGAGATGGATATCAGCAAGGTTCATATTCATATTTAAAGCCATTTAATGTTGAACTTTATTTTAGACAGGACAGGGAAGAGTGAGACAGGAAATGAGTGGGAGAGAGAGACCGGGGAGGACCGGGAAATGACCCGGTTGGGAATCGAACCCGGGTCGCAGTCCAGTGCCCAGCCGACTAAGCCACGGCTGGGCCACATATATTGAATCTTGACTCTTGAATGTAAATGTCCTATGAGCGCCACCTACTGGATCGGATGCTCTGGTAGATGGGTGCGCTGTGGGTCATCTGGGCCGTCCCTGAGCCACTGACGGTGCGGAGGCTGAAGGTGTAGAGGCGTCCGGGGTACAGGCCCTTCAGGATGCGGCTGCCGGAGGTGCGTGTGGGGTAGGGGTTCACCACCGACAGCGGGTCTTTGGGAGTCCACTGGATGTCAAAGTCATCATAGTCCGTGTTGATGGGCCCACTCCAGGTGATCTCCAGAGACGTGTTGGTGATGCCCCCAAACATGAACGATGTCGGAGATAAGGGTGCTGATGAGAGATTGACAAATATTGACATGGAAATTTTAAACTAAGACAAGTTTTTACATAAGATAGCACAGCACTTATCAAAACGGCTACATAGAAAATTGGAATACAGAAAAATGAATTGGTTATGAATCTTGAACCCAAATGTGAATGGTGTTGGATACTTGGTCGCTGAAGAGCAATTGAGTGAAATTCTGGTGTGAATATTTCCAAAGATAGCACAGCACAAAAGGACTTGGCTAAACTGAAAATGAGAATGGACTGCCCCACCAATCAGACCCACATCATCAGATGGCACTGTATGCCTTATTGACTGACATTGAGAAATAAACATTCATATTAAGAAAAACTTGTGGCCTATAACCTGTGTAACTTTTTTCTGGGCCCACCCATTTCATGATTCCTGGTTTTATTTTGTTTTGTTTTTAGTCTCATGAACGTGACTTTATAAGCCCCTATGTTGGTCAGAAACAGGTTTGCTTTTTGAAGTGTTTTCCTGTTACGTAGGTCTGTTGTTTACAGTATATTTGTTTCCATGAAACAAAACACACTTTTGTACGAGCCCTGGGAAGTAGGGAAGTGACAAACCTGGATAAGTCAAACTACACCAGTGGTTCTCAAACTTTTTCAGACCGAGGACCACTTTGTCCCCCCAAAAATGTTCAGGGACCACCTGTCAACCGAATTGACAGTTGACGGGTGCTAATTTGACACTGCTAATATCAATGCAGATCACTTATTTTTTACTCACATGTATTATGTGGTTATTGTGATGAAAATAAGACTCCGGCTATGCTTATCTCTGTTATTATGTTACAAATATAGCCTACTGCTAGCTTGTCTTGGAAAATTAGAAATCCCCGTACGGACCACCTGAGCTGTGTCGCGGACCACTAGTGGTCCCCGGACCACACTTTGAGAATCACTGACCTACACGAAGTGCCAATAGATACCCCACAGGTGCCACTTGAAGACTCTGTTCAACATGATGATTTACCACCTGCAGTCCGAATCTGTGTCTGTGTCTAGCCACCCTCTCACCTGTCCTGCCCTCAGCGGCTGCCTGGTTGGTGAGCTCTCCGCTGCGGGTGAGCATGAGGATGTTGTAGAGGCGTCCGGGCACCAAGTCCTGGAAGGTGTGCTCCAGGCTCTCGGGCCCCAGCTGCCGCTCGGCATGCTGGGAGCCGTCCGGGTTGTAGATGGACAGCACGTAGCCGCTCAGCTCTCCTGCCACGCGCTCCCAGCCCACACGCAGGCTCTGGGTCTGGTTACCACTGGCCGCCTGCAGGGAGCTCACCGCCGCAGGGACTGGAGAGGGAGACACATGCACACACACAAAGACAAATAAATAGACACAGAGACAATGACAGAGACAGAGTAGAGAGGATGACGCAGTGGACATAGGTACGTCAGGGAAAATAACATAGACAGCTCTTTTAATAATAAAAAATAAAATATATAATAAATCAAAAACAAATAATAATAATAACAATTCCCTTGTGTTTACTATTTAATTTGTTCTGGCCTCAGTAATATTGTGTTTCCAGTGACCATATTACTATTTCTACAAATAACAGAACCATCCCTTACCTGTTCTGGCCCAGATGAAGGTGTCATTCTTCTGGTCCCCACTCCTGGTCAGGACCACCATCTTGTAGAGCGCCCCGGGCCTCAGGTTCTGGAAGGAGCACTCCTGCGTCTTGGCATCAGCGTTCTTGCGGTCGTGCAGCACCTCATCGCTGCTGTACAGGAAGATGTCGTAGCCATCAAAGTCGCCCTCCGGTGGAGACCAGCGGAACGACAGGCTGCCGGTGCTGTTGGCCTTGATCAGGAGGTCGTTGACAAATGCGGGACCTGAGGGGAAGTACACAAACAGGCTTTTACATTTCTTTTCTGTATAGTAGCATGTTTTACTTTCATTCATACATAATGTAGTTGATCCATTCACAAACAAACATATTTTAAACACTTTGTTTGTGGTAAAGTGATCTGGATTTGTTTCAATCGACAAATAAAAATGGAGGGTAATCATGGTGTTAATTACCCCTCCATAATGGCATAGACCTAGTTTTTTACTGACTTAGTAATTGTGAAATTACATTAACATGTTATACACCCCACACTACCTAGATTTTTTCCCCTCTACCTTTGGGAAGTATTTGCAGGGTGTCTGCAGGTTTTAACAAGTGAAATTTTAGACTTTTTTAGACCTTTTTTAGACCATCATGGGCAAAATTTTAGACCTTCGCGGAGTATTAAAAAATGAAATAAAGCCAGATTGTGGTCAATTGACACACGCGCGCGCACACACACACACAGACCGACAGGGGGGGACAAAGGGGATAGTTGACCCAGGCCCTGAGAAAGAGGGCCCCCAGAATTGGGACCCAATTGTATTGTATTGATTGAGAGGGGGGCCCTTTCAGATGATTTAGTCCCGGGCCCGGTAAAAGCCGTCAGTGGCCCTGCACACACACACACACACACACACACACACACACACACACACACACACACACACACACACACACACACACACACACACACACACACACACACACACACACACACACACACACACACCTGTGCACCTGAATGAATGCAATAGTGCATATTATAAGCATAAAGAGATCTGATCATAAATGACCAGTGAGAAGGTGCAATGTTCGCTTTCACAATTTCAAGTGATCAAAGCCAGCAATTGTGAACAGCCTGTCTTTACATCGCACTGACTAAGGTATTTAAATGTGAATAAGAATGCCATATGTGCAAGCCTATATCAAGAGGACCTAACCAAGATAGAAGAAAAGAACATGAGCTAACACCACTACAGTACTGCCATAAAATGACGTTTATTTGTTTCATCTATTGGAGGTGTCCAAGAGAACGTCTTATGGCAGTTAATACTAATAACAAAATAGTTCGACATTTTGACCAACTCAGCCCTTGCCACTCAATCCAAAGATGCATGCCTTATTCGTTTTAGGGGGGTTGTACCAGAGGTCTCACGCAAGCGAGAGTGTAACCTGAATGACAGCTCAAGAGAGCGCGACGCGAGAAAGATTCTGCCACGGCGCGAGAGCGCAGCTGGCTATGGTATTCAAAATCTAGCGCTCGTTTGATCTATATTTATTTTCAAGCAGCATAACGTGAAGCTAAATGGTGATCAATTCAGAAGCAGCAGACAAAGAAAACGCAAAACGGTGTCATAACAACTAAATTATCCATCGACAGAGCATATATCTTATCCATTGCATAATATGTTTCATGTGCTTTGACTCCTGAGGTCTTTCAAACATTGACGGACCTAGAGTTAATGAGAAGTGCATTTGACAGCACAAACGAAAAGTTTGTGCGTGGACATGACCGTAACAGCTCAAATGCCCACCAGTTTGCAAATTGCTACCACATAACCAGTACAAAATACCAAGGCATCAAACAGAATAGGCCTACAACAAAGGCACTTCCATGGGAATTCGACTGTTAACTCGCTCATAATTAATTTAAGTTCAGATTAGTCACACACACACACCGTCGCTACTCTCTTTCGCTCGCACAGACACAATCAAGCTTCGCCAACTTTGAGGCTAACAACTACGCTAGACTGCTAAACCACGGCCAACACCTGACTATTCCATCACCACCGCCGCAAGGACTAAAAATCACTTCTTACCTGCAACGATTCACACTGGTGCTGACATATTCCCTTGGCTTGCACTGTCACATTTGTCTTCTGTTTTAAATCGACACCTTTCCTTCCAAATAGAAATCCGTTCTTTTTCAATGAGGTGGTGACTGACTTCCCTCATTAGTTAACTTCTTCCAGGTGTTTAAGCCAGTCAAGAAGCCTAGTTATCTAATGTATGGCCACCGCAACGCCAATGTCGTTTTTACAACGTCTAGATATAAACAATGTCTAGATATAACACTACTAACGTGGGCTAGTAGTCAGAATAGAGAATCTTTGGTCAGACTGCGCGGTGGAAGGGGAGGAGGAGCTACAGTACATTTCCGTATCACATCTGTAGTTTTATTATTGTACGTTGCAAACAGCAACATGTCATGTAGAACTACACAGACCATAACTGCCACAATACCAGAAAAAAGCGGCGTGTAAAAGGACGTAAAATCAAAGCAAAACAGAAAAATAAACATTAATCCTTTGTCGATATTTTGCATTGAAACGTAGGTCTTAAATTACTCAAACTCAATTTTAGACTAAAGTGCAAAAAATCCCTATATTTTAGACTTTTTTAGGCCTAAAATGGATAATGTGTAATTTTAGACTTTTTTAGACTTTTTTAGACCCCGCGGACACCCTGTATTAGGTTTTGATCAGTGGCTATACTGCCTTACAGCACATTATACACATGATGTACAAATTTAAAGGATGTAAAAGCCCTTCATTGTGCCTCTTGTGAACTTCCAATAACCAATTCTCTGCCTCCAACTAATATAGCTAGAATAGAGCTGCAGTACTTTGAGCAGCTTAGGTTATATTGCTACACACTGAAGACACGAAGCAGGCAAAAAAAAACGAGCGCGTACACGTGCGTCCCACCGCCGTCTCGGCCTTGCTGAGGACGCCTCCGCTGAGGGTGTGCACGAGGACGCGGTACTTCTTGCCCGGGGTGAGGTGGGTGAAGCGGTGCTCGGTGGCGGAGGCCCCCTCCGTGCTGTTGGTGACCAGCACACCCCTCTCGTCCAGCAGCTGCAGGCTGTAGCTGTCATACACCCCCCTGCCTGCCTGCCACCACACCTGCAGACTGCCCGTACTGTGCTTGTTGTCCACCTGCAGAGCCGACACAGAGGAAGGGACTGGGGGGTGGGGGGGAGAGAGAGAGAGAAAGAGAAGAGGGGACAGGATGAAGGATTGAAAGAAACAGCTAAGTTGTCCAATCATCTGGATTCCCTCATTCTAGGATTCCGTACTCAGTTATGTAACTGAATTATGTAACACACAACTTTTTCTGTCTTGCCCTTGGATACAGAGACTGCCCAGCACAACCCCCTCAACTAAAAAACACAATGATACAAGAACCCAACCCTCACACACACAGTATACATTCATAGTAAAAAAAAATCTGTGTTCATTCGACTCTATTCAATATATGGTAAGTTACCATTTAATTAGTATACTCTTTGAGTGTTGAATTAACATTGTGAAGCCATGTATGCCCTAAAACAGTGTTAAATTTCACCCTCTACGTATTAATTCAACACTCAAAGAGTTGACACTAAATCAATTGGGACTATTCTCTGCATTGAATTAATACTGACATTTCTTACCCTGTTCTTACATTTTAACCCTTTAAACTAAGTAACTATCAAGCTGGACTCTAGTTAAGCCACTCACTGGTGCGTCCGGAGGCGGTGCTGTTGTTGAGCAGGGACCCGCTGATGGTCTGCACAGTGATGGAGTACTTCTGTCCCTCCTGAAGGTCTTGGAAGCTGAGCTGGTTGACGTGCTTGGGTAGGGCCCTGACGTCCGGCTGCTGCCTGCCGGGGCCCCAGAGGGACACGTTGTAGCTGTCCACGTCCCCCTGTCCTGGTGTCCAGTTGATCTTCAGACTGGTGCTCTGGCCCTCATTGCTGATGTGGATGCTCTTCACTTTGCTGGGCACTGGTGAGGGACAGGATTATTGGGAGTACCCAGAGAGGTAACCAACCGCTAGCCGACATTCTTAATACACACAGTAATGTAACCAAACTGAAATGAATGAAGATGGCAACTCAAACATAGGCCATTCTGTGGCACAGCACCACACAATACTGTCGTACCAAACAAGAAGGCAGCTTCCGGGTAAACTGAGAAAAAAGGCTGCAAAGTTTCCTTCCTGGCCAGACAACTGTGTTGTAGGCAAAGTGGTGGTGACACTTCCTTGTAATACTTTTTAGGATGGAAATGTATGCATTGCACACACAAAAAAACGAAGGGAAAAAACCCCAACAACATTCATATGTCTTTTATCTTCAAGGCAAAGGAGGTATTATAAAGCCCATTTCCAACCTCAACTCAATTTTGAAAGGATACGCAGCTACTGCGTTTGTTTGGTACGGAAGAATAGACACAGAACTCCATAAATTGATCCACAGCCACCTATGCATGTCAATGGGAGTACATGCATAATCCTTACACTGGCTCAATGTTTTTTTAGCCTGTAGCACCACACAACGTCTATGGGAAACACTGACATGGTACACATGGCGGTGCACCTTACCTGTTCTGCCTTCGATGAACTTGGCCTTCTGGTTGGGCCCGCTGAAGGTGGACACCACGATCTTGTAGAGGCGTCCGGGCGTGAGGGAAGTGAGCTGGCACTCGGCCGTGGTGCTGCTGAGGGTGAGGGGGGGGAACACCTTGATGTCGTTGAAGAGCAGCTGCACCTCGTAGTGATCCACGTCACCAGGGGCTGGTGACCATGTCACACGAAGCTCCTCGGTCCCCTGGCCGGCTAGAGTCAGGGACTGCACCACAGCAGGGACTACAGGAAGCCAGGAGGGAAGAGAGGTGTGTGTGTGTGAAATCAGAGCTATATGGAAAACAAAGTTCTTAATTTCATAGTTCACAATTTGCAGTATCAATTAAAAACTAAGAGAGTCAAACGCAGCACTCCAAGTTCCTACCCTATAAGCAGGGTGCGATTTGTAGGGGGGGATGGGGGGGGATTGTCCCCCCTTCTGGTATTGATATAGCCACTTTTTCTACATGATTTTAATCACAGTTCAATGTAATTCCATTGATCTCGATTAAAATCTGAAAAATATCCCTCCTTCTGGTTTTCCGACAAATCGCACCCTGTCTATAAGTGATGAATGAGTACCGTGAAATTGACTGCGTAGAAAAGTACAAAGTACAAAGGTAGAGAATAATAAAAACGAAGATGATGAAAATGGCGGCTCTCACATGTCCTTCCGTCCGTGGCGGCGCTGGAGACGTACTTCCCGCTCCAGGTGCTGACGACAACGGTGTAGAGGCGGCCCGGCTCCAGCCCGGTGAAGACGCACTCGTTCTGGACCTTGGCCACCGTGCGGTTCTGGATCAGGTGGTTGTTGTGCTTGATGCCCACCTGGTAGAAGTAACAGTTCAATGATCCATGCACAGCTTCTAGGTGCTGGGTAAACGCAGGAGTGTTCAATATTTCAAAAGAAATAAGTTTACCGCACACTTGTTTGACTTGTTTGCTCGTTTTATTCAGAGCGAACAATACGTGTCGCCTCTGTGCGTCATAAGGTTCGCTCTGAATAAACTAGCAAAAATCCAAACAAGTTTGCAGTAAACTTATTTCTTTTGATACCCACCTGGTAGAAGTCGAAGTCTCCGTGCGCGTGGCCCCAGTACACGCGCAGGTAGTCGTCCCTGGCTCCATGCATGGCAGAGGGCATCTGGACGCTAGAGGGCTCTATGGGGTTACAACCATCAGCATCGTCAACATTTATTTCTGTTTAGTGAAGTGAGTGGACATGTATGACACAAAAGCACAGATATGTATATCAATTTCATCTTTTTTTACAGGGTAATTGTCACTTCTATCTGATTAGTTTTGAAATGGATTACAAATGTTGCCTTATGATGCCTTATTGTCAAAATGTATTAATAATTAATAATAATAATTGCTATAATAATAAAAGCAGCGCTTCATATAAAGCTGTAAGTCGTATAAAGCTACACTTTGATGGCCGCTTCGCTTTTTGGAGTATCTGCATACAACATAGGTCTGTTCACTTTGTTAAAAGAATCATACAGTAGCATAATCCGAAAACCTACGTGTTCTCTCCTGCACCACGGTGTGGTTCTCATATTTGCCACTGCGGGTGGTGATGGAGATGTTGTAGAGACGCCCCGGCACCAGAGACTTGAAGACGCACTCAGGGCTGGACTTGGAGACGACAGCTGAGTGGATGGTTCTGTCCCTGTCCCTCAAAATGACGAGGTAGCTGTCAACCTCCCCTTGTGACGGAGACCAGGACACGCTCAAGAAGTCAGTTCGGCCATTGTTGCTGACCGTCACCTCCTGGACAGCAGCAGGCACTGAGAGAGAGAGAGAAAGAGAGAGAGAGAGAGAGAGAGAGAGAGAGAGAGAAGAAGAAGTATGTAAGATACACAGATATGTTAAAATTGTTGATATACTGGATTTGTGTGTATATGTTTTTTTCCCTTTTGTTTTTTTCATTACAACTCATCTATGAATAAGACAAATATCAGATATAAATAGAAATATAGCTCCAGCGGAGAAAATGTTATCAAGAATGCATGAGGTCCTCGTACAAACTTTCAACAGATTCCTGCATGGCAACGACTTTTTTAAAAGCACAACATCCTTCCTGAAAGACGAAAAACACAATAGACACAACAGGAAGGCGGGATACGAAAAGGCCTTGGGGTTTAGTTTGTCGTGTACTCCGTTAGCTTCCTGAAAATTCCGGCAGCATTCCAGTGGCAGCATTAGCCCGAACTCCTTTTAACCCCCACGGAGAAAACATGACCATTGTCACCTCCCGCAGTACAAAGGCAGCAGCCATGATGACTGTGTGAATGGCTGCCCTCACGGTCCCTTCCTGTTGCTTTCTCTTTGCTCTACTCTGCACAAGTCTGTGTTTTTTGCGTGAGAAATTTTCCAACACATTCCTGAGGCTCTGCATTTTTCTTCGCACCTTCATTTCCGCACATACTGACAGCGCTAGTAGTGAGTCTTTTGAAAGCTCTCTTTTGAAAAAACACCTGCAAAAGGGTGTGAGAAGGTTATTGTTCATTGAGGTCATGTTCTCCAAAAGAGCATGGTTATAAGCAACCAGACTTAATTTGTATCTAAAATATGAACAACTACAATACTTCTTCCATACATCCAAAAAAAGGGGAACAGATTTTTGGGGGTGATGCGGCAAACCGTGCATGTGCAACCAGGTCCAAGTCCAGCCTGCCTCATATCCCAGCCCTACCTATCTCTATCTCTATCTCTCGCTGCCTCTCATCACTGTCCTATCCTAACACGGCCTGAAAATACCAACATGTACTTTAAGAAATAGGGAAATATCGAAAGTACAACAGAATATATATATTTTTAAAAAACAGAATCAATTTTGCCCATTCTGTGCGAATTATATATTTATCCTTTCATAGGCTTCAAATATAGCAATTAACATCAAATTAGGCAGAGTTGGTGATGCTCTTTGTCAATGACAGCAAGATATTGAATTGAACTGAATTAATTACCTGTGCGTCCCTCTGCTACCGCCTGCCTGGAGGACTTGCCCAGCCTGACGGTGGTGACCACGACCCCGTAGAGGGCCCCGGGCTTCAGGCCCTGGAAGCTGTAGGAGGAGGTGTCGGCCGGCACGCTGTCGTTCTTGATGATGATGCTGTCGTGGATGAGCAGCACACGGTAGGAGTCGATCTCCCCGGCGGCGCGCTGCCAGCTGGTCAGCAGGCTGTCTGTGCTGCCCTCGTTACTCACCTGCAGACTGGTCACCTCCGCAGACACTGGACACAGTCAGGCACATAGACACACACACACACACACACACACAGACAGAAAGACAAAGGGACGGAGTTACAGATCCAAACAGAATGGAAATATGCTGTCTATGGGGGGACATAGATACGCACGCACGCACGCACACACACACGCACACACACACACACACACACACTTACAAATATGGATAAACAATGAATGTAGCTGTAGTGCTGAAAAACCAAAGAGAAATCTGTCAAGTTGTCATACATTGGAAATGTCCACAAACATTTTTTTCAACAAAATGATGGATAAGAATCGCTCAGCTGCATGTTTGCCAATGTTTATATTACGATATATATATATATATTTTTATATTTATAAATGCAATTTCGTTGTGTGCAGTGAACACTTGTGTGCTGTTGAGTGCTGTGTCACAATCACAATGGGAGTTGGAGATTCCCAGGTGGGCTTTCACACGCTTTTCTTTCACTCTCGAAGAGCATGACTCACTGGTTTGTCCAGTCACTGATGCGGTGTTGCTGAGCTCTCCGCTCCTGGTGATGACCGCGATGCTGTATCTGCGTCCCGGGGTCAGCCCAGTGAAGGTGCACTCTGTCTGGGAGGCCTCCAGCGTCCTCCTGCTCACCTCTGCCTCCTGGGACTTCAGCACTACGGTGTAGTTCTCCCACTCGCCAACAGGGGGCCTCCATCGCGCTCCCAGGGACTTCTCATCACTGTGGTGGATGGTCAGCTTCTGAACAGGCCTTGGTGCTGAATGAATGAATGAATGAATGAATGAATGAATGAATGAATGAATGAATGAATGAATGAATGAATGAATGAAACAAATCGGGATTCGTGTACAGTTTGGTTAGTACAAATACTGTCATTAAATTATGTAAAGTCTATGTGTTATCAATGGAAATTTTGTGAACAAAATGATTTTAAACCCTTAAATCAAAATCGCCAGAAGAGCATAAGCAAGTTTTGCTGTGTTGGTAAACAATTTTACTGTTGTACGTATAGTACTGTAAATGCTCATCTTGTAATTTTGTGTATTAAAGCAAAAGCAAAGGCGGAATTGTATTTTGAATCTAATCATCTAATAATACACTCTACTCGACTACTTCTCATGTCCAATCTGATTGGAGGTGCAGGTCGTGTCTACCTAATCTGCCCTGGGTGTAGGCGGTGGAGGCCAGCTGGCCGCTCTCCACCGTGACTGCGGCTCTGTAGAGTCTGCCAGGGACGAGGCTGGGGGGGTTGAACACATACTGCTGTGTGCCCTTCCCCACGGTCCGATTGACCAGCACAGACGAGCCATTCAGCAGCAGCACCGTGTAACGCTGGAACTCCCCATTAGGGGGCGCCCACAGCAGCTTGAGGCTCTTCTGGTCATTCAGCCGCTGCATCCCCAGCTGAGAGGCTTTCCCAGGAACTATTGATGAGGGGGGGCAAGAAGGAACAAGTCTGTATTACTGTGGCATCGAAAGTACTGTATATCAAAATACAGAAGAGCAGTATTATAATTCAAATATCTTCCCCATCAAGGCACCTTTGTTGTGTGGGTGTTATTGTTCTTTCCCTTACTTTTTATGTTACGATACCAGTGTTGAACTGATAACCATACTTGTAAATTATGAAGTTACATAAGTAATTAATACAAGGATGCAAGGATATTTTTTGTCATATACATAGAGACACTTTTGTGTCACATGTCACATATAATGAAATCAATGAATGACCGGTGCAAAACAAGTGTGAAAAGTGTGTGTGTGTGTGTGTGTGTGTGTGTGTGTGTGTGTGTGTGTGTGTGTGTGTGTGTGTGTGTGTGTGTGTGTGTGTGTGTGTGCGTGTGCGTGTGCGTGTGCGTGTGCGTGTGCGTGCTTGTGTTCAGTCAAATCAATTAAGAGGAATTTAATAAGCAAATGGCTTGAGGGAAGAAAGTTACAAAATGACATCGATGTAATTTAAATCCCGGCTTTCAAACTGGCCCTTGAGGCTTTTTTTAAAGGGACAAGATTCCTTTGCTCTGAAACTGATTTAGAAACAGTTAGGCCAGTTGGTTACCTGTTTGGCCTGTGGCTTTGACCTCCTCAGTCATCAGCGTTTCTCCCTGCGTCTTCACTCCAACCTCATAGGTCCTCCCAGGAACCAGCCTCACGAAGGTCCAGCTGGTGCTGTTGAAGGGGACCACGTCAGTGTATTTGGGTTTGAGCGCGCCGGCACTGGACAGGGTGAGCACGTAGTACTTCCCCCTGCCTGGAGCTGGCTCCCAGGAGGCCCTCAGGCTGGCCTGGCTGCCATTGTTCTCCAGCCTCAGGGCCGACACGGTGGCAGGAGCTGGAGGAGAGACAGCGCGTTATAGGGCTGCACAATTAATCGAAAAATAATCAAAATTGTAATAAAATAGTGAAATCGAACTCATGATTTTAATCATGATTTAATCGTGGCAATAGTGACCTACTTTTGAGAGGGTCCTTGAAGCCAGAACATACGGACAGGCTGGTGTTTCTGGCCAGAAATCTGTCCACTTAAGTTTTATGCTATTGCCTTTACATAATTATTACAATTCATTTTATTTTGCTCATCCCGTATGTAATTCATTCTTGGTTATATTTCGTCTTGTTATAATTTTCAAAAAAATCTGCAAAAATCAATAATCGTGATTAATAATCGTGATTATGATTTTGACCAAAATAATCGTGATTATAATTTTTTCCATAATCGTGCAGCCCTAGCAGGTTATGATGAGAGCCATTGTAATGCAGTGAACTACTGCAACCGTTAAGACATTACATTAAATTAAGCTGACACTTTTTTATCCAAAGCGACTCACATTCATTTTAAGGTTACAGTTCCTGGAGCAGTGTGGGGTTAGGTGCCTTGCTCAAGGGCACCTCAGCCATGGAGTGTGGTGGGGGGCAGTAAGGGTGGGATTTGAACCGGCAATCCTCTGATTTAAAGCCCATCTCTTTAACCACTAGGCCACGGCTGCCACTACAAGACACGGTCTCTTTTATATATTTTCTGTTATCACAATGGCAATGACATTGAAGCAGTACTACAGACTGGTGGAATGGTTACAGATGCTCACTTACAGTCGCTTACACTCAATTCATATCACATGTCACTTAATTTTGCTCACTCCATTTTGCAACCACTCACTGTTACAGTCACTCACTCTTATTACTCTCTTTGCATTACACACCACTAATCAATCATTCATACGAAAACAATCTTTGCTTCCTATGCTCCCATTATCCATGGATACAGGTCTACATAGTAACCAAGCTCAGCCATTTGTCACAATTTTGATGAAGAAAACCAAACCACAAAATAGGCATCCAAAGGGAAGATTGTTTTAGTTGAATGTGAACTTTATTTCCATTCCTACATGTTGAGGATTCTGACATTGCCAAAATAAACCTACTGTAGCACAAGAGCCTGTTTGGACTTTTCACTGCTGACATGTCAGATCAGAAGCCAAGCCATAATGGCCTTCATGAGTAGGGCTTGCCATCAGCCAATACATGGGTCTTCCAGGTGTCTAGACAGGACCTCGCTGGCCTGACAACCTTTAACAAACAGCAGTGACTACTCAGGCTTCAGAAACAACTTTTTTTACTTCCTTAAGATTCCAAGAGACTCTGCCCTGCCGTGGCTCAAATGGTAGGGCACTGCACTGCACTGGGATCGGGTTCGATTCTGGCCCAAGGTCATTTCCCAATCTTCCCACATCTCTCTCTCCCACTCGCTTCCTGTCACCATCTCAAAATTGCCTATCTAATAAAGGCATAAAAAAGCCCCAAGGATTTTTTAAAGACTTCAAGAGACTCTGGAAACATGTGAACCAGCTCACGTACGTACGCATGACAAGTATTTCCAGTAAGGAACAGATGACGGGAAAGCTGCTAAGACAGGACAGTGGGTGAACAGGACAGGGGGTGGGTGAGGTGACGCTATCGGAGGTGACGATCTGGGCGGTATAACGATTCTCCCAGCTGCACACTGCCTGCCCGCCTGCCCGCCTGCCTGCTCACTCACTCCCTGCCTGCCTGCTGTGCTTCACGGCTGGGGAAGGGAGGAGGCCTCTGGCTGAAAATATCCCTGGAAAGAGTGATAAAAATGGCAGCTTTCCCTCCGCTAGCTGGAGGGGGGGCCTGCAGCCTGGTTGGTTGGTGGCTGCTGGAGGGTAGGCACTAGGCAGCACTGGAAAGTCAAACAAAAGACTGAAGCAGGTTTTTTTTTTTTTGGCGAGACATGTTCCCTTTGTCCAGCAAGGGGCTTGACACCTGCACCCTGAGAGAGAGAGAGAGAGAGAGAGAGAGAGAGAGAGAGAGAGAGAGAGAGAGAGAGAGAGAGCGAGAGAGAGAGAGATGGGGTGGACTGGGCAAGCGCTGCCAGCTTCCCCTCTGAATGTCACAACACAGGATGCTGGACATTAAAAAGCGAGACAATACACATCAATTCTCCTACTTTGCGCACTTTCATGGCCAGCTTTTGATCAAGGTCAGTGAGAACAAAAGCGCATTGGGAAGAAGGACAATCAAGTGTGTGCTGGGGTCTACAATGTGAACTCTAGCACCGCTTTGATTTTGTGCTCTATGCACTACTTAACAGCAGTCAGTGCTCGGCAATCACCTACATCAAAATGTAAGTGAAAGCCATCAAGTGAAAGCCCAACTGGGAAACTCCAACTCCCATTGTCATTGTGACACAGCACTCCACATCACACTGCACACAACAAAATTACATTTATGCCTCCCCCGTGCTAGTGGCAGCCTCCAATGGTACCCAAAAGGGAGCAGTGTCGTGGGACGGTACCATGCTCAGGTTACCTCATTCATGGAGGAGAATGGGGGAGAGCACTGGTTAATTACTGCCCCCATCAACCTGACAGGTTGAGACTTGAATCGGCTACCTTTGGGTTACAAGTCTGACACCCTAACCGCTTACACATGACTGCCCTAACCTTACCTAACATACTGTAACATAAACCTAACATAGTAGGATCTGTCATCTTGTTGAAGCCTATTGGTACAGAGATGGGATCACCGATGGCCAGCTCACTATTTTGCTGAAAAAAACTCATCATACTACATCATTGCAATATTGCTATGACATTGCAGAGTCTTATGTAGGCCTAACGAATGGACACTTGGTCTATGCTCTATACCATTACCATTAGTATCAGCAAACTTATAACATCAGATCTGCATCAAAGGGTTTTTATCTTACCTGTGTAGACCTCTCTAGACACTGGACTGCTTTTCAACCCCATGGACTCCGCCACCAGCGACACTTTGCACTTTGTACCCGGTGTCACGCCAGTGAAGGTGTGAGAGGTCACCCCGCTGGCCAGAGTGGCATTCTGGGTCATCTTCCCCTGCTCGCTCAGCACCAGCCAGAAGAGGTCTGCCCGACCCGCACCAGGCTGCCAGGACATGCTGATGTTGCCGGGGGTGGAAGACAGCTTCAGGCCAATGATGGCAGATGGGGCTAAGGTAACGACAGAAGACGGAAGTGCAGTGAATCATGGGAACATGTATAAAAGTCAATAAAAGTGCTTGATGACATCAGTATCAGCCACCCAGCACGACTTCATTCATTACTATATTCTGTGTAATAGGTTCAGGTGAAAAATACATAATCTGGCTCTATTATGATCTACCCTTTGTAAACATGAAGACGATTATAAGATATAGATAATGCACCAATGTGATAGGTGACTTTTGAACAATATTTATAAATATAAACATGTATAAACATTAATGATGCTTACTTGCATCCTATTTTGTCTGAGAATATTGTGAAGAGTTGCTTAGTTCAGAAACAAACATGAAGCTTCCATACTGCCCCTACTCAGAATAAAAGCCCTAACAAAACTTTCAATTTCTCCTTTACCTGTGACAGCTGCTTTGGAGATTGGAGCGCTCGGTATCCCAGCCGACACAGCCACCACTGCTACTTTACACAGTGTTCCTGGAGTCACTCCGGAGAAGGTGTATGTGGTGACCTTGGCACCTACAGTGACATTGTGGAGCAGGCTGTCCTGCTCCGTCAGCAGCACCCAGAAGTGCTCCACCCGACCGGGGCCGGGCAGCCAGGACACGTCCAGGTTCCTGGAGGAGGGAGCCAGCTTCAGGCCTCTGATGGGAGATGGAGCTGGAGGCAGAATACAACAATGACAAATGTATACAATTAGGGCCACTGATGGAAGAGGGTCAGATTTACTGAATGTCAAAAAGGACAGGCTTTATTATCTTATTATATTATCTAATGACTTATTATATGATATTATTATATATCTTATTTTATTATCTAATATTTTAAGGAAGCATACTGTGCATTGCATCTGTTTTGAAGAGCTTTAACAACGAAAAATGTTGTGCTGAAAAACGTCATTGTTTTGTTTTTCCAGTTTATTAACATTTATCAAATCATCTGAGCAATTATTTGTGTGGCTAGTGTGTATTCACAGTTAAACTATGAAAAAAAATACTACTGGTTCACATAAAAAGTCCTATGAGAGTGTGGTGAGGGTGGCGTTCTGACACCACATCCCCTTTGTCTAGCTTCCTTATAGGCAAGTCAGGAGACATTGTCTGCGAGCATGTCTAGAACGGCATCCTGTAACTGACAACGATACAGAATTCCTGAAGAGACTAAACAGACCTTACAGTATGGGGCAGGGAGCCCCCCCCCCCCCCCCAATCTGCTCTTACTAACAGATTTATGTTCATTTTTATAACCTCATGAAAGAAACTTTCCAAAGCCTGCTGATTCAAGTTTGACACACAAACTATACGTGCAGTATATGGGGTGGATACTTTAGAACTCTTTTAGATAACCAAATTACGTTTTAACACGGTAGAGAATTTCACTTTCGAGTCAGTCTGGTGAGCCTGGTGAGACTTTTTTCTGCTTCCCACCTTAGACATTTGAAACCAACATAAATCTAACCAGTAACAGAGCTGGGGGTGAACAGGGCATTTGTCATATTGGTGATGGGCACCCTATTATGTCCTTGGCCGGCTGTATGGGGAATCCTATCATACTGTTTTCAGGCCGTGCAGAAGGGTGCCCGTGCCTGTGCCCACATCAGTTACGTCCGGCAGTAAAGTGCTTACCTTCGAACCATCCGTGTTCATACCGAGCTCTGAACTTTTCTGCATATGACTGTGTGTTACCTGGATGTACCTGCTGACGTCGACATTGTTGTCACCGTTCGCAGAGAAAAAACAAGAATTTGCAAATTTGTGGTTTGCGAACACTAAGATCTGCAGCGTGAACACGCTGGCCGGTTCATGATTAGGTACGGGAACGCTCACGATGGCACGGTTCTCAGCCGGCCTGAACACACTATCAGTGTTTTGCCCTGGGGCCCAGTTTGCAATTATTGAGCCACTGCATGCAGTACTACTGCACAGTACTATATGCATGCTGCATATCATACTGCATATTGTCCTTGCTTGGATTGGTTGTAGCTCTGTCCAGTAGTATACAAATTAATTTGATGAAGACCCACTGACCTCACCTCAAAGAACTTTTAATGTATGGGATATTTGCCAGGCCATGCTCTGTGCATGTGCAACTGTCTGTCATGGCAGGTGACCAGTGTCCCCAGCTTTAGTACCTGTGGCAGCTGTCCTGATGGTGGGAACAGATCCTCTGTCCCCTGTGAGAGATCGCAGGCGGAGGGTGTAAGCGGTGCCAGGGGTGAGGGCGGAGAAGCCTGATTGGGTGGCCGCGGTGCCCATCACCCTGGTGGCGGAGACTCGGCGGCCGGTGTCCACCTCCTCCAGAGACAGCTCGTACCAGTCCACCGTGCCACGCGGGTGGGACCAGCGCACACGCAGCCCAGACGTGGCATCTCTGTCGGGCTCCAGCACCACGTCTGAGGGGGGCTCTGGGTCTACGGGGGAGAGTGATGAAGTGATCACATTAGCCTTTAGAGTTCACTCACTTAGCTCATCAGATCAACCGATTACAACGTGTGGAGGTGTGAGAAACAAAGCAGAGCAATACCATTTCTAAAGCAAAAGGCGCAAAGGTGTAGAGTAGAGTAGAGTAGAATAGAGTAGAGTAGAGTAGAGTATCATTTATTGATCCTCAAGTAGCGTACATACATAAATACAGAAGAAACACAAAGACATCAAACACACAACATTGCACATACAGTATCTCCACCATACATATATTCACAGGTCAGATCTCTCTATAAAAATTCAGATAGATGCGGAGGTTGCTGTGAGCTGACCACTATATTGCAAGCCTGTTGCACTTGTGTAAAACTTGGAAAGTGATGGTAAACGGCTGCAATGTTACACAACCACAACAACGGTGGTTTAGAGAATATCCTGGGGATGGCCTGCCTGGGTTTCCTGTCTTTGTGCCGCGGCGTGGGGCTGGCCAAGGCTGAGATCGCCACAGCTGATAGGATTGTTCGGCCACCGCTGAGAATGGAGAGTGCATGTGTCGGGAGATGCAAGTGTTTGTGGGAGAGAGTGTGTATCCATGAATGTGTGTGTGTGTGTGTGTGTGTGTGTGTGTGTGTGTGTGTGTGTGTGTGTGTGTGTGTGTGTGTGTGTGTGTGTGTGTGTGTGTGTGTGTGTGTGTGTGTGTGTGTGTGTGCATCTCATCCCAGTAAGGGAGTCTTTCAGGAAGTAGACAGCTATCCCTGACCCCTGGAAGAAACTGAGACAGAGGGTAAGACTGGGATCCCCCTCAGCCCTTGGCTAGAACACTGAAGGCATCTACTCCCTGTTCTATTAAGGATCTGTCCCAGGCCAGGGGTTATAGAGGCACGGATCTTGGATTGCCAACCCTTTAGATCAAGGGGTGTCAAGCATAAGTAAATCTCTAGCCCCATTATTACAAAGATTCTGCAGGTGTCTGAGATTTTAGGGTTTCAATACTTTAATTTGTCTTTTTTTTTCTTGCCATTGCAGCCAATGCTCCTGAATTTACCCGCTGTCATCTACAGTGCCTTGACATGATCAACACAATACAATTCTGATATGAAGCAGAAAATGCATCATTTTGCAATAACGTTACTGGCCCGGCCCACATGAGATCAAATGTGGCCCCTGAACCAAAATGAGCTTGACACCCCTGCCTTAGATCCTAACTATCAATACTCTGACACACTTTGACATTCTCTGGGAGTCTCCTGTGATGTTTGATCCTCACACCTCCACATGCAATGCCCACTACATTACCATCTTTTTTTTAAAAATCAACTTTTGTCCCACTGCTGTCACAAAAATCTTTCCAGTGTCTTGGATACAGCTTCCAGACAAGTGGGATCTAACTTTACCTGCTCCCTACTAGGCTCCTACTAACCTTCTGTATTCCCCTCCGCCCAAGAGCACGGAGAGAGCAACAGCCAACACCTAACAATGTAATCATCAAAAGCAGTAGCAAGATTTTTTTTTTAAATGTAATTCTGCATTTGTGTTTGACTGAATCATCTGAGATGCCTAATGTTTCCATATATACGTATGGAACTTTTCAAACATGCTTTGACAAACCTATCCATTGTATGGATACAGATATTGTTGCTCGAGACAATGTATATTCAGTAAGTGTCCCAAAGTTTCTAACAAGAGACATCCCCAAGGGAGTGTGCAGGGACTGCGCTGGGGCCTCTCTGGGTAGATCTGAAGGTGTACTAACTGGTGAGAGAGAATAGACGTGTCCTGCCGCCAGGCCCAGACATTTCACGCTCACTCTCTTATCTAATCTATTTGGCTCACAAAACAAAACATTGCATCCGTTGGAACTAGGTAACAATGAGAGGAGAGGGAAACGAGCAAGAGAGAGAGGAGAGGGGCAGGGAGATCTTTCTGGAAACAAACACTTCAGATTAGATGCCCAGCCAGCATTGTTGCTGACTTCTGCTCCAGCAAGGCTGGAAGACCATCACAGGCTTCCAAGGTTCCTTCCCAGGCACCTTTCTCCCTCTCTCTCTCTCTCTCTCTCTCTCTCTCTCTCTCTCTCTCTCTCTCTCTCCCTTTTCCTCTCCACAAGGACTGGACAGTGTGTTCTTTCTAAAACAATAGCACAGACAAATACTTATGTTTGGCTATCTATGAACAATGCTCTGGGATTTAATAGCTACTTAATGCAATGCACTTGTCAGTGGTTGTAGTTCACCCGTACAGTGTACCAATTTGTCATACTTGCAAACCAGCAAGATGCACTGAAATCATTGTAATATATTTTATTGCAGGAACATGGTTGTGTTAACTTCAACTCCAGAAATAAATTAATCTACTTCTTATAAGCACAAATCCATTGTGGAGAACTCACTTTGGGGAAAGAAATATTTCATCTACAACCTCAAGATAATGACATTATAGTCTACATTGTGTAAATGTGAATTGATACGGGAATGTATACGTATTGGGTGAAAAACACCTTCCATTTTGCTTCCAGCATAAACCAGTGCCTTTCTTACTGCATAAGTCCGCATACAATATATTCACTTCACAGAATGTGTGTGTAAGATTTTGATATCAGAAAACCCACTGCAGTATGGCAGGTAGCATTAATTTCAACCAATAGCCTATATCTACTCAGCAAAAGGTGTAAGCTTTGTGAACCACAACAATGAGTAGAACAGAACTATTTCAGTTAGGCTATTTATTGTATTTAGTCCAAGTATCCAAGGATGAATATTGCTAAATTGATTATCCTAATCAATTCTTCTAATGTTTGAAAACTTAGTAGCCCTAAAATCAAAATAACCCTTAAGTTATTAACAGCAGTTATTACACTGTTAGTACGTGTCATCTGGCTTACCTGTTTGCACTGACACATTTTGTCGCTCTCCATCAGTTTTCGAGATGATTCCCAAGTCAAAAGAGGTGCCTGGAGTCAAATCCTCAATAAGACACTGGAAGGATTCACTGTCGCCCAATACTGAACGACACTCCGCTTCGGGGGACACACTACTATAAGCTATAGTAAAATTACAGCCTTCTCGGATGGTGGTGAACTTCACTTCGATTCTGTCAGTGGTGGAATGGACCTCTGTGTCATTTATCCAACATCTGACTGCCTCCGTCGTTTCCAGCTGCAAGCGAAAATAAAAGAAAACAATATTACAATTCGTTCTGGAAATCGAAACAATGTATCCATGATGCACAAATATTGGCGCTAACCTTTACGTGACTCCACCATAAAATGATTACGCCTAAAACGTTCCATGCCAACATGATGGTGTTTTAATCGCGTCCGCACCATAGCCCACGTGATGTTTAGCAGTATAAATTCTGGTTACATTTTTTTGTTATTTATTCTAAATAAAATTTTAGACGTAACAGTTTTCTGCGTAATTCCGAATAAATGATGATTGCGCATCGGAGATGAGACTGCAGCCTTGCATCCCCTGGTTCCCACATCGTCATTCAGCTCGTCCTCCACTTTCAGCACAGCCCCACTTTCACACTTCCTGAGCCAATGACACAGTCCTGACTCGGATCCAACAATTTCAATTGCGATATAAAACGTCTTTAATTATGATACAATTAGATTAATTCCTCAGAAAAAAAACATCCTTGGAGCGCGCAAAAAACATCCGTTCCCAGGGATTTGAGGCTGTTTTCTTTTCTAAAGACGCAATGACTTTGTCAAGGGTAATGGCAAAAAAGATAAATCCATGTTTCCTAAAAGATTCATGGTCCCCAAACTTTCACTTGACTCTGTGACACCAGCACCTTGAGCAATCGCTCTCCTCTCGGTCACCCCACCCTTCTTTCCTTCCTGATGCGAACTTTCTCTGATACACAGTATCTTGGCCTTGGCTCCGAGCCAGATGTTCAGAGCCCCCTTCATAATTTACAAAGTAAACTTCGTCAACAGCCAAAGCACTGCATATGATTGATGAGATTTTTCATTCTAATCATTTCCCAT
The DNA here is from genome assembly GCF_034702125.1 of Engraulis encrasicolus. Taxonomy (NCBI): domain Eukaryota; kingdom Metazoa; phylum Chordata; class Actinopteri; order Clupeiformes; family Engraulidae; genus Engraulis; species Engraulis encrasicolus. The sequence goes on from NC_085860.1 coordinate 34,067,352, forward strand.
TTTATGTTTGTGTGTAATTCATCAAAGGCCCTTTTATGCTGTTAGGTCTGCTGCAAAATGGCAGAAGGTAATCTGAATTACCAGAGGGCATTATGCACTCTACGGGGAATGACCCATCAAGCAATTTAATGAGCAAACTCATGCAATATTACTAGTAGGCCTTCTGCTGCTTTTTTAGTATTTAACATATGGTATTTAAAAGCTTGGAAATTGAACTGAAATATCTTTTATATAATATATTACATAAATATATCAATATCAATATTGTTGTTGTTGTTGTTGTTGCTATTATTATTATTATTATTTTAGGTCAATATAATTATGATGATGGCTATGATGATTAAGCCAGACATTATAATTTAAAAAATCTGAAGGACATTATTTTATTTTATTTATTTATTTTCTAATGTCTTTTCCTACTCTTTTTGTCTAAAATAATCATTGTCTAGAAGTGCAAAAGGGTGCAATCTGAGATGGGTGACTTTTGTGGTGAGGAATTCCCAAACTCTGTCAGTATAACTCTGTAAATCAATTCGCGTTTTCTCTCTAGTTAAATACTGATGTCTGCTGCTTTTGACAATTCTTCAAATGGCACCTTTAAAACCACAGTGCACAACTTTTGGGTTGAGGCGCCCCCTATGGGCCAGGGTAAAATGTTCACTGTTGGTTCACTGGCTGAGACTGCCACAAACCAACTTGCGAGCAAGTTTTTACCCCTACACAAACAGACAGAGGCGGACGAAAGTGTGTCCTTATACTCCCTGGAATGAGGAATAAATAATAATCTATCAATTGACAAATACGATTCTTTAACCTTGAAAAAAGTTGCAAAGTGTCGCTTTAAATCAAGCAAATGTGCTCTACGTCAAACACTTGAAACATTTGAATCACCACCAAACACCTGCAAACACCAAACACCTGCAAACATGTATGTTACTTAGTTTTACTATATATATATATATATATATATATATATATATATATATATATATATATATATATATATATACATATACATATAAATATACACAGGGTGCGATTTGTTGAAGATATGTTTCAGATTTTAAGCATTACCAATGGAGTTACATACAGCCACATTTAAAATCATGTAGATATATATATATATATATAATATAAGTATAAGTATAAGTAAGTAACATACATGTTTGCAGGTGTTTGGTGTTCTGACTTTATACGTATAAATACATCTGACACACTCACCTGTTGTGTGGTGGCTGTGGTTGTGGGGTAAGTTGTGGTCATCAGGGTGGTTGGAGCAGCAGTGGTTGTAGTGGTGGGAGGCAGTGTGGTGGATCTGGCTTGAGTCGTAGCAGGAGTAGTTATTAACTTTGTGGTAGTTTGTTGTGTAGTTGTGGTGGGGATGTTGGTGGTGGTGGGGATGGTGGTGGTGGTGGTTGTTGAGGTGGTTATCTCAGGGCTGGTGGCAGGGGCGGTAGTTATCAGAACTGTGCTCGGGGTTGTTGGCTTAACAGTGGTGGTGGTGGTGGCAGTGGATTCAGCAGCGATGGAGGTTGTCTGAGCAAACGTGGTTGACCTGAGGCCAGTGGTGCTCACCGGCACCTCAGTAACCTCCACAGGGATGTGGGTGGCTCTGGACGCCGCTGGGCTGTGATGGGCACTGCTCCCTACACCTGGGCCAGTGGTCGAAGGTCCAGATGGGGAAGTTGCTGCCCTAGAGGATGCTGCTGTTCCCATGGCTGTGGTGCCTCGGCTTCTCCCTGGGGGCACTCGACTGGTGGTGAGAGGAGGTTTGGGTGTTGTGGTCGACTCGTCTGATGTGGTGATGTGGAGTCTTGTGGTGGTGGTGCCAGGTCCAGTGGCAGCAGCAGAGGAGGAAGAGGAGGATGAGGGTGCCAATGTCTCCTCCTCAGCCTGTGTAGTACCACCACCACCACCACCACCACCACCAGCATGCAGCCCGCCGTCATGTGTCATCATGGCAGTTAGATCCTTACCAGTCACTAGGTCTGTGGAATCGGCAGGGGCCATCCCTGACGTGGTGTGACTGTGGGGCGCAGGGTTCGAGTCAAGGTCTGTGAGGGGCCTGTGTGGCACAGCGTTAGAAACGAGGTCTGTTGGGGTTGGGGACACAATCTTGGTGCTGTCAGGGGGCAAATCTGTGGTGGGAAGCCGTGCTGCTGTCTTGTGGGCACTGACTGATCCCACAGACATTTCATCAACGGCTCCGGGCTGCGTTTGAGGGGCAAAGGTCTCGGCGGATGAAGCCGTTTCATCCCGAAACCCACGCTGCGGCACAGTGGCAGGGCTAGTGGGTGAGTCAGACTCACCGGTCCACAGATCTACTGCATGGGAAGTTTCAGTGAGAGAGGGGTCAGATCCTGTGACCACCGTGGTGATGTCACTTCTGTTCAGAGCGTTGGGGGTTACTGGTATCGTCGACACAGGCCTCAGATCAGTGGTCAAGGCCCTCCTGGTCCGAGGCTTCACAGTGTCACTACTAGGATGCGTCACCGCCCTGTTCCGAACAGTGACCGGGGCTCTCAGGGTGATCTGCTGTGTGACTGAGTGTGTCCACAGCACTTGGTTGGTGTCTGTGATGAGTTTAGGGTGGAGTGATGTTTGTGTTTCAGTGGCTTCTTGTGATGTACTGGTATAAGTGGTGGATTTGTGTGTTGATGAGAATGTGGATGTTGAGACTGTGGTGGAACCTGTCAAGGCATAAAAAGGGTCTAAATGTGTTTACTAATCCAAACACAATGTGAAACCATGTTAAGAAGGCTACTGGTACATTTGGCATGTAATGTATCATTGCATTTCCTATGGACAGTCCTGTAGACTTAATAACATTTACTATGACTAACTGTTTCATCACTGTCATGTAAATATTTAAGTTAGAGGGTAACTTTGATTGAACAAAAGAAGTCAGTGAACAGGGGGGCAGACTTTCCAAATGAATGTTGCTGATATTATTATTGTGGTGGTTGTTGCTGTTGTTGTTGTTGTTATTATTATTGTTATTATTATTTTGTTATTAAAATACCCATGGCTACATAATTAAACCAAATGCCACATTTTCTGGTAGCCTAATAGATTTAGTGCTACTTAGCTGAACATGTGAACAATCTACGTTTGTAGTCACAGCCAGCTTAAATTAAAACATGCTATCGACTGAATTGGGCATCCGTTATGTGGTGATACCAGATTTTTGTGGCAATGAAAAGGCATACCACATCTGTGCCATAGACCTATCATTCGCCAAGATGTGTACCTACAAAAATATAGCTGCTAGGCCTCAGGCTTTCAATTGTTTACAGTAATAGTCGTGCTCATGTCATAGTAGGCCTAGGCCAATGATGGAGCACTTACAGGAAAGACTGCTGCTTACGACATTCCTGTGACGGCTGACAGAGGCCTTGAACACAATGTGCAAGGAAACCGTGCACCAGGAATGTCATCCTCTGCTTTCCTACGCAGAGATTTTAAGAGTTTCTGTTTCCCCATAGTCATTAATGATGTGTAGGACTATGTTATGAGTTAAATTGCGTTATTTATTTATATATAATTTTCTATAAATAATTGTAGTTAAATTGTCTTCTGTAGCCTAAACTACTGATGACACCCCCATTGTATGTGAACTCACCTTTAATTTGGCAAATGGGTGCCATCTTCTGTTTGTCCCCATTATCGATGTGTGAAGCAGTCCAGTTGGAAAAAATAGGGTTCTTTTGAATGATAACTCTTATGCCTTGCGTCTTCAGATACAATGGCTTGTCTGCTAATCCAAAGATACCCCATTCGTCGTAGCATTTCCATGAAGGTGACCCGCTACAGTTTTTGAGACTGACAAGACGAGTTCCAAGTTGCCCGCCTCTTCTGTCTGCCGAGAGACACTTGGATGATTGTTGGTGATAAAGCTTCATGTTGTCCGTCCATGTCCATTGCTGGGCTGGATTGGTGCTGTCACATGTGCCAAGGTAAACTATTTCGCTTTTGTGTAACCTGGATATGCAGAGTCCTTTCGTTGTATGTGCAATAATGAAACTCACTGGGTAGGGAAACCAACACAAAGGCGTTTATTAATTAGGCCTAACTATAACATATGTTTATGACATATGAGGAATTTAACTTTCTTGGACTGTAACTTTTAAAAAACGACACGCGGAAAGCATACCACAACAGACTCTCCAAAACATGTAGGCTACCCAAATCCGTTTAACTACTGCCATGTTCTAAAATGTTTTCTGATTGTTCTAAACTGTCTCGAAAATAACTATTTTATATTTTACTGACTTTACAGACCTTACAGTTGCCCGTTATAAAATAACATATAATTAACAATTATTAAAATGTAGCAGTGGACACAAGACAACACAGGGCAAGTTAACGAATGTTATAACTCACGTGTGCCAGAAAAACGCAGGATTATCAGTAATGCATAAAGCAGAGTATCCATTTTGGTTGTAACTGACTCTGGAGCTACACTGGTTCAGATGAGCAAGGTTGAGGCGACAAAAGGAAATGCGCCTTCATAGGAGGAAAAAGTCAGAGAACAGTGCTTCCTCCCATTCTGTTGTTTTGCGGCTTCGCAGTGAAGCCCCCGGTAAAGCTGCTGCATCTGACTGGGCTCGCTCCCCTCTCGGAAATTCCAGGGGCCATCGCAGATGTTCGAGTGGCAAGTGAATAAATAGATGCATTGTGGTGTGTTTATCATCAGCGGTGCATTGTTATTACATGATTATAACCTGGTGCATCAAGTTCAGGACATGCTTGCCTTCTTCTTTCCTGTTCTCAAAACACCTTTCACTGTTCACACCAGAACAGTTAAAATTAAAAGAAATGATGAAAGCACACAAGTAATGAGGATATTAATGTATTTAATATACTCAGTAATTTACTACAAATGCTTCACAGTGAAGTGCAATTCATATGTGCACACATAAAACAGACAAAACAGATATAAAAAAAGAAGAAAATCCACGAAATGGTGTTTAGTATACAGTATTAGAACCACTAATGACACATGTGTAGTCTAAAACAACAAACAAATTGTTCATCGACGTGAAATAGTAGCCCATTTAAACCAAAAAACTCATAATTTTCACAATACAGCAAATACAATAAGCAAAACAGGCTTCAAATTTAGCCCGCATGAAGAGCCAAACAAGTATGGGGCCAAAAAAATATTTTTTGAAATGTTGAGAGGCTATATAGTGAGATCTGTGTTGCCTACATTATACCTGTCCGAGGCATTTTCAGTGGTCATATCCAGTCTACAGTGACAAATCAGCAGTGATGCAAATGTCCTCTGGCCATAAACATCACATGACACCAACATTATACAGTATTTTTTATTTCATTCCATAATATTCACCCAAACTCCTTTTTTGATGAGATCATTAATAAAGCTCACTATGTTACCCTGTTGTGTGTGAAATGAGTCACTGTAGGCCTTCTTAAAATCAGAGCTGTAGTACTCGAGTCCGTTTTTTATGGACTTGGACTTGTCTTGGACTCGCTATCAATTGCACTCGGACTTGTCTTGGACTCGGACATTGGTCTTGTCAAATTAAGCTTTTGGACTCGACCGGGTTTGTCTTCATTTGTTTAGGACATTGGCTATCATAGATTCTAGAGTAGAGCAACAACAACATACAAAATTGTCTTCACCTCCATGGCATATATGTTACCTTCAAACATTCTCAATATTGAAACTCATCCATTTCTTCATTTAACACGGACCGACATGTGACTGGGACTTGACTTGGACTCTAATCTTTTTGGACTCTGTCTTGTCTCGGACTCGCGAACCTCTTTGGACTTGGACTTGTCTCGGATTTGTCTTGGACTCTACTAAGGTGGACTTTGACTACAGCCCTGCATAAAATCGACTTGGGTTGCCTTGTCTGTCAGTTTTTAGGTCAGTCAACACAAAACAACACTTCAAGTGAGTTTTTGGCAAGGGCTGCAACAGGGTATGCAACAAACAACACTTCCAAATCTATGCTATCGTGCAGTATAGTTGCTGAATTAGTATCTTGCTGAAAGGGGTGAGATATTGTTGGGGAAGGGGCCCAGGGAGGACAGGTTGTTTGGAGAGTTCTTCAGAATCTTTTTGTGTCACCAGAGCTCTCATCCCCTTCCTGTCTTTATCTCCAAGGCTGTACCCCCCACCATCCAGCCCCCACCAACAGCATCAGCCAGTCTCTCTCTCCTCCTGTTCTGCTGTGTTTCTCTTTCTCCATTGTCCCAACAGAAGTAGTAAACCTGGAAATCTCTCTCTCTCTCTCTCTCTCTGTCTCTGTCTGTCTGTCTCTCTCTCTCTCTCTCTCTCTCTCTCTCTCTCTCTCTCTCTCTCTCCCCCCTCTCTCTCTCCTCTCTCTCTCTCTCTCTCTCTCTCTTACACACACACACACACACACACACACACACACACACACACACACACACACACACACACACACACACACACACACACACACACACACACACACACACACACACACACACACACACACACACACACACACACACACACACTCGCATGTGCAAACACAAACACACACAAACTTCTCATCCAAACAGACATATGAACACACACTAACACACACACACACACACACACACACACACACACACACACACACACACACACACACACACACACACACACACACACACACCCTCACCCCCTCACTCCCTCACTCCTATCGACCCTCTGTGCCTTTCCCCCTGCGGAACACCCTCCCTAGGCCTGACATCCTGCCCTGGATCAGTGTTGAGCTGGGATGGCCTGGCCAGGCAGTCAGGACAGGAGGTAGGACATCGTCCCCACCCTGCCTGCATCCTCGCCTTGACACCCAGGCCCTCTCTACAACTACCCAGTGTAACGGAGGCCAACTAGCAGAGTGTGGCGTGGAGCATTAGTAAACCTCCCTCCCGAAGCCTCAATACAGTGCGGTGGCGTTGAGCTATCGGACCGGCCCTTTAGCTCAGCGGTCTCGTACTGTGCCTCCCATTGCCAAATCGATGCGTTGACAAGGTGATGAGGTCACACCAGCACCAAACACCCCGACTCTCCGCAGCAGCACCAGACACCCCAACTTTACACACCAATACATGCAGACACCCAACAAAATACCAGCAGGCTACACCAGTACAGTCAGAGACCCAATCCTTCACACTAGCCTACTACCAATCCAGACAATGCAACCCACACCTTCCATCAATACAAAGACCTTGACCTCCACACCCACACAGGCAATATATGGACTTATTCAGTTCAGTTCCTGACCAGTGTAGTGTGTCTGAAGTGCATATGAACAAAGAACCTGTATAAACTCACTCTCCTCTCTTCCTCAGGTGTTGCTGCCAGCATGTAGCTCATTGTTCTGGGTAAGTGTACGTGGGGAACCTTTTTAATTCGAAGGGCCACTTCAAATTCCTCCGAGGGCCCTAAAATTCCTCCAAGGGCCGTATTATGAACACACTGCACTTTAGGCCTATATTTAAGGCAGCCACCTTTAAAACAGACCCAACTTTCTCTAGGTCCCCTGAATGTAACTTAATTGTATTGCAAATGTAATTTCTAAGATTCCTTTACAAAATATGTCACCTTTCATGTGATGCTGCAAAACATAAAAATTATATTGGGGGCCACCCGTAGTGTACACACTACACGACTTTGTAATTTATTAATTCAGCAACTGCAATTCATGCAAAGAACCAATTAAAACCAATTTTAATGCATAACTCAAAAATAACTGAAACTGCACAACTACAGAAACTCAAGCCTCCTCAGCCTCAAAACAAAGATCCTCACTGGTCCTAACCAACAAAGAGACCAAGACAACCCCCCCCCCACACACACACACACCAACACAGAGGAGTGTAGCTGTAGCACTTCATTGCACTAATGGTGAGCAGCAAATTCCTATTCTTCAATGCCACTGATCCACACCACTGAAGTGCTTTCATATACCGGTAGTCCTGCTGCTGCTGCTGCTGCTGCTGCTGCTGCTTGTGTTATGGTTGAGGAGCATGGCACCGTCACAAGTCCTACTCTCTCACAGAGTTGTATGAAGCAAAAATAGAAGTACTCGTATAGATGTACCTGTAATTAAAACACTGGTGGCTGATACATGGTTTCAATTTTGTAGTGCCTTAGTACTAATGCTATAAGTACATCTGTAAGAGTACTCTTACTTCTCTTTTATACAACACTGCTCACTCTTGAATGCTGTGAACAGTGGATTTCACATTGTTCAATCAACACTTAGCGAGGATGAACAACACTGTGAGTGTTGAATCAACACTGAAAGGTTTACTGTGTGGTGTTCACTTAGAGAGGGCACAGCTGATGATTACTATTAATATTACTTTATTACGTTGATCAAATTATCTGGGTTGGTGAACTACAGTAGAGGCTTGCATCGTGTTTCTGGTCAAATGTCAAATATGTATTTAAGTACATATAGGGAATTAGAATCTGAATCTGGACATCAGAATCTGGACAACCGTGATTAAGGTGACAGTCTTTACCCTGACCCAGGCCAAAAATTACAAAAAACAGTTTATGAAAGATCTGAGTGTGCCATGACACCCTATCCTTGACTTAACCCCTTAGCACAGAGCCTATGTTATAACCTTATTGTCACCACAATTGTAATAGCTATATTTTAATCTGTTACTTAAGGCTCTCAGTACTGTCACAGCAATGTTGTTATTTGAGTATTAGTTGAGTACTTTCAGCAAATAGTGAATAGGCCCGCCGGCGACCCCATCTGCACTAAGAGGCTATAGTGTTTTTTTATGTAAACCGCTGTGTGTACTGCATGAGTTTTCAACAGTCTGTCTCCTACAGTTTTGTTCATTATTTTCTCCTACCTCCCCTCTTGCTTTCTGTCAGTCCTCATTCTTATTAGGTGAAGGCAGACACCCTACCAAAAGTCTTGCCAAATTACACGCCTGACTTGTCGTCTGCGGCTCATATTTTTTCGCCCGTTCCCAGGGCTGGGCTGAGGGAGAGATAAGGCCCTGGCTGGCACTTTTGGCTTAAACCCCCCCTTCACAGAACTGACTCACCGGTGGGCCCCGCACCCTCGTGGGCCCCTATTTTCAGAAATGTAAGTATATAAATGGTTTACATTTCTGAAAATAGGGGCCCACGAGGGTGCGGTACCCACCGGGAAATGCCCGCTATGCCACATGGCCAGTCCAGCCCTGCCCGTTCCTCCTGTAGAGTGGCAAGCCTCAGTCAGAAGGAAGGAAACGCGCAGACAGCTACTCTGAGACAAAGAATCCAGAGAGCACTTAGGCAAACACGCCTGCTCTGATGGACAAAACCCCTCAGCAACTAGTCTTGGACTATGAGTGGCTCTAAAACTATAACACACTGTTCGACTCTTGATAAGAAGACATTTAAAAAAAGAAAACTCATTTGCATTACATTTAATCTATCTTTGCGCACAGGCAACTGCTCCAAAACCATTTGAAGTCTTGAAGCCAAAAGTCTTAGAAAATCAAAGTCACTCATTTCAATACGATTTAATAGGCCCATGAATATGTCAAGCACTTTGTACACAGGCCACTACTACTACTACTTGAAACTACAGTGTTGTTGCTCCACACACAATTGTGTTGCCTTCAATGATAATGGCAGTAAATCCTTGAAACTTGAAACTTGATTTAAGTGGGTAGTAAACAAGCTTTACCATATATGGCAGGGAGGACTTTTTCACCGAGCAGGATATGACTGAGGTGTTCCTAAACTCTCAAAATGGAACAATAAAAGGGCTCTAAAATGCTACTGCTTGATTGAATGATTAACAGCTCAACATACAATGCAACAGGTGGTTACAATGGTTTACTGCAGTACATGATGCATGGGACATAACTTACATAATTTATCACAGACGCATACACATGTATTTAACATCAAACCTTCTCTTTCAGACAGTGGAAGCTGATGTGTGGTGACTCCCTGTCCTTTGGGGCCCGTGTTGTCCAGCGCCCAGTCTCCTATCTGTGGAGAAAAGGAAACCAATCACACAGCTCTTGTATCCTCTTAAATCCTCCATCAACGCCTTTGCTTGTCTTCTTCCAATAACAGAGACCAACTCCCTAGGGAGCCTGACGCTATAGAGCACTGTATATGCCGATTGAGTTTACTTAAGATCAATATGGAATAAGATGAATTTTGATGAAAGTTGAAGTTGACAATTACTTACATCCTATATACAGGTAAATCCAAGTTATACAGGCTTGTATAAGTCCACAAAACGCCCAGAGACGACCAAGACTCAAGACTCCTTTTCGGCGCTGGGTTGCGAGTGGGAGCAAGTGCACCTCAGACGCCCGTAATGCTGATGTTTTCCCCTGTGGTCCCCTGTATCCCCTCCCTCTTATAATACTTCACATATTGTTCTGCATCTCCTTCAGATGATGAAGGAGAGACCTGTTTGGCCACAGGGGCCTCTTGAGGGGAGATAGATTGAATGTGGGGCCTCAATTGTTGATACTTCAGCCTTCAGAAGCCAGGGCGTTCCCCCACTATATGCACGCACGCACACACACACACACACACACACTAGCACACACACACACACACACACACACACACACACACACACTAGCATACACACTCTCTCTTTCAGACACACACACACACACACACACACACACACACACACACACACACACACACACACACACACACACACACACACACACACACACACACTAGCATACACACTCTCTCTTTCAGACACACCAGACACACATACACACACACACACACTAGCACACACACACGCACACACACATACACACACACACACACACACACACACACTAGCACACACACACACACACACACACACACACACACACACACACTCTCTCTTTCAGACACACACATACACACACACACACTAGCACACACACACACACACACACTAGCACACACACACGCACACACACACACTTTTCTTCACCCACACCCTTCCTTCACCTTATCTGCTGATCAGGTTTGGAGCACCAGCTATTGTTAGGGCCTTGGACCCCGAGTCATAACAGTTGCTTACGTGTCATTGTGCAGGCATGGCCCGAGCCTCTGAGTTGCCTCCACAAACCGAGATATGTCACATAATAGATTTTTGGGAAAGGTAGATCTGATGAACTGAGCTGGTTTGATGTTTCATGTAACCGTTGCAAGACTGGGCTAAAGTATTGGTCCGTTTCTATGACATTTGGTAACTGGAGGGGTCAACTTGGAGATCACATACAGTAGCAGCACTTAAACGTCCCTCTCTGCCAGTGACTATAAGAGGGCACTTTTTTATGCAGGAAAGGGCACACATTTGGACACTACAAAAGGTGGAAGCATGTTCAATTAGGCGATTTATTCACATTCTATAAAACTTGATAAAATCAGTCTTTATGTCACCAAAGCTAGTCACTCATTGCTGAAAACCATAAAATCTTTCCCAGAATTAGCAGAAAAATCTTAAAAGGTGAAAAACATCCCTTTGCAGTAAAGCTTGTTAGTGTATTAAAGCTTCAATAATAATTTAAAAAATACAATAATGTCCGTAGAAAAAGACATTACATGTCATCAGTCATTGCCAGGGCCATCTTTGCGTGCGAGTCATGGCACACCGTTTTCTGCTCTCTGCAGAAATCTGTTCACCTCACTCACGCTAATGCATGATTTGTGTGCGAGTGTTGTGTCCGTGTGTGTGTAACCTCTCTTGAAACTGTTCTTCAGCACATTGGCGAGAAGGAAGCTACACCCACCACAGGAAGACATGGCACGTAACCCCCCGCCGGCCCAGGCCACGAGCACTCGCCTCCTGCCTTCCAACGAGCGGAGACCAAACACAGAGGCAGAGAGGCCACTGCAAAGTCCACAACGACTTGAGTGAAATATCGAAAATGTCTGGTCTGGGTCGTATGCAAATCTAGCAGTCCCAAAATCTCAAGGCTTCCATTTACGCCTGCATCACAATCAGACTTTTTTGGGGGGATTTTCTCTGCACAGTTGTGTATTTGGTGTCTTGCTTGGACACTGCCATTTTTACTAAATGCTTGACTGTTTTTGCAGTTGTTGAACTGTAAGAGGCTGTATGTGCATATTAGGCAACATTCAGGAAAGTATTTTGTGCTTGTGTCCTACGGAAAAGCCTGCTGATATTTTATATCATAATCAAACAGAGGTAGTTTTTGCAAAGCAAAGCACAAAACAGACCACAGGTTTCAGCGTAGGACCACAGTTAATCAAGGGAAGGACTTGCACCATCACGCACAAGTTTTTTGCATTCAATGGAAAAGTCTTGTTACATAATTAAATGATAATCAAAGAAAAGGTTGTGCATTCCACACTGTTGCGCTGTTCTGTTCTTTTCTGCAACAACAATCGTGCGGTGTGGTGTGGTAAGGGTCCTCCTGGGTCAATGAAACGCGCTGCCTAATTTCACATGTGCTCACCTTGACCCTTTTCCTTCCAGTGTCCCGAACAGACGCAATAAAGCTCTTCCTCCCCCGTCTTTCAGCGGGACCCCGGGTGCGTCCACCAATACCGCGGCAGGAAACCTCCAGTTCCTTCGCAATTAGCGGCTTCCTCAGCCAATCAGACCCTTTGGCCTTCAGGCCTTGAGCTGCATGCAGGCCCACCTACCCAAGTACGAGCACTTCATCTGACACCTTTGAAGGTAATGTGTACACACACCACTGTTGTCATCACCAATGCTCTTTCTGATTCATTTGTGCCTTTAGGCTCCTCTCAACATGAACCGACGCAGCACAAATATGTAAAAATTGCATGTGTGGTGCAATATTGCAATATTTAAAATGTTCTCTACATTTAATTGAAGCATTCATTGAATATAAGTTTACTTCACTGAAGTATACTTTACCAAGTGTGGGTTTTCAGAGGAAATTGATAGCACCCCTATTCACATTTTATGTAGGAGAGCTCTGATTTTCTCCCGTTTTATTTCCAGGAAATAGCTAGCTAGCTAACCTATACATAGGTTTTTTCATTTACAAACATTGATGTTCTGAGGAGGGGCAAGATACCAGCAGCCAACCACGTGAGCTCATTTTTTGACCACAGCACTTTCCAACAATCATGGGTTGAACAGTGCACAGCCAGGGTTGCGCAGCCAGGGATTGTTTACAAATGTGAAACCCATGTATTGACCATATTCAATTATCTTTATGGATATGGGTTCAACTTGACATTTTCCATAAAGGTGTTCCATAAAGAATGCCCCCTAGGTACAGTATGTATTTGAGCACAAGACCCCTCCTGTGCCTTTGTGCTCATTTGAAGTAACTTTTAGTAAGTTAGTTTCCTGGTGATGGAATGACAATCACAAGGGTTGTAGGTGTACCCTGATTGGCTTACCGGTATTAATAGTGCTCAGAAGTCAGAACACACCTACAGTGTGGTGATGAAGAGGACAGGATTCTGAGACATGTGGGGTAACTCTAACCTGGTTCCTACCAGACCTCTGTGTGTGTGTGTAGCTCTGGAGTCCCCTGGTGGCGCTCAACATACACAGAGGTGTGGGAGCATGCAGCAGGATTCCATTTCTCCTGTCAAAAAATAATCAGAGAATTTATTGCTTCAATATCAATGGCAGCTTGCATTGAGGAGTCACAGGACACATTATAGACTACTGTACATTGACGCTTTAGAGATCAGCAGAAAACATTTTTGAAGAATTTGTTGATATTGAAGCAATAAATGCTCAGATTAATTTTTGACTTGAGAAATGGAATCCTGCTACATGCTTCCAGACCTAATAGTGGAGCTCTACAGGTCGGGCAAGAGCCAGGCAAAGGTAACTCCTCTTCTTAACCCTTTGTGCAGAGCCTATGTTATTACTTTACTGTCACCAAAATTGTGATGACCAAGTCTTAATCTGTTACTTAAGGCTCTTGGTAATATCATAGCAATGTTGTTATGATGTAGTTGAGTCTTTTCAGCAGAGTGAACGGGCCCGTCAGTGGGTCCATCTGCGCAAAGATTCTACATTCCCTCTTCTGGCAACTAGCGTAACGTATGACGTGAGGGCCTGCCAAGGACCACTAGGGAAGAGGAGGGAAGAGTAGGGAAGAGAGGAGTAGAGTAGATGTCTTTACTTGGCTGACCAGAAGCTGGAGCTCCTCCAGTAACACTGGTGCTGACCTGACCGGTGCACTTGCCCCAGTGGACCGCTTAACATCCTGCTACACAGGAACCCAGCTCACAGACAAGCCAACAGCTTTCCAATGTTTTATAATCAGCACGACTTTATACAGCTCTGTGTTTTTGAGAGAGTGGAACCTGGAGTACCTGGCCCCCCGGAGATTATGTATGCACACAGCAAAAAATGCAGTGTGACTTCAACACTTAGCGTGCACTCTGGCACATAATACAATCTAGAAGATGTCAAATCGGCTGTATAAGTGCAGATTTAACACTGCATTTTTACAGTGAATGCATTTGTGCCCTGTAGTAATGTGAGAACACAGTGACAGAATTATTGATCTTGATATTGATATAGTCGTATGGAACTTAGTTAAACTTTTACCTGATTTACTGTACTATAGAGTGCATGAGTATGATGTATTTGTGCACCAGAAGTAGGCTACTGTGTATTATGATCAAAGTGAAACATAACCAGCTTGCAGTGTCCGGCCAGGGCTGTCAAATACAGCTAAGCAACACAAGCAAGTTTTCAATTTACGCAGCATCATATTATTCCACTTTAACTCCATTGATGTGATGTCCTCTGTGTCTATTTCCTCTGTTTTATCCTTTGTATCAAAGATCACAAAAATATTCAGTTTATTCTGGCAATCCTGCCGGAGCACGTTTGCAATAGTCTGACAGTCTGAAATAAGTTTGTATGAATTCAGACTGCCCGAATTAATCCTACCATTTCCTGTCACAAAACAAACTCTCCTTCCGCTTTCTACACTTGTCATTATGTAACACTGCGCTATTAAGTATCACTCTGACCATGTATGGAAATAAAATGTGTACCTCTGTCTGCTACTATCCTGTCCAGACCCAGGGCCACTACACGATATAAGATCATAAAGAGCAGGAAACACCACCCAACGTGTGGCCCGTCACCTCCGCTATGCCCCCCATTACTCACCCACACCCAGGTACTGCACACTACACTACACACCCATCATTGCCATGGGGCTGGGAAACTGATGGAACGGGTGAGTTGGCCCGGGCCCAGGCAGACAGGGGCCCCAGAATTTGGTCCATTCTGGTGACTTGTTACCGGGTCCTGCCAAAGCTGTCAGCAGGCCTGGCCATGGGATCTGAATATAAATCACAACACATCGGATGGAGCATATACAAATAGAAAAGAGGTTTGCACACTGCTTGCAAAGGACTGAAATTAGTCATATGAAGAGAGCAATATTGTTTATATTATTTCTACTTCAGGCATCTTTGGCTAATCCTTATTTACCGGTATTTCATATTTTGTTATCCTACAAGCCTAAAAGATCGACTTTTTGATTAAGGACCATCTGGAATTCCTCTCTTAAAAGTGTGCATCCTTCACTATACATTAAACAGTGCTAAGTAATGTTAAAAGGCCATTGGGTTCTTTTGTGACTATACAGTAATGTTTAGTCTCAGGTCTCATATTTGTTGTTTTGTGCTGTTTGGAACTCTAATGTGCATTTTGCATGGCCGTATGTGTAATTAATTTCCCTTACAATTACGTTTGTAGTATGAAGTTGTAATTCTGAATAGAATATGGCCCTAATAGGGTGTTATTACCATGCTTCTGAACTGAGTATACCAATGTCTTGGTGGCCTGGCAGAAAGAGTCACCTCTTCTCTGCTGTGGCTTTTTTTTTAAATGTTGCACAATCATGTGGGTTTGTGAATTGGAGGAAAAAGAAGAACAGAAAATGCATTGAAAAGTGATACTTGGCGGAAATGATGTCAATAATACACATCTTGTCGAATGAAACTTGACTGAAATATCAAAGGGGAGAGTCCAGAGTTATGTACTTTGGGTTACGATGACAATGGGGGGGGAAACAGGAACGAGAAAATGCAATATTTTCAACTCTGGATTTCATGGTGTCAGCATATTTTCTGCAAATTCTCACAATATTATATACTGTATATCTTCACACCCAGAGCCGAACACTAGCACGACTACATGACTTATGTAATTTATTCAGCTATATGACTAGCCTACATGAAGTGCTTATTATACTCTTTGCTTGCCTGATTATCATAGACTTGCAATCGAGATTCGATCAACGCCGCCGAAGGTGTTGCGTCACTAGGAGGGCGCAGCCTGGCTAACTCTTTGCAGCCCACAGCCTCAATCGTCTTCATCTAGGATAGGCCTATATCAATCCAGAATTCACTCATGGTTACATTACGTTTGTGTGTGTGTGTTTGCCTAATACACTTACCTGTACTTTACTGTGACATTGTGAGAATTTTCAACCCCTATCATACTCTGTATACTGCATACTTCTATATACTATACTATATCATAGATGTATCCATCAACACTTGTTCCAGGTCATGTTAAGATTGTCTACCTTAACTGACAGAGTATGTTTTTCTGCATTGGTCTATCCCAACTCACAGAATGTCTCTTTGCACAATTACCTTTTTTACATTCTAATATTTTATTTTATTTTCCCCTCCCTGATGACTATTCCTGTGTTATTTGTGTCTTGAAATGTCCATGTGGGCTTTTGTGTATTTGTGTATTTATGTAAGCTACTGGATACCTGAATTTCCCCCTGGGGATCAATAAAGTTACTCTACTCTACTCTACTCTACATTAAGGGCAAATAAACAAAGCAGTTATGCCCTGATAAAACATCCAATGTTTTACTTTGTTCATTACGTAGAAATGTCATTGCCACCTGAGGACATAAATGGCAGCATCAGGAGCTTGCTTGTGCACTTATCACAAGTGTGACATGTGGACTCAACCAGAACCCCACCCCTACCAGCCCGTCCCCCCTCGATCCCCACCACAGATCACAAAACCAGAGCCACGCCTTCAAAGCTGGGCAGGAAGACTCCAATTGGTTGATCAACGTACCGGTAACTTATTGCTCATTACAAATCCAGTATCAACAGCAGTGGTAGTAGCAGTAGTAATAGTAGTAATCTCATACTATTAACAATAATAACATTACCATGGATATGAATTAAACATTGAGAACCCCTACATGGCCGGAGACATGTTACTAGTGGGAAAAAAGCATCTATATAAAAACAGGAGAACTCAGTTTCGAATGGAATGATGCTCCATTGCTATAACAGGTGTGTGTGTGGGCGTGGCAAAGCCTCTCGGTTGGGGCCTGACCCCGCCTCCACATCAGGGAGGTATTCGGGTCAGCAGGTTCAGTTACCTGGCTGAGTTAACCACAGTTATTATATGGTTGTGACGTCATCTGTCGAATGCTCCATTCATTTCAACGGGGCTCCCCAACGTTCGGACGTCTGTTATTTTTCGATAACGGACGGGTTGGTCTATAACAGACCGCTGTCAATGGCAACAAGACTTTTCACTGCTAAAGCGACTTTTCAACAAGACTCTAATCAGCTGCTGTGATAGACAGCACCCGTTGTCCTGTGGTCAATGGCAACAAGACGTTCTGCTTGTATACAAGCCAGTGGCTAAAGCGAATGTTTCATATCACTCCGCAGGGGGTCCGGTCTTTTGTCACTCTAATCAGCTGCTGTGATAGACAACACCTGTTGTCCTGGCTACCTAGCTGTTGCCTAGCGGTGTTCCACAACGGCACTGTTTTGTTTTGCGCAGCAACAATCTTAACATTAAATAGGTCTAAAGAAATGTCCCCGCCATGTGTGAATCATTTAAGTATATCCATATAATAAGCGGGTTAACTTTCGGCGAGTCGGTCGCTTTGTGGAATAGCAGCACTTCAGAGAGAACAAGACCCCTCCGCTCCGCGTCGGGGTCTAAAGATTCTCTCTGTCGTGCTGCTATTCCACGGTAGCGACCTTCTCGCCGAACGTTAACCCTTACTTAAAGCCTGTGATAAATCTCCTGAAAGAGGGTTCATGAAGCATTGTTCTCATAGGAAATCAAAGCCATAAGGTTCCTACATTAGGAGGTTTACCTTTTACTTCAAGTGAACCTTTTATGATTTTCACATATTTGCAGTATTTCCGAGCATTATTCATGAATGTGCATATCATTTTCTTCCTAGTGTTTTCAGTACTCAGATTTATTGGATCAGAATTATTAGCATGGCTTAGCATAATCACTGGAAGTAAATGGGCAGAATTAGCATTAGTGGCTTGAAGGGCTGCTGACAGCTTTAAAACTCAATTTTGAAACTCTTTGAATCTCATCATAAAACTCAATTTTGGGCCCCCTGTCTCCATGGGCCCGGACAACTGACCCTTAGTGGAGTCTGTTAAGGGTATTACCGTTACAGAAGTGACATGGTGTTTCTTTAGGGTATTTGCTGTAATTCTAGCCTAGGAGCCCTTGGAAAAAAACGTTCTAAGATGTCATATACAATATGTCATGTTGTATAATGCATTACATTGTTATTACATTTCATTATACTTAGCTGACAATGTAGTCCCAAATGCAGCCTAGCCTGCTTGCCAAATGGATGAAACTACAAAAATGTACATGTGTGAAAGTATGGGTGAGTCTGTGCTTACATGCTGGGCAGCAAATGGAACATCATGAACGATTTGAGAAGATACATACTTGGCCTGAATTAAAACGAGTATTTCCCACACTAAAACTGGAATAGACTGCTGCTAATGCTCACTCAGCTGCATCTGAATGGGGAAGTGTCCGTGAAATAAGGTGTCCAATGTAGCAGCCTCTCCATCCTCTAATTTCCATAACATAGATATTTTTGTTTGCGTGAGAGAGGGTAAAGGACAGGACCTCTCCATATGTATTAATAACCCATAAGATCACCAAGTTCTACATTTTCACAAGTAGCATTGTGCATATGGCGAGTGCATTTCAGTCATCTTTATGAATGGCTTTACAGATCTTCAGTTCAAATGAAGTATAGGAAATGATTTCTAAGTAGGTGTTGAGTAAGTAGGCAGAGGTAGGTAGGCAGAGGTAAATAGTCCCCCCCCCCAGAATTTGCTAGCAAGTCCTCTCCTACAGTAGTAGTAGCCGGGCTCCGCCCTACTGGTGACGCAATGCCTTCGGCTCAGCTACAGAGCAGTACGTGATCTGACGTCTATGAAAATCAGGCAACAGTAGTAGGCTACTTGTGCCACAAGTTGTATTACAGTTAGCTCAGTAATCATTCAGTGCTTCAAGTGTTATTTCAAAACTGACAGCTCATGGACAACATGTGCAGTAGGTCTTTGCCACCCTTACCCATAGGAGAAATATATATATAAAACAAAAATTCTCATATAGCATATACACTAAAAGCGTACCATTACTCATTTTCTTGATATGCAAGGCACACATATAGTCTGGGAGTAAGAATAGCCTACCATGCATGAGATATACATATCTGAACACAAATCAGCACACATTTTACTTGCAATGGCCTTATTGAGGTAGATCATCCAAGCTGTCACTGACACTTAAAATGTACATGGACTATTCACTTGATTGATATGAAAATTGAATATTTGAGTTGGGCTCCTAGGCTTAAATCATTGAGGGGTCCTTAGGAAGCATCATGCAAAATTTGACGCTTTTGTCAGCTCTGTAACGGTAATGGCCCTTTTCTCCCGTAACAGGCTCCACTAGGCCTATATTATAAGCAGCCCAGAATTCTTTAAAATGCTGTTCCTTGAAGTGCCACTAGATGTCCTCCTCTATGGTTCTAAGCACATGATGGTTTGAATTTAATTCAAGCATGCTGTCATAGCAGACTGTTCTTTTTTTGCTATTTACATTTTTATTGATTGATTTTTGTAGATTGTTGTTCCTAAAGCAGAGGTATTATACACACAAGGAAAAAGCCAAAGACAGTGTAACTAAAGGGAACCAGGGGAGTTGTATAAAAATAATAAATATTTCCTTTCTGAGGAGGAAAAGCAAAACAAAATCTTCAGAGAAAATCTGGTCTCTTACGTGCCACAAAGTAAAGCCATATCATCCATTCATCATTAAACTGATCTTGTTGGTTTTTCATTATACATAGGTAATCCTTTCCATTTTAAACACTTCGTACGCCACATCTAGCCATTCATCTATACAGTACTAGGTGGGTCTCTTTGAAGCCATTTCCTTGGTTCTGCCTTTTTAGCCGCAGACTGTTGTTCTAATGCTCCAGCAACTGCACTATATGTGTGAGTAGTAATTCAGGTGTATGTGTTTCATTAAGGTTTATGATACAGTAAGCATTAGCTGCTTTTCATTATTGAGCCTATACAGTGCAACATTGGTTGCTCTTCTGTCTCATCACTGTTCAGAGCAAGTGCTCTAGATCAGTGTTTCTCAACTGGTGGGTCACGACCCAAAAGTGGGTCGCGGAGGGGTCATGGGTGGGTCGCTGAGTCATGGTGTAAAAAAACGTAATTCTAAAAAAAAAAATCTAACTTTTCCTGCAACAATTTGCAACTTTTATGTTGATAGGCTAGTGAAACTTGAACGCTAAAAAAATTGGGTCGCGACCGAATGAGAGTGGAAAATGATGGGTCCCCAGACTGTTCCAGTTGAGAACCACTGCTCTAGATTAACGTTCTACTTAATTAACCGCTACTCTCAAACTGAGAAGTGTACAACTGAAAGTGTGTGTGTGTGTGTGTGTGTGTGTGTGTGTGTGTGTGTGTGTGTGTGTGTGTGTGTGTGTGTGTTCGTGCGTGTGTGTGTGTGTGTGTGTGTGTGTGTGCGTGTGTGTGTGCGTGTGTGTGATTCACATTGTCAGAAGTGCCTGAACCAGAATGGATGTGAGTTTTAGACAAAATGGTGACAAAGCAATGAAATTATGATTGCAAATTCCATTACACTTTGAAAGTTACTTCTCACATTGCAAGCGTCCTCGAGAGGCATGTGTAATGTGGCATTACCTGTCAGCACTAGAGGGCAGCATCACACAGGCAACTTCTGAACTAGAAGTAGTGATTTGTGTACACTGTATCACCAAAAGCATTCACTAACCTGACTTGACTCACATATGAAGTAAACTGCCCTATTCCCATTCCTAACCTATAGGGTTCAATGATATCGGTCCAGTTTTGCAGACATTATAGCTTCAAACTATCTGGGAAGGCTGTCCACAAGGTTGAGGAGTTTGTTTATAGGGATTTTTGACCAGTCTTCCATAAGCCCATCGGTGAGGTCACACAGTGATGTTGGTCAAGAAGACCTCCACTCTAATTCATCCCAACGGTGTAAACACACTCGTCGTCAATCATGTGTCCAGCCTTCCCAGATGAGTTTAAGTTGTAATTGCTGCAAAAGGTGAAACGGTGTCATCTTGACACCTGTTGGTTAGGAATGGGATAGCAATAAGATAATTTGTTAGTCAAGGTAGGTTAGCGAATACTTTTGGTAACATAGTGTATGTAGGCCTACCACATTATTGGGGCGGTGTTGGCTCAGTTGGAAGAGGAGCCTGTGGAGCCTGTTGCAGGTTCAAGCCCCACTCTGTCTGACCCCCATCGATGTGCCCCGGAGCAAGACACTTAACCCAAACTTGCTCCTAGTGGCAGGGTGGAGGTCAGGGCCACCAGTGTGTAAATGTGAGTGTGAATGGGTGAATGTGAGGCATAATTGTAAAGCGCAATGAGTGTGAAGGGGAAGAGGAATGGAAATGATTTAACTCACCTACTATATAGGACATTGCCTAACATACAGGTATTTTACTCTGTGCTGGTATAGTCTCAGTCTTTAAAATATTGCAATTGTACTGTCCTTATTTTGTATACTTGAGAAAACGATTCGGTGTGTTAATCAACTAGTTTATTTGTTCATTTGTGAAAACTTTCAAATAAATGATACATGTTTTTACTCTATATGGCACGAAAAAAAAATGATATTTGTCACGTTTGACTGCAATTTAGACTAACTTCACAAAGGCCTACCTTTCAAGTAGGTCTAGGCTACTTCTCGCATCAATCATCAGGGGAAACGTTTTAGGATATTCGTCAAATAATGCCAGCTCCACCTCCCCATGCGATTTGATACTGAGCGTATTAAGTGCTATCCAAGGTCCTGAAACCAATATTTCTCATATCCTGCCGACAACCGAATATGAACCCCCGAGGCCATGTACTGGTGAGTGGTGGTGGTGGGGGTGTCAGGAGGATTGTGATATATTTTCATAAAAGCAGCAGTCAATATTTCAGTCAGTCCTGCCACTGTCTAATACGCGTTCGGGAACGCACCTTGTCTCCAAACGCACGAAATTCAATTTCAAGTTAGTTGCAATTATTAGCCCGCAGATGGCGATACATTACAACATTTTCCGCTATTAGGTTTTCAAGGGTAGGATAAAATATTACTAATTTCAGTCATGCCACCATTACGCACATTTATACACAAGGCATAAATCATAGTCATATCTTTATCGGACACATGAAGTACAATTAACACAGGCAAAACAAATAACGAAGTGGTTACAACATGATTGCGTATTTACTGACCCTGCGGTTTGCATACGTGCATTTACGCATGAGAACCCAATTCCTTTGCATGCCAATGGATCTTTAACCCTTCTCTCCCCACCCGCATCCTCTTCATATTTCTGGGGTGGTCTTGAATGACAGCACGTGACGTCAGAAGGTGCACAACTTGGGGACACAAGCATACCTTCGGCCAGCAAAGTAGACGGCACGCGCTTAGTGGCACTGCGAGTGGTGTGTGCACTTGCCTGTGATGGGGAAGCGACACTTTACCTGCTTGGACATTATGGAAGTTGAGTTTTTTTGCATCATTTTTCTCACGTTGACACTGGACGTCAGTAAATGTAGTGGGAACGGGATTCATATTCGAGACAGCGCGTGTCCTTTGCGTTGTAATTGCGAAAATGAAGACGTACTCCAACGTGTTGATTGCGCTTACCTCGGACTCACAGCTCTGCCCGCCAACCTCAGCGTCTTTACCTCGTTTTTGTAAGTATAGTATATCATTCATTCCAGATCAAGATCATAGAACAAAATGTAAATATTTGCCAACGATTTAACCAAAAACACAACTGACTGTTATACTGCTAATGCCAAGAACTGCCTGTGATAGCGAATATGTCAAATTTTAAAGATAAGAAATGTGTTATCAATTTAACCAAGAAGATATGGCAGCAGTAACCAAAACATATCAATTTTCTCTCTGCTCATGCCATTCCTCTTTTAAATAGAATTGGATTTTTGTCATCATAAAGCACACTATATGTCAGTTTTAAATATTTGCCCAGCACGGTGTGTCCACCTTGTCTCAAAGGATGTGGTCTGAATACCTGTTTCTCTTTGCGGCAAGGATAGGAAATGAGAAAAGTCCATATATGTTCCTTGCTGCTGTAATTTCCTTCCAAGACAGAATTCCCAATATGTGATACGGTTGGGGACAAAACACCCTGAGGAGCAAATATACTGAGGGAATGTGAGTGTGCAAGGCTGCAAAATATGCACGTCTACCTGAAAGAATGCGACGAGACGCATGTTTGATATCCGACATCGTTTATGCGTAAAGTCTTTCAGGTGTCCGACGGCCAAACTTGAGTCTATGTAGACCTGTAATGTAAAGACCAGCAACAATATATCACACTCGATTGTTATGGCTTTGAAGACCCCCCACCCAAACTGCACGTACCAGACGCATAACAAGGGCACATTTTTGGCAATATCAGCGGACGGCATCAGTCACTCGTCTTTGGACTTATCATGTTTTGATTACTCGTTCTCAGACTTGCTCCATCATACCTGGCTCAAAGAGCCTTCACCCCGGAGAAAGGCAGGCTCTCCTGTGTTTACAGTTTCGTTTTTGTCCACTCTCGATAGCGCGACCGGGGTACACCTGCCAACGTGCGTAAACCTGCCTTATCTGCTGGCGCGTTCAAAAGGAGACTTCCCCTTTATAAAGAATTGTATGAATACCAGTGATCACCACACCACAGAGTTAGACAGAGCCTAAAGTATGGTAATGAACCAGAAAGTTGTTGAGGCAAACTTCCTCTTTTCCTCAGTAAAAACTACTACATTTGAAAACATTCGATCAGCTTTTTTCAACGGTTGTTGCCAGCAGGTGACATGTCAGGCTATCGGGTTTCCGTTGCATTCAGGGAAGGGATGTTTAGTTAATGGGGAGCGGGACTAGGCAGGCACGAGTGACTTCATTTATTTAATGGACTGTAAGACCACCGCAGGTGGCCATATGAAAGTAGTGAGTAGATGAACGCTAAAGAAACAACCGCACGCTTGCTTCACCCCTCCGCCGTCTCCTCCCTCGGCGAGATGAATGGAGGCATGGCATGGTTTTAAACAGTCCACTCAAGTGCCGCTCGCTGGGCTTAGCTGACAGCTTTGACAAAGCGCCAGCCCTAGGAGCAAAGGGGGTTTGCTTTTTTTCCTCCTCTAGAAAAACTCCTCTGATCCTTTTCTTTTTCTCCTACCTAATTGGTGATAACAAAGGCAAATCACTTTATATTTATTCATTGTACCATTCAATCATGTAATAACGGGTTCATTATCATTGATTGGATGAAGGGTACTAATTTTGATTGCTTTAAGCAGGCCCCGTGGCTGCCAGTGAGAAACCTCCGTCTACAAAGAGGCCGTTGAACAAACTCCAGCACAGCCCTAAAGTAGCAGTGAACTGTCATCACATGCTAAGCCGCGGTGACTTCATGTCTCAGTGTGGAGACTGTGTTTTGGTTTTTGCGAATGTAAAAACAAATGGAGGTGTGATATTTATTGGCGAGGGGGAAAGCATAGATTTCCATCTCGTTAAATTAATCAGAGGAAAAGGGACCTTTCTGCGTCTCAAGGCCTTCTTTGTGCGCCTTTTCCTGCCCGTGCCCATGCATCGCGCTCTCTCGTGTTTAGATAGCGGGCTCGCGGGAAAAGGCGCCAAGCACAACGTACACACGATCATGAAAAGACGCCTTTTAACTCTTGCCTGTCCGAAGCCCGCTGAGAGATATCCTTGGGATTTCCTAAGGAAATGCTGCAGATTCCTTAGATTCGTTGCTGAGCAAATGGTTAACCCAACGTGGCCGAGCATAGGGGGGTCTTTGTGAGGGGTTTTGAGAGAGGGGGGAGAGGAGTGGCACTGGACTCCACACCCCTATTCACCCTGTCACTTCTCTCCATGGCCCTCACCACTCATGGAGTGGGACTGTAGACGACACACTGGCACTTTGACAGTTACTAACTGCATCTTTCCAGCCAGTTATTGCAAGACAGTGCAATGTACGGCCCTACGCACTGGACGGTATTGAACAGTGGTAGCTAGATTGTTCTAATTTATTATGAAGATCAAAGTGTCAATGCACTTAATTGTAGCTGCAACAACAGTTAACAGATAAGTTAGACTGGCGCCCTGTGTTGAAGATGCATTGAATTGTTTACAATGCGGAAACCTTCAACCAGATTCCCTCTTGCATTTATCATATCAGATGGCCACTA
Organism: Engraulis encrasicolus; assembly: GCF_034702125.1. Lineage (NCBI taxonomy): Eukaryota > Metazoa > Chordata > Actinopteri > Clupeiformes > Engraulidae > Engraulis > Engraulis encrasicolus. The sequence continues at coordinate 34,092,922 of NC_085860.1, forward strand.
TTATACAAGTAGAAGCAGTGTAGGGACCAGTTTTATACACAGCATTGTGTGAGGCCCTAACAGCACAGCAAAGACTTGACAGATGCTGCAGGCACTTCATCTACATTGAATTCAATGGCAGTAAATGTAAATGAATAAGTAAGCACAGGTAAGTAATTTTGCCTCCTCCGTTAGCCCTAGTGCCTCCACGGTATGCTACTTCTGCCCGGGCCCCGGGAAGGAGGCTTCAGGTTTCAAACGAGGGACCACCTGTTGCTTTATCGGTCGAGCCGATCAGCCGAGCGGCGGAGAGTACACAGCCATTCAAATTCAAATGACCCTGCCACTCTGGAGCATCGTGTTGCCCGGGCTCCAGTAACGCGCCCACCTCCACTCTCAGCTCATTAGGCCCATTTAGAGGCAGCCTTTGTCTGGCCAACTCTGGCAGATCGAATGACTGCAAGTTTACCATCTATACATCAAAAGGTTAAGCGATACAACAAGTTTTTGCGGTTTTTGGCCCAGCCAGAGTTTCGCTCCAACTAATATCTGAGCAGGTGTTCTTGCGAACAAAAAAGATCCATGTAAAAACAACCAGAGTAAGTGCGGCGCCTGAGCCTTTCACCCTGACTGAAATGGAGGTGGCCTGTTGAAACGACATGGCAATCGTCCCACCATGAACCCACCTACCATGTTTTTGCTGAGCTGTATTTGATGTGACAACGTTGACAGAATGGAGCTCAATGGCCTGGGGAACAACAGTAACTGAAAGGTTTAATCGGCACTGTTCCTGGACGCTGGGGAAACAAGTTGCATGGCTCACAGCACAACACCTTTGCTAGTCTGCAGTTGCTGCAGTTGCAAAGGGGGCAGTTGTCCCGGGCCCAGGCAGAAAGAATTAGGGTCTCGTTACATTGTATGTATTGAAGGGGGGAGGCCCTTTCAGGTGACTTTACCCGGATCCCAGCCAAAGCTGTCAGTGGCACTGGTGTTTGTCAGGGGCTCAGTTCCTAATACGGTCCAATGACTTATTTTAATTTTTCATTCTCAGGTGGAGATCAAGGGGACATTGGGAGGCTTATGATGAGGTCAAGGGCGTTTGTTCAAAAAAAACTTTGGGAACCATTGTTCTCTTTTCATATACTATAGGGGGTTTTGCCTTTATTTTTGATAGGACAGTGGAGGAGAGACAGGAAATGAGTGGGGAGAGAGAGACGGGGAAAGGATCGGCAAATGACCCGGGCCGGAATCGAACTCAGGTCGCCGGCATAGTAACCCATTGCCCTACCATTAGGCCACGGCAGGGAACTACTGTTCCCAATAGTAACCACTGATCTCAATAGTATTTGTACAAATGTAATTTCATTTTTCCTTGTATGACTTGTGCATATGAAGAAAGTGACAATAAAAGCTGACTTGACTTGACTTGATTTGGTACCTGAATGTTCTCTAAGTGTTGATTTATCACTGCAGGTGTTACTGTGTACTCTCTACCCTTGCCTCCCCACTCCACCAGCTCCACTGTTTGGTGGGCAGTCATGGGTAAGCTGTTAGGGCGTCAGACTTGTAGCCCAAAGGTTGCCGGTTCGACTCCCGACCCGCCAGGTTGGTGGGGGGAGTAATCAACCAGTGCTCTCTCCCATCCTCCTCCATGACTGAGGTACCCTGAGCATGGTACCGTCCCGCCGCACTGCTCCCTAGGGGCGCCATTGAGGGCTGCCCCCTTGCACGGGTGAGGCATAAATGCAATTTCATTGTGTGCAGTGTGCAATGGTCACTTGTGTGCTGTGGAGTGCTGTGTCACAATGACAATGGGAGTTGGAGTTTCCCAGTTGGGCTTTCACTTTCATGTGGGCATGGGCAATGTGTACTGCTTTACGTCAAAGTCTTCAGGCATTGCACCGAACATAACAACAATAGACAGACCTACATGCATACACGCACACACGCACATACAGACACACACGCACGCGCACACACACACACACACACACAGGGAGATACAATGAAAGGCGAGAGAACCAGCAATTATTCACATCAATCACACCATTATTAGTTTCCCCCAGTCAGCTGACATGCCCTGAAATAATGGAAATACTATTGAAGGAAATAATAACTAGTGGTGCCCAAGCCATGCAACTGGAAATGATTGGTTCATTATTTCCACAGTACACACTGAGTGGGTAGGCTCCTGCTCGAAGTCAGTCTTTCCATTCTCACTCGAGAAAGAGACAACACAAGAGCTAAACAGCTATTCAGCTTCAGCATTGTAGATCAGTTATTACTGCGATGTGGTGAAATGGCATTCAGTGAGCTGAGTACGACGTACACTGGCCACCGTGCAAATCGATTGGAAGCGCCAGCAGAAAAGCCAACAGTGCCACCATGTGACGTTCAAGGATGAGAAGGGTGAAAATGAATTGTACTAGAAGTTGAAGGAGGACTAGGGAGGCTTTGTGTTAATAGATCCAATTGATAGCCCATTGTGTGGGGTCATAGAGTACTGTTTGTTGGATGAAGAGTGAGAAAATGCCCTGCCACAAAGATGAACTGGTAACACTAACTGAATGAGGCATAAAGAAATTAAACTGAACATTTGCCACCAGTTCTTTGTTTGGTCTGTTTTCCATCAGTTCTAGTTTCTTAGCAATAATACTATATGACCTTTAACAGCAGGGCCATGGATTGATTGACCCAAAATGGACCCTTTTAAGGCTTAAATTAGCAGGTAGGCTAGTAGATGAATGAAGACTCTTAACCCCTTTACATAGAGCTAATGTTATAACCATGCCGTCACCAAAATTGTAATGACCAGGTTTTAATCTCTTAATGTCATAGCAATGTTGTTAAAGGAACAGTCCACCACCTGCCGTGGCCTACCGGTAGGGCACTGGGTTACTACGATTCCGGCCCGGGTCACTTGCTGATCCTTCAATGATAATACTTTATTATTGAAACACTGTAAGCTGTTCCTTTAATGATGTAGGTTAGTCTTTTGCAAAGGGTGTGCAGGGCCACTGGTGGGCCCATGTGGACAAAGAGGATACCTACTCCTGCTATCAGGGCTAGTGCATTTTTGTGTGGGCCCCCTCTAAAATTGGGGGATGGTCTCTAAGAAAAAAAACAAAAAAACAATAGCTTCAGTCCCTGAATACAGTCAGCACACTGGGAAACGTTGTTTATGCCACATTATCAATCCAGACCAGTTTGCTGTATGCTGGATTACCAATCCAGACCATTTTGCTGTATCTGGACTGAAAACCCCACTTGCAAAGTCTGGTGTATGGAGCAGAAACAGAAGGTCTTGACCCTTGCACAATTATACTTTACACATACAGTACATGTGAATGACTGGATTCTCAAGAGACAAATGTATTCTTCGTTAAAACAGTAGAAGAAAAAAGAAATTTAGCTCGGAAGTATCTCATTCAAACTACCCTGACTCTCGCCAGATGAGTTGTTCCACGAGCATTTATCTGGACCTACGTCATAGGCCTAAGTCTGTGAAGGTGTGGTTTTTATCAAACAATCCATACACATGATTGGGGAAACCTTGTTTGAGTTTTTTTTGTTAAAAAATTATGTTTATTGAGGAAAATAAGTAATTTTACAGAAAATCAATGGAGACCAAATTCCTTCCTATTTTTGAATGTACACAAAGAGAAAAACAGAACAACAACCCACCCCATTCAACGCCCCACCCCCACAGGAACACTGTCTGACATATTTAATAAGCTTCTACCAAGAAAACGACTTACAAATGAAATGTGTACCTGTAGATATTTACATGTATTTTGTTATTTATTTGGCATTTTGATTATCCTTATTTGTAATGTTTGTTTGTCAGGCTCTGTGTCTTAAATGTGTCTGAAAATGATGATGTTTAATTAATTATTATGTTCATGTTTATTTACATGGCTCAAACACTGAGGACTTGGCAAAAACATAATGCATGTGCTTTTCCTAGAAAGGGTTGTGCACAAATGCCTGTGTGTGCACACGTACGCACGCGCGCGCACACACACACACACACACACACACACACACACACACACACGTACGCACGCACACACACACACACACACACACACACACACACACACACACACACACACACACACACACACACACACACACACACACAGAACAGAACACGGAACACCATGAAACATTGCTTCTCCAAGATTAAGTTTCAGTCAGATGGCCCTTCACGATGCTCTCTCTTTCTCTCTCTCTCTCTCTCTCTCTCTCTCTCTCTCTCTCTCTCTCTCTCTCTCTCTCTCTCTCTCTCTCTCTCTCTCTCTCTCTCTCTCTCTCCACACACACCCCTAAACATCCACCAACCCCTGCCCCCCGTATCAGGAAGTGGGAACGTTACAATGTTTGGAATGAACAGCTGGATAGCACAGTTGTGGCTTGTCATATGAACAACACACTTCTTCCTCTGTGCTTCCCCCTCTCCTTCCCTCCTCTCGTCTCTCTTCTCTTCTCTTCTCTTCTCTTCTCTTCTCTTCTCTTCTCTTCTCTTCTCTTCTCTTCTCTTCTCTTCTATCCTCTTCTATCCTCTCCTCCTTTCTCTTCTCTTCCTCTCTTCATCTCTCCTCCTCTTCTCCTCTCCTCTCCTCTCTTCTCCTCCTCTCTCCTCTCCTCTCCTTCTCTCCTCTCCTCTCCTCTCCTCTCCTCTCCTCTCTTCTGTTCCCCTCCCCTCTCCTCTCCTCCTCTCCTCTCCTCCTCTCCTCTCCTCTCCTCTCCTCTCCTCTCCTTCTCTCTTCACTTCTCCTCTTATCTTCTCTCCTCTCTTTTCCTCTCCTCCTTTCCTCTCCTCTCCTCTCTTCTCTTCTCTCTTCTCCTCTCCTTCTCTCTTCTCCTCTCCTCTTCTCTCCTCCTCTCCTCTCCTCTCCACAGGGACCTCAGCATGAATAACCTCAGCACGCTGTCCTCCGGAGCCCTCTCCAACCTGCACTTCCTGCAGGAGCTGTGAGTAGCCACGGCACAGTGCAGCACATAACTACTCACATACAGTAGCCACCACAGAAATAGTGCACAGCTACACGCATTAGCCACGGCAGAAACAGTACACAGGCACAGACACAGCTACCACAGTGCAGTACGCAGGCACAGGCAGACACCACACCTTGTATACAGATATAGCCACCACACACTATAGACACCAGCACAGCACAGTACACTACTCACATAGCCACCACAGTGCGCAGTACAGTACAATCAGAGAGGTACAATGCAGTATGCAGGCACAGGCACAGTACGATATAATACGCAGACACAAACACAGCCATCCCAGCACAGTACACAGGTCAAGACACAGCCACCGATCGTACAGTAGACCGGCACAGATACAGCCACCACCACTACCACCACCATATTGGAGGCCCTCACTCTCCACTGCAAGGCCCTAGTGCACTGCAGTGCTCTCCAATTATTTTCCCCCAAGGGCCATATTATGTAGCGCAAATGAGACTGAGGGCCAAACACATCGCCCAAATGTATGCCCACAGATAGCACACATATGTTTTCATTTGTTCCAACCTCATGGCGGGCCAAATGTTTGCCATGTCCGGGCTGGATCTGGCCCATGGGCCTCCATTTGGAGACCACTGCCCTAGTGCATTACATTCATGTGGGTAGCGGACCACAGCCCACTCCACTACACTACACTCCACTCCATCTCAGCTACTGTAGTATCATTTCATCCAGCTTGGCTGTTTCGGTACGGAGGTTTGGTGAGGGTTTGTGAGGAGGTGTGATAGGAGGTTCAATTAGAAGGTGTGTGTGTGTGTGTGTGTGTGTGTGTGTGTGTGTGTGTGTGTGTGTGTGTGTGTGTGTGTGTGTGTGTGTGTGTGTGTGTGTGTGTGTGTGTGTGTGTGTGTGTGTGTGTGTGTGTGTGTACATGTACTGGGCGTATGAGACTTTGTAATGCATGCATTTGTGTCTTCTTGTGTGTATACAAAACCACCATTTAATTTGTCCCCAACCACCGCAAGCACAGTGTTGTGTGTGAAAGTGCTGCAAGAGCAGCGTAAGGCAATCTGTCACTGCCTGCCCGCACCAAGTGTTTGTGGCAAATGTCAGCGAAATTGCAGTCATTTAAGCCCGTTAATTGCACGGGCGCGAGATCCCACACATTTCATCATTGAACACATGCCAGTGCCATTCAACGTGCGTGCATGCCATGTGCCAAGATACACGGGCTCTTTTGCGCCCGTCAATTGACACCCGGTGCAGCAAGTGTCATATGACATGCGTGACCCATTCCCGGGCCCCGGGCCTCTTTGGGGAGGAATGCCTCCACATTTTCCCATCTGTCAACACCCCCGGCAGCACACACTTCCGATGGATCAATTACGACGACGCCCCCTCCTCCTCCTCCTCCTCCTCCTCCTCCTCTCCGTCCCCTCCCTCTTCACAAGTGCCCTCCCCCAGTCCTACATGTTTGAATTTTACTAAGGGTGGCAGATTGCCATGGTGGTGTTGGTGTTGGCAAAATTTGAACCTTCAATGAAGAATCATTGGGCTCGATCATGATGAAGCAGTACTGCTTTTGCTAGGCAGCACGCATGCACACTTTGCCAGTTTGATGCATTGTGGTTGGAAAATTCTAACCAGAATGCACAACCACAATGCATCAAACTGGCAAAGTGACTGGCAAAAGCAGCACTGCTTCATCGCGAACATGCCCATTGATTGTTTGTGTCAACAAACTGAGGGAGTCATGTTTGTTGTTGCCACTGTCAATTTTTGCTCCTCAAGTTTCCCATTTTTGAATGTCAAATGGCATAACACTTGGCAAATGAAAACAACAAAGTTTTCAATCTGCTTTTTGTTGTCCCAATATCAAGATTACAGTATGAAGGATCACTGGTGTGGGAATTGTGTCATATTTGTTTCTATGTCCAGTTTGTAAATGTAATGAGAAACACAATCTACATGTATAATCTGAATTTTCATCTGTCTCTAATCTGTATTTCCTAAATGTAATGAGAAACACAATCTACATGTATAATCTGTATTTTCATCTGTCTAATCTGTATTTCCTATCTTCATTTGCATTTGTACTATTTACTGTAAAGATGACAATGAAAGCAAAAGGTCCATTGCCTTTCAGTCCTGCATTCAGCTGCCAGTGGTTGTGCAGAGCACTGATGTTTGTCTATTCTGCATCCTCTCCTCAGGAGGCTGGCTGGAAACGGCCTGACGCACATCCCCCGAGGGGCGTTCGCTGGTCTCTACAGTCTCAAAGTGCTGTGAGTTTGAACTTGACAATATCATTACATGACATTACATTACACTTACCGTAGCTGGCTTCATCCAAAGGGGTGTCGGAGAGGGTGGTTTTCAAGCACTTCATTACTATACTTGTTGATAGTTAAAACCTATACAGCGTGTACAATGTTGTTGCTCCAAGCACAATTTCATTGCCTTGTTTGACAATGACAATTAATCTCCTAAATCTTAAATCTTGAAAGGGACTAGGATATAGTGCCAGATATTGGTTAGGGTGCCTGGAGCAATGAGAGACTACGTACTACTGTATGTGCCTTACTCAAGAGCACTTCAGCCATTCTTATTTTGCATACAGCTATGTGATTTGAGCCTGCAACCGTCCGATCACAAGACCCACTCTGTATACAGAAGGTCACAGCTGCCCCAACTATCCCCACCTGCCTTACACGTGTTTTTACATCATGTCAGCACAATATCTTTCAACTACTCTGCCCTACAAAAGGAAGTCAGTACCTACAAACTTTTCAACACCTCTTTTGTGTTGTGACTTAAGTCTGCTTCCGTCGTTTTCTTGTACAAGTATCACCCCCCTTTTTACAACACTAACAGCATACACAGTAAAAAAAAAAAGCAGTGGTAGCCCCATAATGCACGCTGTTCCACCAATGGCAGGCTGTAATAGTCATTGAAAAGTGAAATACCATAGTACTACACTACTATGACACAACACAGGGCCTTTAGGAATGCGCTACGACTTGGTCATTGCCATTCTGGAAACAGCAAATTTATAACACTGTCTTAACGGGTTACCTCAAGAGTTATGGATTTGATTTTTACATCTTCTAGAGTAAAGTTGGTCCCAGAGTACTCTCTTATTGTTGAATTGTCACTCACTCTGTCTGAACTTGCATAGGTTACTGATGGCCTGCAACCAAGAGATCCCAAATGGTTCACAGGTACGGTAGATGTCATAAAAAAATCATTTGCAATGTTGCAAAGATACCAGTGCAAAATTCAACACCCAACATTCAACACAGTATTCTGGGACCAAAGACACTCTAGAAGATGTTAAATTGACTCTCTAAGGCAGTGTTTCCCAACCTATTTTGTCCTGCGTACCCCCTAAGCCATTTTGTCATATGATGAGTACCCCCTCACACCAACCAGGGGTACGTGTACCACTAGGGCTACGCGAGCACACCTCAGGGGGTACGCGGAAAAATGTAATAATCGCAAATATATTGAGTGTAGTCACATTGGGATAGAGGAACAGAGCATGTGTGAGGGCGAGGGGGTACTCATCATATGACAAAATGGCTTAGGGGGTACGCAGGACAAAATAGGTTGGGAAACACTGACTCTATCCCAATGTGACTACACTCAATATATTTGTTATTATTACATTTTTTCCGCGTACCCCCTGAGGTGTGCTCGCGTACCCCTAGTGGTACACGTACCCCTGGTTGGGAAACACTGCTCTAAGGGCTTAATCAACACTGTATTTTACTGTGGACCTTCATAGCCCTGTTAACCAGAAAAAGGGAAACCTTTGGGAAACACTGCTTAGTTTAGTACAGCATCACCAGCCCTCCAAATGCTTTCAAAATACTGTATGTTGGAAAGCATTATTCAACTACTGACCAGTAGGATGGTATTGTATATTGTTTGGCCCTAATTTAGTACAGTAGGTAGGCTAAGTAATGGTACAGGACGGGTTTTTTTTTCAACCTGTCCAAAATTTCAGTATCAGTGTTTTATCAATTTTCAATCGGGTATTTATCGTGATCATGAGATTATTTGTGGAGGTCTTGGGGTAATTGCTATGAATTCTGGTTACTTGTTTCACTACATCAAATTGATGTTCTAAACTTAATTTTGTTGTTTTCTGTGAAAATGACAAGAAAATCTTGATTGGTGTTCAAGGCTCTCCTGAATTCAACTTCCCTAATAACTAGTCATTTGTAATAATGTTTCAGACGGAAGCTCCTCTAAACTTTGTTAAGAGGAGCATCTGTCTGAAACATTGTGCCAATAAATGTTTGGGAGCATTAACCAGTGTTGCGGACCGTTTTTATTTCTTTTTGTCTTTTTTCTTTTCTTTTATGAAAAAGACAGCTTTGCTTTAAACCTGCAGGGTGCGAACGAAGACTAAAAGTATTTATCACATTGCTTAAAGTGGGAGAGACAGATAGGGCCGGGTGGGACTGGGACCTGACCACAGACTGGATGTGAACTTGGGTGCCCTTGAGCACTTTTGCCTGTTTATGGTGCAGGCGCTGCTGTTTAGTGGTGATCAGCGATGCAGAGAAGAATAAACACACATAAACACGCAATTTAAACACCACGTTACACAATTTAAACAACGCATTACAGAATTTAAAAATGACATAACACTGTGAAGTCTCTGGTCTATAGTTTTGCTATTCCTTTTTTTCTCAGTGAAGGGTATGAAAGTTATGTTACTCATATACTTTAGGCATATATTATATATACTTTACTCATATCTCATTTAGGCACCTTTATTGTTTTATTTAAAGTGATACTGTCCCATTTTTGGAAATAAGCTCATATTACGCATCCCCTTGAGTTAAATAATTCAGTTTTACCTTTCTCCTGTACTTTCAATGAGTACGGCAGTACTAATTTTACCTCCAAGCTAGCAGTTAACATTGACTCCTATGAGACCAGTTAGCCGCCAGCTGGTCTCATAGGACTCAATGTTAACTGCAAGCAGGTAACATTTGCACTGCCGTACTCAGAGAACAGTTGAAAATACAGGTAAAAGGTAAAACTCAATTATTTAACTCAAGGGGAGGTGTAATCTCAGCTTACTTCCAAAAATGGGACAGTATCACTTTGAGGTAACCATAACGGCACAGAGGGTGGTGATGGTGGTGATGATAGATTCACACTATTTCACAGGCATGCTATTTACATAAAATATACTCAAATCCTGACAGGGAGCCACGGCCATGTCTCAGCTTGCCAAAAACCAAAAAGTAATTGTATCCGAGAGAAAAAAAAACAATTTGTGTATATGGTAAAGAAAGAGAAAGAAGGAGAGAGAAAGAGAGAGAGAGGAGATGGGAGAGAGAGAGAGAGAGAGAGAGCGAGAGAAAGGCCAAGGAAAATGTGAGGCTCCAGAGGGCTGGTTTGCTTGCTGGCTACGCTGGCTGGCTGGCTGGCTGGCTGGCTGGCAGCAACAATGTGAGCGGTTTGACAAGCAGAAGCCAAGGAGAATGGAGAATAATGGGAGTGACACTTGGGCTCGGAGAATTCCACTGAAGTGTCTCCATACGTTACGGCGGGCCGGCTTGAGTGATTGGGCCGGCGCTGAAATGCCATGGACTAACCACAGCGACACCAGTGAGGGCCTCCACACACACAGGCAGACACGCACAAGGAGCACACACACACATACACAGGCACACATGCAAGCGCACATTCGTGCACAGCACACATATATACACGCATGCAAGCACTTACGCACACACACACGTGCGCACAAATGAGCACCCACATGCACGACAAACACACACACGCACACGCACGCACACACACACACACGCACACACACACACACACACACACACACACACACACACACACACACACACACACACACACACACACACACACACACACACACACACACACACACACACACACACACACACACAGGCTGGAGCTGCCCGCACACCCACCCACACACACACTATGTGCTCCTTGCTCCTTACCCTTTGGATGCTGGTGTTACATTCCTTGATGTTGGCCCGCAACCATGCCTCACAAAAGCATAGTGTATTCCTACAATATGAATGTGATGTGTAGTGTAGCTTTAAATCTTTAAGGAGCATAAACAATCTTAGGAGCTTACATACAAAACAAACATGTAGTGTCAAATAACTCATTGCTTTCGGCATTTTTCCCTTCTCTGTCTCTGTCTCCTCATATCAGGTAAAGGAAAAAATAACGTTTAAAGTCCGAAGCAAAGAAAATGAATGATTTGTAATACGAAGACATGTTGAATATACATGCTGTATGTTTTGCCATTCTTATTACCAGTACAAAGTCTGATCTGAAAAAAAAAACACACATTTAATTTTGATCTAAAAACATCATTATGCCTAAAACTAGCCATACAAGGATGTAGAATGTGCTGGCAGCATAAGAAGATGCCACATAAAAGCTTTATTCAGTAACTAAAAGCCCTCAAAACAGGGTCCAGGAAGACAGATGCTGAGGCACTCAAGGTTGCAATTTTTTTTACTTTTTTATTTGGCTACAATGCCTACGTGTTTCGGCCCTTATGGCCTTCTTCAGGCCATAAGGGCCGAAACGCGTGGCCATAAGGGCAGAAACGCGTAGGCATTGTAGTCAAATAAAAAAGTAAAAAAAATGCAACCTTGAGTGCCTCAGCATCTGTCTTCCTGGACCAAGTTTGAGAGCCCCTACACTGATGAGCACCAAGGAAAAAAGGTGAAGACCCAGAAGCACTCCGATTACCTGCTTGTGTTTAAGCCCTCAAAACAGTTTGAATGGTTAAAGTTTAGTTTTCACTGTCTAAAAATTAGAGTAGTGTGCTGCTCATACTTAGACAGACAAAAATTACTTGTTAAAATAGTTAATGTACAATATCTATGGGTTGTGGAGAATTGTGAACAGATTTAAAGTGTGTATAGATTTTCTGAAGCTGAACATGATACAGCTTTCCTGCTCTCTCTCTCTCTCTCTCTCTCTATCTCTCTTGCATGATTAGGACTTCTTGGAAGAGATTGTGAATTTTGTAGCTAAAACGTAGCAGGGTGCCATAATATCCAGTGTTAATGGAGAATTATACCCCATAAATGCTGCACTGTATCACCTTTGGCCTCGTTAAAACCCATTTAACAATGAGATATGTAAAGGCTAAGCCTCACTAACGCTTATATGGCAAAACGAATACTTAGGTGGTCAAGTTCCAGATGCCCTTACACACTCTCCTCTTGTTCTCCCTCCTAAAGTATATTGCACACACACACAGGGACGCTGCTAGCCTTGACTGGGCTCAGGACGAAATCATTTGGAAGGGCCTTTCTCTCAATAAATACAGTACAATGCACCGAAGACCCACTCCCTCCCTGGGCCTGGGACAACATACCTGTTTGTACCCTCTGTAAGCGAGCCTGCGCGCACACGCATTGGTACAAAAAAATCATAGCATTACGCAGTCAATTTCTTTGCGATAGGTATACAGGCCCCGTTGGTGTAAACATTATTATCCCCTATGGAGCAGACGTAATTGGGACCTCCCATGTCGAGAAACGGGGCCTTACTCAACAGATAAATAAATAAGCTTGCCAACACATGCACGCATGAAGTCATTATTTACAGAAAATACATGTTTAGATGCCAAAGCAGAGAGACCATCTTACTCGATCTCAAACGAAGTGACTTCAGTCTGTATCATTCTCAAAGCGTCATATTTATTTATAGCGTTACGACATTGTCGGAAAATGTGCATAATATAGTATACATAGAGTGGAGAGTGAGTCTGTAAGACCACAAAGGGTGTATTCACTATTGTTATAGCTGTTGCCTTTTTTATTTACATCTCATCACACTTCACAGATGTTTTTTATTCAAAACGACTTACATTTGTATGTCTCTTCGTCCAGAATGCTGCAGAACAATCGACTGAGCCAGATCCCGAGTGAAGCTTTTCAGAACCTAAGAAACCTGCAATCTCTGTGAGTGTAAGATATTATGCACAGATGACAGCATGTCTTACTTTTGTTTACAAGTTTTTGACATATATTCTGTCTATTGTTTTCTGCTGACTCGTGTTTTCTCTCCAAAACTGTCAGATGATTTTGTGTGTCTTGTGTGAGTTGTAGAATTTTCCACTACAGTAGGTATACAAATAGAGTGCGGTGGGCTATTACGTTTCAGTTACTCATGGTCAGGGCCGCTGAAAGCTTTGGTTGGGCCCAGGACAAAGACATCTGACAGGGCCCCAAACCCAATACATACAATGTAATGAGGACACAACTCTGGGCCTTCTCTGTCCCTGGGCCTGGGACAAGTGACCCCTTTGCGCCCCCCTGTCGGCTTCCCTGCTCATCATGGTGCACTGACGCCCAGAGAGCTCATCATCAGCATTTCTTATTCAGAAGAACAAGTACAAGATCTCCTATTATACATTCCATCTATATTTTTTAAAAATTCGAACCTGCTTTAGGCGTGTATTCAGAGCCAGCTGCGTATGTGTGAACCCAGTGCTGCACAGATGCTAGCCACGGGGCCCGCAGAGTCCGCCCACGATTTGACGCTTGTCTAAAATATCAGGTTTTGTTTCAGCTTTGTTTATTCCATTACAGTTTGAGCGCCTTATTTC
>NC_085860.1:34109018-34211518 GCF_034702125.1 Engraulis encrasicolus
TGAACAAACGCCCCCTTGGCCTCATCACAAGCCTCCCCCTTGACCTCATCATAAGACTGACAACGCTCCCCCTTAGTATTAAAAAATTGGACTAATGCCCCCCAATGGCACCTAAGCACCTCTCAGCTGTATCCTTCCCAACGCCCCCTAGTGCTCCCCAACGCCCCCTGGGGGGCTGTAAAGCCCCTGTTGAGAAACACTAGTCTAATGGCTTATCAGTGGCAGTTTTCCTAGACTGCTAGGCTGCCATTGCTGACTCAGTCAAGTGCCACCACACATAAAGGCATCCCTTGGACATTGCCTCTAATATAGCAGGCAACCCTTATAGGCACTCGAGAACTAATTTGAGAACTTAAGAGGCCCTCAGGTCATACAGATAATGCTAACTGTGTTTGCTGGTGTGTGCGTGTGTTTGTGTGTGTGTGTGCGTGTGCGTGTGTGTGTGTGTGTGTGTGTGTGTGTGTGTGTGTGCTTGTGTGTGTGTGTGTGTGTGTGTGTGTGTACAGTATGTGTTTGTGCGCTCTCTCTCTCTCTCTCTCTCTCTCTCTCTCTCTCTCTCTCATGGTGCCAGGTGTCTGGATGTTGGCCTGTGTATCTCTGTTCTGACCATTGAGAGTATAGGGTAGTCTCTGGTGTGACATCCATGTGTCTGTCTAGAGATAATTTATAGGTAAGAGAAGGTTCGTGAGGAGTTTCCTCCGAAATCCACTCTATGACTTAAGTTTCTAAACTGCAATCATATGTCAGCCATGCCCCTTTAGGATACTAGGAGAATAAATGTGGTTCAGTGGAACATCCCATGTAGGACTTGATACTTCTTTAGGAGAATGGAAAATCTGAAAAATAGAGAATAGAAAATTGGAAAAATACTTCTTTAGGAGACTAGGACAATGAATGTAGTTGAATGGAACATCCCATTTAGGACTTGATGAAAAGAAATCTTTGTTCTCTCTCTTTGGCAGGCGTCTGGATGCCAACCACATCAGTGTGGTGCCCCCTGGCTGTCTGGAGGGCCTGGTTGCCCTGCGCCACCTGTGGCTGGATGATAATCTGCTGACCCACGTACCCGTGCGCGCCCTGGCCAGCCTGACCTCGCTGCAGGCCGTGACCTTTGCCCTCAATCGCATCACTCACATCCCGGACTACTCCTTCGCCAACCTCTCCAGCCTGGTGGTCCTGTGAGTATCAGAGGTGTATTTCCATTCACTGTGTATTTAACAGGGACAGTGCACAACATACAATTGAGCCAGATTATAGCCATAAGGCTACTTTCATCTGTAGTCCATCTGTAGCGTATGGTGTGTGTGTGTGTGTGTGTGTGTGTGTGTGTGTGTGTGTGTGTGTGTGTGTGTGTGTGTGTGTGTGTGTGTGTGTGTGTGTGTGTGTGTGTGTGTGTGTGTGTGTGTGTGTGTGTGTGTGTGTGTGTGTTCATACAATTCAAATTTACCTGTGTGTGTGTGTGTGTGTGTGTGTGTGTGTGTGAGAGAGAGAGAGAGAAAGAGAGAGTGAGAGAGAGAGCGAGAGAGAGAGACAGACAGACAGACAGACAGACAGACAGAGAGAGAGAGAGAGAGAGAGAGAGAGAGAGAGAGAGAGAGAGAGAGAGAGAGAGAGAGAGAGAGACAGAGAGAGAGATGGGCAAGCTCTTGGCAGGTTGATCTGATGAAAAATGTCAAACCCAAACTCTATTTTCTTCTTGTGCCTGCGCTTGTGTGTGTGGAAAGCTGGCCATTACCCACGCTAATATTTTCCATTTGATCCACTTCTTTTTATTGATCCAGGCATCTCCATAACAACCGAATAAGCTCGCTGGGAGAGAAGTGCTTTGATGGGCTTCAGAATCTTGAAACATTGTAAGTTTACGATCCTGTTTCAACACGTTTAATAACTCGCTGGAATAATATTTAGCAAGTAAAGTCTGCCGTGTTTGGCATCGGGCTCAGCTCAACTCCTCAAGAACAAAGTCAGAAAGAAACAAGCTCAATGCTTGCTGTTCTCCATAAAGCCGTAATTAATATGGCAATTAAACGTTTTGAATGTCAAAACATTTATTTATTTATAATGTATTACAAGCAACCTTTCCACAGAGCTTCGTATTTGAAGTGCTGCATTTTTATTGAGCTGTCAACGCTTTTCAAAGTTTGTACCACGCAGAGCAACCATAAGTGATGACAGTTGACAAAAATAAAGAAAAATATCACCGGGAGGATAGGACAGGTGTGAGCCCTCACAGAAGTGTGAACAGATGCGAAGAGCAGTCCATAAAACGATGTCTAAATAAGCTGTAAGGCCCAAACACACTGTAACTCAGACTCCTCTAGATGAGCTGTCTCCCGCCGCATGTGAAGTGCGTGCCAAAAAGCGCAGCCTTTTGGAGTGCTTGTTTATCAGTGACATTCCAATTGAAGCCACGCAGTATGCTTTGGGGAGGCATTTCATTTGTGTTTCTATTTAATTATACAGTATGTCTTCTGCTTTCTGCCTGTCTGTTCTGTTCATGAAAATGTTCTTTTGCATCATATTATGTCACTTGTGTAAAATTCAATCAGGCTGTCATTTTTTTCACACTTTGTGATGGATGAAGTGCAAGTTGGTGTTTGGCGTTTAGACTAAAATAATGTATTACAGTGAAGCAGTTACGGTGTAATTATATTCAGCATTTGACATCAATTGGAATAAACAAAAGTCTTATTATAGCCAAGTACAGCTGTTGTGGCTCGGACTATTGGCCCGTTAGTTGTCCAGACAATACGCACAAACAATTCCGGTGTCTTTCATGGTCACCATGGAGAAAATGTGGCTCTCGAGACAGCTCCTTTTTCATTTTGTTTCTTTTTTCCCTTATTTCTTTCCTTTTCTTCTGTCTCTGCGGGATTGATCTTCAAGCTACTGAAACTGATGCAGAGTGACTAACAGAGTGGAAACCCCTGCTCTACGTCCCCCCATTAACCACCCCACCACCACCCCACACCCCCCGGCCGGCGTCTCGGTGTGTGGTCAACACCTTAAAACAATTAGGCCAGCACATGTTTGCCTCGTGCTCACATGCCACACAGCATCTAAACAACCCGCACACTTCGCTTACTCCAGGCTGCTACAGCCATTTCTCCAAACATTCGTCATATTTTTTTCCTTCCCTTAAATAATTGGCCCTTTACCTTTCTTCCATTAATTACTTTTTTTTGCTGTCATCATAGTCGGTCAAGTCATATTTGCCGGCAGTGTACGTGTGTCTGGGTTTTTTGCGGTGATGCCACCTCTGTGGTATTTTAACAGCGTGTGGGAAACTAATGGGGGCCTGTGTGGATGCCGGGAAGTTTGAATAACGTGTTGTCGAGCTAAACAAGCAGCCCAGCTGAAACCTCAGCACAGCAAACAACACCGCGCTGCGCTGCACAGCACAGCACACAGAGAGCCACCTGCAGTCCGGCAGCTGGCCAGCCACCATGACTGAGAGCGTGTCAGAGAAAGAGAGAGAGAGAAAGAGAGAGAGAGAGAGAGAGAGAGAGAGAGAGAGAGAGAGAAAGAGAGAGAGAGAAAGAGAGAGAGAGAGAGAGAGAGAGAGAGAGAGAGAGAGAGAGAGAGATGCTCACATTCATGGGAATGATTAAGTGGGGTCTCACTGCGGCAATAAGGGAGCAAACAACACAAATGAATGACCCCCCCCATAACCCCATTCCACCCCCCTCAGGATGTGCTGCTATTCAATCATTTCAATATGGATAGAGTGGGGCAGAGAGAGAGATACTGCTGCCATTTGTGTTTAATGATGGGCAACAGCACTGACCCTGCTGCTGATGCTGTTTACTGCCAGATGCAGGGCTGGACTGGGAACAAAAACAGCCTGGGCCTTTTTGGCGTAGACACAAATGGGTCTGATTTAATGGGGATAAAGTATGTATAAAGATATAGTATGCCTTTCATACTATCCCAGTTGGCTCATCCACTCTCTATGTTGAAGATGTATTAATGGGCTGTTATTTTTATTTTATTTTTTTTAAACAGCAACTGAGGACTGGTGGCCCACCAGGAAAATGCCCTGTATGGCAGATTATCAGTCACAGACTGGCCAGATGTCTTGTCTGCGATGCAAGCATCTGTATAGCTCGTTGGTCAAGAAGGTCAACCAAACCATCAGGCACCATCAGGCATATTTTGCGTCGCGTAAATCATCAATAGACAAGCCTGGACTCCTCCTTGACAAATAAACAGGATGATATCTTATGTCAACAACTAAAACAAAATCACGAAAATTGTATAATTTCGAAATATCACAGAGTGTGAAATACATGCATAATTGAAGGGGGTAGGCCTAATTTTACAAGTGGCACAATCTTTTACGACTCCTCAATTCATTACATTCATTTTTGGTACCCCCAGCCTGCTATTTTGTGTCTCTTTGAGGGGCACTGGGCCTTGGTTATTGTCTTCCATAACCTCCCTGTACCACTCCCTCCCTGTGCAATTCCAACTATGCTCACACAGTTAACATCTCCATACAGCATCTCACAAATAAAGCACCACATGACCTTGTGAATCCCTGTGTAGTACTTCCGCCTTACGTAACCGCAATCAGCGTTGACTAAGCCCCATCCTGCCATAGTGTAGTGCAGTGCTTCCCAAACTGGGGGTCACGGACATGCTGCAAGGAGGTCGAGAAAAGAAGGAACTGATTGCATAAATCCTTGAATATATGCCTTTATATAATACACTTATTCCATAAACTGTTACTTACAGTATTCACTTGTGTGACGGAGGTGTTCCTGCACTGTATTGAGGCTTCGGGAGGGAGTTTTTACTAATGTTCCACAGCACACTCTGCTATTTGGTCTCCGTTACACTTGCATGTGTTAATACATTTACTTAGCCTACTTTTCCTGAGAGGCTCACATTCGAGGATTTAGGAATTTGAAGGGACAGGTAATGTCTGGCATTTGGAATATGACGGAGGATAGGATAGTTGCGGAAATATTCTTATAGGTCTAAGGGGGGTTCCAAGTGAAAAAGTTTGGGGAGTACTGGTGTAGCTGTTTGCTGCTCTACTGTTACTGTAGCTGGCGTGCCCCTCTCTTGACCTCTCGTTAAACTGGCAGACCCATACGGCAGCAGCACGTTTGACAGGGGAGGAGGGAGGGGAGGGGAAACAAGCCAAGCATGAGAATTTCTGGCGCTCCACATCCCGTCCATAATCACTGACAAGCAATCTGACATTGCCCCAATGTTTACAAACAAGACGCCTGCTCGTGAGAGACAGTGTGCGGAGAACAGGCCTCAGTGAAGGGGGCAGGATGCGAGTGATTGTTTAGTCTCCCCACTCTCTCTCTCTCTCTCTCTCTCTCCTTCTCTCTCTCTCTCTCTCTCTCTCTCTCTCTCTCTCTCCTCTCTCTCTCTCTCTCTCTCTCTCTCTCTCTCTCTCTCTCTCTCTCTCTCTCTCTCTCTCTCTCTCTCCCTCTCCTCTGCCTCTTCACTTGTGTGTTTGCTATTCTGGGACAAAAAGGTATCGGGGGGTTGTTCAGTTTACACGCATCTGTTTTCAATAGGAGAAGTCAAGTTAAAAAAAAAAACAACCTGCGTAGGCTTATTTCACTCGCTCTAATCCAGGACTCGATTCAGTTTCTTTACTAAAAGTGGTATTTGTGCGAGTGCTCCACTCCTCTTGCCCAGTGGCAATGCTGGTTAATGGGGACAGTGTGTGTGTGTGTGTGTGTGTGTGTGTGTGTGTGTGTGTGTGTGTGTGTGTGTGTGTGTGTGTGTGTGTGTGTGTGTGTGTGTGTGTGTGTGTGTGTGTGTGTGTGTGTGTGTGTGTGTGCGTGCGCATGAGTGTGCGCGCGTGAGTGTGCGCGTGTGTGTGCGTATGACGTGTGTGTCTGTGTGTATCTTGCATGGGTTTCTAATCTTCTTTAATTATGCTTTTTCTCCCCCCCTCCTCCTGTTATGTCACAGAGATCTCAACTATAATAGCCTGAGCGAGTTCCCCGTCGCGATCAGAGCCCTGACTAATCTGAAGGAGCTGTGAGTAACATGTCTTTTGACAGCTATGGCTTTGCGTTTGCCGTGGGGTCGCCCCGCTGTGAAGCCTGAGCTAACATTTTGCTGACCGCTCTCTCTTCATGCAGGGCCTTCCACAGTAACAGCATCGAGGCCATTCCCGAACACGCCTTCATCGGGAACCCTTCGCTGCTCGCCATGTAAGTTAGTCAGGAGATTTTTTTTAATGCTGAATGCTTAAGGCTGAATTGGCCCAGTGAACTGGGCAGTGAACTGCTACACACCAGCGACCCGGGTTCGATTCTGGCCTGAGGTCATTTGCCGAGCCTTCCACGTATCTCTCCTCACTCGTTTCTTGTCGCCTCTCTAACTGTCCTGTCATAAATAAATGAACAACCCCCCTCCAATATACTATATATATATATATATATATTTAAAAAGGCTGAATTGTAGCATCACGGCTTGTGGGATGATTGTAGTCATGACCTGATGCCTTCAGTTGTTTATATAATGATTATATAACATTAGTAATAATGGTAATATTTTATTTTAAGGTTCAGATGTTGGCCCCTAACACATACCTAATAATAGTAATAATTCTGTCAGAACCATTGCAGTCCAGAAACACAAGACAAGAAATTCAAAATGGAATTTCTTTATTGAATAGTTATGAATTAGATTTGGCAATATGGCTCTGTTCAGAGTAGTCCCCTGGATTTCCATGAGCACCAAGGAGAGGAGGGATTCAGGGGACAGAAGCAGCAGTGTAGGGAATGCATTGCTCACCCAATTTAAGATTAGGAGAGTTAACAATTCCCCCATGAACAGAGTAGGCAACATGACAAGGAGTAGACCATGCCATGTCATACACGACAAGGTGGAGTTGAAGAGGTGGTGGGTTGAGAAGAAGCGAGCAGCCAAGACTTGGAAACAAAACAGAGAAACTGACAAATGAGGAGCGAGGAGAGTTGATTATCTGATCTAGAACACTTGAGACAAATAAGCCGCAGCTTTTGACTACCGTGGCCTGGCCAGAACTAACGCTAGACCGCTCGATCGCTGGTATTATTTTACTGAATATTCTTGGGTAGGGTGCGCACATCCAAATCCACTTATTGCAGGTGTCAGACAGTTCAAGAATTTATGTATTGCTGAAGATCGAAGCAACATTAGGCTGCATGATGAAAAAAACACAGTAGCAGCCCACTTCAACACGTTCAAGCTCAAGCCTCTCAACCCCACAATGTAGAACATGTTATTATCCTTATACGTGGGGGTGATGTGATTAATTGCTCTCTAATAAAGTTTATTTTTTGGAGCTTATTCCGCAGTGTGCAGACCTACCTTATTGAAATATTTTACTGAATACTCATTGCTGAGTCATGTCAGCTAACTGGGCCAGGCCTGTTTGTAGAGTTCAAGGTGAGACAGTATCTAAAGGAAGGAGATGCTTTAATGAAATATAGTTTTTTATTTGTTTCTGTTCATTTAGTCTAATTGGCGTTTTTCCCTGTAATGCAATACTGGGGCTATGAGGTTAAGGTGACATTTCATATTTACACAATTATAGCCATGAGTCACATTTCACATCACACTGATGTAGGTATGTGGATGTTATGGTATCTTCTTGCAGATTCTTCTACAACAACCCTATAAAGTTTGTCGGCAAGTCCGCCTTCCAGAATCTTCCCGAGCTGAGAACCCTGTAAGTGAGCCTCATCATCAGACAGACAGAATATTTATTTTCCTTGCTCCTCTTCTGTCTCCGCTTCCCCAAACAGTGATCGTATGTTTATGTCCTCCTTATGTCATTAGAACTCTCAATGGAGCCACGGATCTCTCCGACTTCCCAAATCTCACGGGCACGCATCATCTGGAGAGCCTGTAAGTCCCCATGTGTCCACTCTTGTCTTGTCTGACCAGTGTCTCAGCTTAAATATGGTAATTTGTACTATGTAAACACGTGAGTATGAAATTATAGAGAGCTAAATTCAAGCCTGTGTATACAGCATAAAACTTGAGGAATAAAGCTTCCAAGTTAACCCGCGTCACGACAGGCTTTACAGAGAAGGTTGTGCATGGGTCACGATTTATAAAACTGGTCCCCCTTCAGCCTTTAGGGATTTAGTCAAGATCAGTCCATACATTGAGTCCTGACTAAAATGTATGTAAATGTACAATGTAAAATTTTATTACAATGACTGACAGAATACATATATGCCAATGCAGACACATGTGCATATATGCCAATGCAGACATCTTCACAGCCATAATGTTCTCCTACTTGGTATACTCAATGGCTTTGTTTCACCTGTGTGAGAGAGAGTGGTGGTGATATTACAAATCATCACATATCAAGAGACTGTCCATTTCCTATTGACCGTCCCTCACTATTCTCTGCTAATATGTCTCTCTTGGTCTCTATGGTATGTTAAGCCCATGTGAACTGTGTTGTCTTGTCTGTTTGCAGGGCTGTGACTGGAGCAAGCATCAGATCTCTGCCCAGCTCCATCTGTGAAATGCTGCCCAACCTTCATGTGCTGTAAGTTCCTTCATTACGGCCTGGACTGGTAATCTCGCCTACAGGGCATTTCCCAGTGGGTCAACAATTCCTAGGGGTCAAAGTGGCTTTTTTTGGTACTTTCTGATTCATTGGTCCATTATTTAGGTGGTGCAAAAAAAAAAAACAGTCCCTTTGCTCCAGTCCAGTCATTCCTTCATTTCGTTGGGGCAGGACATTGTCTGGTACAACAAATATCATGAACACTGTTCTCTCATTTCACTGCTGCAGAATATTGTCTGACACAGTTAATAAACTGCCAGCTTGTCAGCAGACCACTGAGCTAAGCAAACACACTCTGCAATTCTTAAAAGGTAACATTTATGGCCTGCAATCTAACCACATGGGAATCCTTCTGCTCTTTCTCACAGGGATCTGTCCTACAATCAGATCCATCACCTCCCAAGCTTCAGCGGGTGTGAGAAGATTCAGAAAATGTAAGTAATAACACCAGAAAACGCTGAACAGACCCCGCCTCAAAACGCCTAATCCCTTGATTTATTTTCTCGTGCATGGACTTCAGCTGGGGTGTTGAGAACCTTTGCGAAGGAAACTGTTGAACTGGAGTGTTCAGATGTTTTCTCTTTTTTTTCCTTTTTAACAAAAACTCACACGCTGTGTGTTTCCCTCAGTGATATGAACCACAATGAAATCCAGGAAGTGCGAGCCGACACATTCCAGGACCTATCGATGCTCAGATCTCTGTGAGTAACTCGAAGCCAAGGAACCCCCCTTGGTGAAATATCATGAACTTATGAGGAACAGCACAACTGCTGCAACTCCCAAACCTCCGCAGTCAGTGGCAAGTTTTCATAAAAGCCATGGTGCACTGGCGCTGTAAAGGGAAAAGGCCGGAAAGACTGAGCAACCCGTCCCGAGACAACACCGCAATAAGTCTTTTATAATTGGCAGCATATTTTCTAAGTTTCGACTGGAATTCGTGACCAATTATTAAGACTTATGGGCCCTTTAATACAAATTTACTACCAATTAAAAAATGAAAGACATACTTGCCACTGCATTGCTTCGCCTTCTGCCCTCCCTCCCCTTTTTACTGGTTCATGTCTCAGACAAGACTTCAAAACGTTCCTGTCTGTCTGTCTGTCTGCCTGCCTGCCTGCCTGCCTGCCTGTCTGTATGTCTGTCTGACTGACATTTCTGTCTGTGGTTGTGTGTCTCTTTTTTTCCTCAGGGATCTGGCGTGGAATAAGTTGCGCTCGGTGGACCCGCTTGCCTTCTCCTATCTGCCTTCGCTAATCAAACTGTGAGGGCACTTTGTTTACTCTGTCTTTTGTTCTCCATGGGGCCCCCACAGACCCTTGTACACCTCGCCCTGCCAGGATTAATATGCTTTCTTGGCTGTTTGTGTCTTTGTGTGTGTGTGTGTGTGTGTGTGTGTGTGCGTGCGTGTGTGCTTGTGTGTGTGTGTGTGTGTGTGTGTGTGTGTGTGTGTGTGTGTGTGTGTGTGTGTGTGTGTGTGTGTGTGTATGTGTATGTGTGTGTGTGTGTGTGTGTGTGTGTGTGTGTGCGTGCGTGTGTGCTTGTGTGTGTGTGAGCGAGAGAGACAGTCAGCTTGTGTGTGTGTGTGTGTGTGTGTGTGTGGCGTGCGTGTGTGTGTGTGTGTGTCTGTGTGTCTGTGTGTCTGTGTGTGTGCATGCGTGTGTGTGTGCCTGCGTGCATGTGTCTGCGTGCGTGTGTCTGAATCTTTTTGTGCATGCATGCGTGTGGTGGAAGTCTGTGTGGTGGAAGTCTGTCTGTGTAAGTGTTTGTGTGTGTTAGACGTTCTTGTGTGTGTGTGGGTTTGTGTAAGAGTAAGAGAGATAGACAAGGCAAGAAATTGGAATGGCAGCTCTCCATTTGGTGTTAACAGCATCAACAAATACCTTCTTTCCTCCTCCTCCTGCTCCTCCGCCTCTTACTCTCCTTCTCCTCTCCACCTCCTCCTCCTGTTCCTCCTCTCGTCCTCCTCACCACCTGCTCCTCCTATTCCTCCTCCTCCTCTTCCTCCTTATTTCCTCCTCCTCCTCCCACTCTCCTCATCTTCTCCTCCTCCTGCTCTTCTTTTCCTCCTCCTCTCATCCTCCTCATCCTACTCATCTCCTCCTCCTCCTCCTCCTCCTCCTGCTCCACAGAGACCTGACCTCCAACGCCCTGTCCTCCCTGCCGGAGCTGGGTCTGCCTGGGCTGACACACTTGAGGCTGGCTGGCAACGAGGGCCTGCTGCAGCTCCTCTCTCCACACAAGTTCCCCAGTCTCAGGTACACTGTGTCCATGCATTGCACTGTAGGCTACTGCCTGGGGCTCAGAAGACCAGATGCATCAGATTAGTCAAGAATCAATATTTCCATCTCGTTATCGTGGGATACAAAAGTGTAAAATTAACTTGCAAAGTGTAATGATGATATATGTTAATTGCTGCTGTGATGAGTGAACTGAACTGGGGTGTGTTTCTCAAAAGAGAAGTTGTTAGCCTGTTAGCAACTTCGGTAGTTGCCAATGGGAAAATGCATTGAAAACAACAAAGTAACTAATGTAGTAAGCAACTTTGGTTTTGAGAAATTCACCCCTGATCTGCTCCCTGAAGCTGCAGACAAAATGGTTACAAACCATTCCTCAGTTGTGTGGCATTGTAATTGTTCTTGGTCAATGTGACAAGAGGTAAAGAGAGCCAGTATGGAAGATGCCCCAAGTCATAAACTGAATGATGACACATGCAAAGTGATGTTGGGCGATATGGGTAAATAGATTAGGGACTACATTGCACCAGGAGATATTACATGACATTACGTCTGGAAAGATTCTCCTTCACCCATGTCATCTTAGACCGAAAATAACTGAACTTCAGTTTGTGGAGCTTGAATTTGTTCCACCCCTTTTTCCCCCAAAGAGCCAGAAGTCATTTCTGGCGTGATGTTTAAGGGGAAGCAATAGTTTCTATCTCTGGATCACTGGAGTTGGAGCTGCAGACATGACATTCCACTCCATGGCATTACATAGGGAGAGGAGAGACACTGGAGGCTTAGCAAATTGCACAGCTGGAAGACAGCAGCTCGCTCTGTCTGTGTCTTGGCCATTCATAATTAGCATAATAGTTAATATTGTAAAGCCAACGTGGAAAAGAAAAGAACAGAAGCAACTTATAATTGTTTGTACCAGTCAAAAACTCCCAGCCAAGCTGTGCTTCCGTTTTGTGCCAGTCGGTTTGTAGACGTTGGAATGGTTTGAAATGTCACAATGGTCCAAGGTGTCCATGAAATGTCTCCCGTCTCCTGGCAACGGCTTGTACAATAAATACAATTGCGTCAAGGCCCATAGTTCTGCGTGCACGTCATTTGGCCACAGGGAGTCTGAATGACAACATGTAAGTGTTTACAGTGTCTCGGTGGTCCTGTGCTGGAGGAGTGATTTCAATTGTGTGTGTGTGTGTGTTTTTCCTTCTTTCCTTTTTTCCCCTTCAGAGTCTTGGAGGTGCCATATGCTTTCCAGTGCTGCGCTTTTCTCTTTTGTGAGAAGCAAGAGTTCGGCGACACCAAAGAAACGAACAGTTACAGGCGGAAAGACACCGGTATCATTTCTAATCAAGGTGACCTACCCTGATGACTCTTGTTAAAAATCAAATAAATACTTAATTACCTGTTTTAAATTAGCAATCAAATGAAAACAAGTACATCATCTCATTAATGTTCATTTGCAGCTACCGTAATTACCGTATGCACATTTCCATTAACTTTCCCCTGAAGAGAGAGAGAGAGAGACAGAGAGAGAGAGAGAGAGAGACAGAGAGAGAGAGAGACAGAGAGAGAGAGAGAGAGAAAGAGAGCTCCTCCCTGCAATGTCATGAGAAATGAATTCCAGTCACCGTGTGTTTATGTGCTTGCCAAATAAATAGATTAAGAATTGTTTCTGCAACTCTGTTTTCTTACCCTTGTCTCCTGTCAGAGGAACCAGAGTTTGGGGAGTTTTTCCAGGAAATGGAGGAAAATCCCAAGCCCCTCCACTCCATCCAGTGCTCCCCTGCTCCAGGTGAGTGGAAACAGAAGGCGGGAAGACAAGGACAGATGGAGACGCAGCTTGGCCTCAACGTTATCACATTTTTATGATTCATTTTTGGATTTATATTAAAGACCACACCGTAGATGACATTTTACAAGAAATACCAATGGTATTTTGAGATGGCTGCTCACTTAATAATTAACTCTCATCACTTAATTTCTCTAATATCCACAACACACATCATTGGCCACGTTTACATAAGACATCTAATTCGGAATGAACTCCATTTAATTCTGAATAAAGCTTAATTCCGCTTTGAAAACATCATGTAAACACCTCTTAATTCAGAATTAAAGGAAAGATCAAAGTAAACTGAATGGAAGTATTTAATTCTGAATTATTAATTCAGAATTAAACACATCATGTAAACGTAGTGAATGACTGAATCTTGGCTATGCAATATTCATCCGTTTATGCAAAAATTTAAGTGTGCTTAGTTTGTAATATCACTCTGTACATAAAATCCCATTATAACCTTCTCCCTCAGAAATGTTTCCCCATCCCATTTCTTTCTTTTTGATCTTGTTTTGCTGCACTTTTCAATGTTATGCTATTAATGTTAATATTCTTTATAAAGTAATTGCTTTCATCTGCTTTTCTGTATAGCTTTCTATATTTATTCGACAAAAATAAAAGGAATTGAACTGAATTCTATTATTCATTCTTCTATTCTGTTCTCCTCTAATCCCCTTCTCCCCCTCTCCTCTCCTCTCCTCTCCTCTCCTCTCCTCTCCTGCTCCTCTCCTCTCCTCTCCTCTCCTCTCCTGCTCCTCCCCTTCTCCTCCCCTGCTCCTCTCCTCTCCTCTCCTCTCCTCTCCTCTCCTCTCCTCTCCTCTCCTCTCCCCTCCCCTCCCCTCCCCTCCTCTCCTCTCCTCTCCTGCTCCTCTCCTCTCCTCTCCTCTCCTCTCCTCTCCTCTCCTCTCCTCTCCTGCTCCAGGTCCCTTCCAGCCATGTGACCACCTGTTTGGCAGCTGGTTGATCCGCAGCAGTGTGTGGGCCATCGTGCTCCTCTCCGTGTCCTGTAATGCTCTCCTCTTGGCCACCATCTTCCTGTCCCCTGCTGCCAAGTCCTCTGCCAAGCAGCTGGTGGGTCTCCTGGCCTCCGCCAACCTGCTGACGGGTCTCTGCAGTGGGGCCCTGGCCGCGGCCGACGCCCTCACCTTCTCCAGGTCTGTTCAGGATCTTGGTGGTGATGCTGCCGTGTTGTAGTCTGTTGTATTATTACAGCTTCAACTCTTCTGGGAAGGGTGTCCACAAGGTTGAGGACCAAGCTTTGGCCAGACCAAGTAATTAGGACAAGGGTTGCCGACAGGGGGGGGACAAAGGGGTCACTTGTCCTGGACCCAGGGAGAGTGGGGTCCAGAATTGGATCCTCATTATTACATTGTATGTTGGTTTTGGGGCCCCTTTATGTGTCTTTGTCCCGGGCCCAGCCAAAGCTGTCAGCGGCCCTGATTAGGACATCTGATTCTGATCATTTCGGTGAGCCAGTACTTTTGGTAATATAGTGTATTTATTCTTCTTCTTCTGCAGCTTTGCCCAGTACGGGCCGCTGTGGGAGAGCGGCGCGGGCTGCAAGCTGGTGGCCTTCCTGTCCGTCTTCTCCAGCGAGGCGGCCATCTTCCTCCTCACCGCCGTCACCGTGGAGCAGGGCCTGCTGCTGTGCCACCTCAGAGCCGCCACCTCCGCAGACAGCGCCCCCCGTAGGATGGTGGCGCCCGGTGGTGGCGGGAGGGCGAAGGTCAAGGTGATTATACGGCAAGCACATAGAAGCAGAAATGTGCATACAATAACTGATAACTGTTTCACACCATCAGAATCTAACATGATATTTGGAAAAGGGCGAATCATGAGCTTGGTCTGACAAACTACTGAACAGCTGACAAATGTTACTTCATCTACAGTATACCATGAAAATAATACCTAGGTACTGTACATGTGACTTGAAAATGTATGATGGTGGAGGGAAGAGTTGTTTCCCTCTAGCTCGTTCAAAAAAGGTACTCACAAATCACTAAGATGGAAGGGGCAGTCTGTTAATCATAGCCTTCACTAGTCCATCACTTTTTGTACCACTGTGTGTGTGTGTGTGTGTGTGTGTGTGTGTGTGTGTGTGTGTGTGTGTGTGTGTGTGTGTGTGTGTGTGTGTGTGTGTGTGTGGGAGTGAGGGTTAAGAGGGCTGTGGCCACACATAGTGGGCAACTTGTGGATTCCCGGCTCTTCAATTGATCCTTGGACTATTCATAGTGACTTTTTTGAGATTCCTGGACACTTTTCCAGTTTCTGAATCTTGTGTGTGTGCGCGTGTGTGTGTGCATGTGTGTGTTTGTGAGTGGAAGAGAGAGATCTGACCTTGTGAATATATGTATGGTGAATATATGTGCAATGTTGTGTGTAATGTCTTTGTGCCTTTCTGTATTTATGTATGTATGCTACTGGACACCTTCATTTCCCTCGGGATTAATAAACGATACTCTACTATACCTTGACTACCGTAATTCATATGTGAAACAATTTTTAACTCATATTCTGTCTGTGTTCTGAAGGTGCGCGTGGCCTCGGGTGTGTGCATCCTGCTGGCTGCCGCCGTGGCCTGCCTGCCGCTGCTCCGCGTGGGGGAGTACGGTGCCAACTCCCTGTGCCTGCCCATGCCCACCGCCTCCACAGCCTCCCCCAGGGACGAGGCCTCCAGCGCGGGCTTCAGCGTGACGGTGGTGCTGCTCAACTCGCTCTGTTACCTGGTGATGACCGCCACCCATGTGCGGCTGCACTGCCGGCAAGGTGGCAGCAGCAAGGCGGGTAAAGGTGGCGTCGGCGGCGCAGGAGGAGGAGGGCTGGCCGAGGACTGCCTGGACTGCTGCTGGGTGAAGCACGCAGCGCGTCTTCTCTTCACCAACTGCCTTCTCTTCTTCCCCGTGGCTTTCCTCTCCTTTGCCGGTCTGTTGAACTTCGGCTTCGTGAGCGCAGAGGTGGTCAAGTCCATCGTGCTGGTGGTGGGCCCCTTGCCGGCCTGCATGAACCCCCTGCTCTACATGCTCCTCAACCCCCACTTCAAGGAGGACCTGGGCTACGTCTGCTCCCCTCTGAAGTCGCACAGGTGGAGCTGCGGCGGCCGCTGCTGTCGTCTGGCGGCCGGGAGAGAGGCCGAGGTGACCGACAAGTCCTCGTCGTGCGACTCCACCCAGTCGCTCGTCACAGAGTCGTCTGAGGCGCCAAACAGCGCGTGGCCATCCCAGCAGAGCCTGGCCTGCAGTGGTGGAGACCATTGCCCCCTGTCTCACTGCTAATAAAGATTTTATCAAAAACTACGGACTAAACACAGACTCAAACCAAAACTGATGAACGAACATGTTTGTACTCATCGTCCAACCATAGTAGGTGGCTAGTGGGACGACACACCCTGCAGGACTAAATAGGGTTTTTTAGATGAGAAAGGAAAGCTCCAGAAAATAGTTTCTCACAGCTCAGCTCCTTTGAATACCTTCAACTGGATGAATGACAATCTTAACATACTACTTCACAGTAGCCTATTCACTTTTTAAAAATCCAATCTCTTTCAAACTTTGAGCACCAAAACTCAAGGTGATCTTAGGGATGTGTGTTGTGTACTTCCAGGGCCAAATGTCATGAGAAACATCAGACAGGACTTCCATTAGTTTGTCATAGTGTTGTGTGGGAGCGACAAGAAAAAAAAAAGAAAAAACCCCACATATGAACACTCATTGGCTGCATATCTGTGGAAGGGACTCGTGGAAAAGATGACTGGCCTTTTTAAGTGTCTCTACAGTCAAGACAATAGTTACTTTAATGACATTCTGCTTCTTCAAGACCACTACCTGGACTGGGAGGGGCCAAGCATGCTCACTTCCCTGGCCACAAAGGGAAGGAACAGTACATTTCCTACAGTCAGTATATACTTAAGGACAATCTTTTGCAGACATATTTTGAATATAATAAATAATAGAAAGAGGGTGTGTTGTAGTAAGTGCCTACTGTTGGAAGTGTTTATAGTTTTTTCGATTTCATGTTTATTTTTATGTGGGCATTTCTTCTGTGTGTGCCCATGAACATCCCATGTTGAATGTAAATACTTACAAGCAACCATATCTTTTTGATTATGTAGCATCACCATGAAGACGTTGTCATTACCACATACTAGCTTACACGTCTTCAGCAACAATATACTGTAGACATGATTTAACAACAGGGCAAGCAGATGACAACTTAAATGTACATACGTACAAACTGACATTGAAACGTTACAAGCTACTGTATGTAGAAGAGGGAAATTCACGAGCTTGGTCTGTCAAACTATTGTATTACTTCTTCTATACCATGAAATATTAATACCTACATGTGACTTGTAAATGTATGATGGAGGGAAGGGTTGTTTTCCACCTAACTCATATAAAAAAGATTCAGATCAATAAGATGGGTGTTTAAAAAAAAAAAAAAAAACGTATTGTTTTATACATTATTAGAGTGACAGTGCATTTAATGGTTGTTTGCAGGATGTTTGCTACCCACTTGTAGTGCATATCAATGTCACTTGATCTTGTGTCCTCTTCATTATAACTGATATAATCTCCATATAACCAACCTTATCAGAAAGCTGTTCAGTAGTAAATGTTTCTAGTTGATATAAGGATTAATCATCTCCAACTTCATATCAGGATTTTATTGTCCTTCTGCAGAAGTAGAACAACTCCCAGTTCTTATTCATTTCAGTTATTCATCATTTCATACCTGTAGCATCCCAGCAATTTTATATTGTGAAAGCAATTAATATTTCTGCCCAAATGTTCTCTCAGGAAGTGGTTTTCCATTGGTGTGTGAAGCAAACCAGTTCTTAAACAGCCAGTCAGTTTTTCCAGATCAGTTTTTAATCCAGGTACACTTTTAGTGTGCAATGTGTGATTGAGAGACGTTATAGAAATTCCTTTAAATGTGCATTTACATGCAATATCAGAACGGAAGACACACACAATAAAAACGCCACAACAAGATCTCTCCATTGAAAAATAATTTAATATCAACATATTTCAAATACAAAAAAATGTTGTGATGCATCATTCATGAATCCTCTCATGGTCTTTAATGAAAACCTAATATATATATTTGATATATATTTATATTACATAAACAACAACAAAAAATGAAATAAAACAAATTGCACATGAACATATAAGCTAGGACAAAACCGTCTTGGCCTAAGCCTGATACTTTTTTCGAGGGCCAATTCCCGATTTTGCTTGGTGATGGATCACCACCAAACATTTGGGGACAGTCTCGGCAGTAGTCTCCAAGGAAACGCAATGATTGGCCAAATGAAATACTCCCAAGGCAAGTGAGTCTCTTTCATGTCAACATATGCAGTTGGGTTTTGTCTCCTAATCGGTTAAAAAACAGGTCAAGAAAATGATGTCAATCTTGCTCCCTTCGGAGGTTAGAGTTTTTTTGTGAGGGGGGAAAAAAGCAGGATTAATGAAGGATTCTTTTTTTTCCTCAGCACCATGCACTTGGAAAACACTTTAATTTCACAACATATTAGGAGTACCCCTGGGGGTTCAACACCTCTTGGCCGAAGATTTCAGAGAGAGGAGGGAAAAAAACTATTTAAAAGAAACAAGGAAACCTAAAAAATAAATAAATAAGTGACACACACCAATGAAAGAAAAGGATCACACAAAGACTGGCAGCAAGATGGAGAGAGAGAGAGACAGAGAGAGACAGAGAGAGAGAGAGAGAGAGAGAGAGAGTGAGTCAGAGTGAGATAGAGAGAAGGGGTGAGCGGGTTTGGAAGAGAGCGAGGGGTGAGCGTGTAGGTGGATGGGGGGGTGGGGGTTGAGGAGAGGGGAGGTAGGATGGGAGGTGAGGGGTAGTTAAGCAACAGGTGTCATCAGATATCCAATACTTACGTACATGATGTCACATAGCAGACAAAAGAGGCGGTGTTGGGTGGCGCATATGGCACTTAACGGGGGGCTGCGCTGGAGGAGGAGGAGGAGAGTTCATAGTCTTCTCGGCTGCATTGGGAGCCTCCAGCCACCCTGTCAGTCTCGCCTTGACCTCGGCCCCAGGCCCCAGGCAGGCTTCCACATACCCCAAACTCGCAGCAGGCCGAGCCTTAGGCTTCCCGCCAAGATAACACTGTTCTGGTTGTGGGAGGTCTGAGGAGCGGGCCAAGGGAGGCCTCCCTAATCTACTGCCGTTTACAGTAATCACTTTACTTTATTGTTATGATTCTCATTTTGTAAAAAAAAAGACCGGGGTGGTAGGTGCAAGAGATGGCTGTCTATGCCAAAATATTAGGGTACGGGGAGGGGGTGGGGGTGAGGGTCAGGGGTGATGTGGGGTGTATTGGTGGTGACTGGACCTAATTGGCTGCACTTTCTTGTTGCATCTCGAGGAAAGAAATAGACAGACTACGGTAGGGGAAGGGGGTGGTGGGGGAGGGCTTTTTTTGTTTTGTTTCGTTTTGTTTTTCCTCAGTACTCGGATCCTGTGGCTCAGCTCTGTTCAGCTCGGGGGGGCCTACTGTACGCTTAACTGGAGCACCTCAGTCAGACTCACTCCCAACTCTTGGCACTTGTCAACAAGCTTTTTCAGTGTATCAGTTTTACCTCCCTCTGTGGCTTCGAACAGCAGACGCTAAAAAGACAGGAGAAGAGAAGAGGAGAGGAGAGGAGAGGAGAGAGGAGAAGAAATAAGGGGGTGGGGGGGTAAAGACAGGGGGATGGATGAGGAAAAGAGGGAGAAAAGAAAGAAGGTGACAAATAAACACGCAGTGCCTGATCGGTGTACGCACATGTGCGTTCGTGTATGTGTCTGTTGCACACATCAAAAGGTTACGCTCACCTTTGTGTAGACGTGTAACAATGTGAACATCACACTTTGCTGTAAAGGTGAATTTTGGCTGTTTGTGCTTGTGCCCGTGTATCTGTATGTGCACACCTAAGTTACATAAAATCAGATGACAGTACTGTGTGCATGCCATGTCAAGATTAGCCTGTACACTTAAAAAAATATTTATTTTAATTGCACAGCCCTTGAGATAGAAAAAGAAGGATTTCAAGTGGGCAGACTTCCATGTACTAGAAAACGTGTACATTTACAGCCATGCAAGTGCATATGGCAGCCTTCAGTGTGGATGTGTTGATGTGTGCAGATTTCCCTCTTTCCACAAGGACTTTAAACAAGTTCCGTTTTGAAGTGAGCAGGTATAAACTACTATCAATTTCAGGCAGAAGCCCATAGGAAACGGGGGTTTGCATTTTGTTGTATGCATGCCACCGGATGCAACTTAGATCTGCTTTGAATACATTGAATCACCTATTTGGGTGAGCGGGAAAGGGAGTTGGGTCATGTGTACACGTGTGTGTCTGTGTCTGTGTGAGTGTGTGTGCGTGTGCGTGTGTGTGAGTAAAGGGTTAATTACATCTTTCCAGAGAGTAGCGCACAGGGGCAGCTTTTGGAGGGCGTGCTGGTAGAGTCTGCGCACCTGTGGAGGGGGAGGGAGAGAGAAGCACAGGGGAGCACCACCACAGCAGAGGAGTGGCACAGTCAGTACCATACAGGACGCAGGAGGACGAGACACACATGCACACAGAAACACACGCACACCCGCACACCACCAGGATGAGAGGAAGAGAGGAAGAGACATACACACACAAGGGAGAGGGAGGGAAATTCACTCTCACACACACAAACACACATATACACAAACACTCACTCTCTTTGCCCTCTTTTTCAAAGCAATGACAACAACTAAGCTCCTGTCACACGCAAACACACAACTTGCTTTGAAACATCACAGCGGGTTTCTAAGAGAAATCACGTACCCCAACAAACAAAAACATCTCGACCCAACTCGCGCCACCCACTCAATCAACCCACCCACCCGACATCCCTGCTACGGCACAACAAAACCTCATCACAGCCAAATCTGTCAAGCATCCCCCCCCTCCACACTTACCGCGGCCTGTTGAAGAAAACACAAAAACACATCAACAACAAGCAAATGTAGAAGGCAGAAGTCATGGCATGGCACGGGGAAACCAACAGGATGGCAGGCCAGGCTGTAGTGTAGAAGTGTGTGCAGTGCGGTTAAAAAGCAGAGCAGACACCCCAGCAGCCTGCAGTGCACTGCAGCGCCTCCATCTGAAGAGGAGAGGAGAGGGGCCTCTCCCTCCCAAGGCCCCGGCCCCCGGCCCGGGACACAGGGCAAAGACAAAACTCATCAGAAAGGCATGGAAAAGAAGATCTCAACAGCGGGTTAAAAGGGTGTTGGGTCGGGAGGGTTGGAAAGTGGGGAAAGGTTTTGTAAAGTGGGGGGTTGTTTGGGAGTTTTGGGGTGTTGTTTGGGCGTTTCGGGGTGTTTTTCCTTTTCTTTTTTTGGGGGGGGGGGTGATGGTTCAGCGTTGGCTGTGCGCCAGTCACGCTCTCACTCACCTCAGCTCTGCCCTTCTGCTCCCGCTCCACCGCTATAGCTCTGCCAGGGAAACACAGCAGGACATGGGCCATCAGACCATACACACACTGGCTAGACCTACAACTCAGAGGCACTGCACTGACCACCAGCAAGACACACACACACACACACTTGGAGGAATACAAGACACACACCGGACATCATCATCATCATCATCATCATCATCATCAACACGCATGCAAGCACACACAAACAAACCCACCATTGGTCATCAGCACATAGACTACACACACTTGTGTTCAAACACACGTTCACACACAAACACACAGGTTTGGACACAAATACACAGGTTTGGACACAAACACACAGGTTTGGACCATCAGTACAGAGACAAAAGTATAGACACAAACGCCAAACACAAGGCGCAGCGTACACAAATCATGTTGAACACACCCAGGCGTCCACCAACAGGGTGCAAGTAAACACAGTCCCTGAGAATGGCAAAAGTTTGGCAAAAACAGGCTCCCCATGTAGTCATGCAGTGCCACCCTTAACTAAGCACACCATGTCCACACAAACAAGTCACTGATGTTGAATAATGAGCATCGCCTAATGATGCACAGGCCACTGGCAATCATTTCAGATTTTTCTTTTTTCTTTTTTCATTCAGTATTTTCCACATTTACCACAAATTCATGTCCTTCAGAAAGTGTTGCTTTTTTAAATAACCATACGTTTGTGCATGTTTGTGCATGTAAGTTAGTGTACATGGTGTGTGGCTGTGTAATGTAGGCATGTTTAAGTGTACCCACCTCAGTTAACACTTGC
The DNA here is from genome assembly GCF_034702125.1 of Engraulis encrasicolus. Taxonomy (NCBI): domain Eukaryota; kingdom Metazoa; phylum Chordata; class Actinopteri; order Clupeiformes; family Engraulidae; genus Engraulis; species Engraulis encrasicolus. The sequence goes on from NC_085860.1 coordinate 34,130,879, forward strand.
TACTGTATGTTTACATGAGACATTTAATTCAGAATTAACTCCATTTAATTCTGAATAAAGCTTAATTTCGCTTTTAAAACGTCACGTAAACACTGCTTAATTCGGAATTAAAGGAAAGATCAAAGTAAACTCGACGGAACTATTTAATTCCAAATTGATAATTCGGAATTAAATACATCATGTAAACATAGTGACTGACTCCCCAAAATTTCTCCAAGATCATTGCAAATGCCCATTTATCTAAACAAGGTATCTCTTCAAGAACCCATATCTACCACTGAAAGCGATATTGGCTGTAAGTGCATTAAACCAATTGTTTCTCAAGAAACACCAATCACCTGCAGAACACTACATCATGCTAATCTAATGATAACCAGCAGTGCCAATAAAATGTGTGCTGGTTGATGTTTTCCAATCAGCCCCAGCTGTGATGGTGACAAGCCTCTCCACATCAAGCTCAGGCCTTCGCAATGCCAACTGAGGTCAGGGACTGACATGGGTGGCACGATGTCTCACACAAACAGGCCGAGACTGGACAGCGCAGCGCTGTGTCAACCATGGGCATTTATGCTGTATACTGCGTGCGCGCGTGTGTGTGTAAATGGTGATGTGGCCGTCTTCTCTATACTACGATATACTTTCTCAGTTTCATGCATCACCAATTTGTCTTGTGATAAGCAGATGGGGGTGAGGTGAGACTTACATCCTCCAGTGTGGCAGGCAGAGGGGCAGGCTGCCACACAGGCCTCTGCTCTGGAAGCGCAGGTGCTCCGTGCTCCCGTCTCGCCTCTCCTGCTGCAGCAACCTACACCAGGGGCGACAACAAGGGCAGCCACTAACAACAACCCATAGGACACAGCATCCAAGGACATACATGCATACAAACATACATACATACATAGAGTATAGTAGAAACCACGACCCTCCTAAAGCAGACCCGCATTATGGAGACTGAAGGCCTGAAGTGGTGAAATGACTGCCTGGAGCAGCCATTCTCTGCCACCTCGAAAACAACACCTGGATCAAGTTACACAATCAACTGGCACATTTGTACACTAGGACTGCTTTCAGAGAGAAAGGGAAAAAAATGGTAATAGATAACTTTGTCAGGGATTTGGTATTCCAACACAAAAAGTCACATGATATATATATATATATATATATATATATATATATATATATATATATATATATATATATATATATATATTTATTAATTATATATATATATTAAATTGAGAATTTAGATAAATTTGAATAAGAATGTGGTGGATAAAAAAACAATTACAAAAACTATATGTTTAGCGTAACGTATACGTTAATGGTAAGTACAAAAGCAGCTTGGGAATGTGAAGAGCTTAACTGAGATTGTATGTGTGGATACAGGGCTGCTATGGGGCAGGCACAGTACAGTAGTCAGCCTCTGCCTCTTATCTCTCGCGTGTGCTATGAGGGGGAGAAGGGAGAAGGGGATACCTGATGGACAGCTGCACATTGGTGGGCATGGCCTGCCGGAGCCTCTCCAGGACAGTCAGGTGCTGCGACTGGGGCAGGCATCCCAGGTAGAAGGAGATGACCTGAGGAGGACAGAGGGATGAAGAGGACAGAGGAGAGAGGAGAGAGGAGAGGAGAGGAGAGGAGAGGAGAGGAGAGAAAGGAGAGGAGAGAAAGGAGAGGAGAGGAGAGGAGAGGAGAGGAGAGGAGAGGAGAGGAGAGGAGAGAAAGGAGAGAAAGGAGAAAGGAGAGGAGAGAAAGGAGAGGAGAGAAAGGAGAGGAGAGGAGAGAAAGGAGAGTAGAGGAGAGGAGAGAAAGGAGAGGAGAGGAGAGGAGAGGAGAGGAGAGGAGAGGAGAGGAGAGGAGAGGAGAGGAGAGGAGAGGAGAGGAGAGGAGAGAAAGGAGAGGAGAGAAGAGATGAGAGGAGGAGAGGACAGGAGAGAAAGGAGAGAAGAGGAGAGGAGAGGAGAGGAGAGAAAGGAGAGGAGAGGAGAGGAGAGAAAAGGAGAGGAGAAGACAGGAGAGGAGAGGAGAGGAGAGGAGAGAAGAGGAGAGGAGAAGAGAGGAGAGGAGAGGAGAGGAGAGGAGAGGAGAGGAGAGGAGAGGAGAGGAGAGGAGAGAAAGGAGAGGAGAGGAGAGGAGAGGAGAGGAGAGGAGAAAGAGGAGAGGAGAGGAGAGGAGAGGAGAGGAGAGAAGAGAAAGGAGAGGAGAGAAAGGAGAGGAGAGGAGAGGAGAGGAGAGGAGAGGAGAGGAGAGAAAGGAGAGGAGAGGAGAGGAGAGAAAGGAGAGGAGAGAAAGGAGAGGAGAGAAGATGGGAGAGACGTGGAGAGGAGAGGAGAGGAGAGGAGAGGAGAGGAGAGGAGAGGAGAGGAGAGGAGAGGAGAGAAAGGAGAGGAGAGGAGAGAAAGGAGAGGAGAGAAAGGAGAGGAGAGAAAGGAGAGGAGAGAAAGGAGAGGAGAGAAAGGAGAGGAGAGAAAGGAGAGGAGAGGAGAGGAGAATGAAGGGGGCAACAGCAGTAACACAGGCCACCATCTTCAAGCACAGCAACAACAGCAGATACAACCAACCAACCGCTCAAAGAAACTCCCGCACACTGACCATTTCGCTGTTCTTTCTTTAATAAACGACGTTTCGGTGCTAGACCTTCATCAGGCAATCATCAGATCGAAGTTTAACAACCAAACAACCAAACAGCAGTTATCCAATCTGCAGCAAGTCAAATGTACAGTAGTTGAAGGGCAACTTAAAAAAAAAACCCAAAAAAACCCAACAAAAAAACAAATAGCCCTCCACTAAGTCACAGGGCAAAAGAAACAAAAGCAAGAAAAATAGCATTTAAAAAAAAATAAAAAAAATATGGTCAGACTTAGCTCCAATTGTGGCTGTTGATAAGGTCTGCCAAAGATTCCAAGGCACACTGCTGGTGAAGTTAAAAAGCCTTTAATGAAACGGGCCTGTTTCATTTAAGGATTTTTAACTTCACCAGCAGTGTGCCTTGGATTCTTTGGCAGACCTTATCAACAGGCACAACTGGAGCTAAGTCTGACCATAATTTTAAGAAACTTTATTTCCTTGAGCCAAAGAGCACCTGCTAAAGAGAAAAAAAGTGAAGCAGCACCCCTCCATGATCAACATTCCCCAGTGAACAGTTGATTCTTTAGCATACAAGAAAAAAAGCACCCGAGTGGCACAGCGGGTTTTGGCGAGTAGAGAGGAGTCATGACCTTGTGTGCAGTCATTTGTACAGTATGTGCATGGTGTGTGTATCAGTAGGCAAGTGTGGTGTGGTGTGGTGTGGAGGTGTACCTGGTTGTGGAAGTGGTAGCAGCTCCAGTAGCGCGTGGCGCTGTGTGGCACGGTGAGGCGCGTGGGCACCGACACCAGGCAGCGCTGCACCAGGTCCGAGAAGAGCTTCAGGTCCCGTGCACACGGCAGAGGACCCACCAGCTTTCCGCTGGCAAACAGCAGGTAGCTGCACAGGAGGGAACACCAGGGTTAGAAAACACACGAAAACGCAAATAATTACTCTAATCACGTTCATGCAACAGTTCATTTCGAAAAGACATTGGCATAATTATCTCATTAGACCGTCACTACGTTTACATGACGTTTTAAATTCCGAATACATTCAGCCGAGTTTACTTTGATCTTTCCTTTAATTCTGAATTAAGAGGTGTTTACATGACGTTTTCACAGCAGAATTAAGCTTTATTCAGAATTAAAGTAATTTAATGCCAAATTAAATGTCTCATGTAAACGTAGCAAATTAAGACCATCTCTTGGCAATGCAATCCCATGAGTGATTGCAGCACAGGAGAGAATGCACGGTTAGGAAACACACAAAAAGACAGAGTTACTTCAATAATACAAAACCAGCAGTAATGAGTAGTCGTAAAAGCAACAGTCTTAAAAAAGTTTTTTAAAAAAGGACCACCTGACAATGTCTTTTGGAAATATTAACTATTGTGGGAAAACGACTGTCCATCGCGTGCAAAACCCCCCAAAAAGCTAATGGGTTTCTGACCAACGGATTGGCAGACTTTTTACTCACGTGCAGTGACTATACTTTGGCGTTTCAGAAGTTCTAATCTCTACTCCAATGACAGGCAGCCAGTATGCCACCATGGAAAGGGAAAAAGCCTGTGGCTGTGTGTCTGTGCGCGCACGGGGCTGGTAGAAATTAAGTTTGCAAGTCAATATTGAGGTCTGAGCTACAAATTGGACCACCACAGACAAAAGCCCCATCAAAAAGGGCACAGACATGTTTCACATTATGGGGGCATATCAACAAAATAGGAACGTGTGAAGAATGCCACAGGCCCGATGATACGGCTGCTGCTGCTGCTTGAACCAATTAAAGCAAGATTGGGGAAAAACACCCACATGCACACCAACAAAACACCCACACGAGTTAAAACAATAGGAAGGTTCAAAAGAGGTCCCTGCGCTGTGCACTGTAGTCAGCTAGTAAGTATGTCACTCCACTCACTCCATCCAGATCTTCTGCACCAGCTCCAGCTCCATCAAGCTGCCCAGGGCGCTCTCAAAGGCATCCAGCGCATCAGGGATCGCACCCTGCACCGACTGCCACGTGCTGCAAACGCACACACAGACACACAATATGATCATCCATCTTCATGAATGGAGAAGAAAAAGCATGTGAAATATTGATAAAAATCATTCATACATTTCAACTGTAGACCTGGGTGTAATTGGCATTTAACACCATTTCTGAAAGGACAAAATCAACTTTTCAGATATCTCGAATCTCATCTCCCAAAAGGTTCTCTTCCTAGGTACCACTACCTTAATCTACCTCAGGACAATTAATACTTTGTCTTAGAAGACAACTGGGGCCTTCTTGGCAGCCTCCAGTGCTGGTGTGTGAATGTGATAATGTATACGGTATGTATGTGTATGTGTATTTGAAAGCAATATCAGTCAACTGATGGGTGTGGTATTGTGTTATATAAACACATGTTGATGGTACAGGTGTTACATTTAACTTTATGGCTTAATGTAACAAAATCCTTTTTTTCACCATCATACAATCAGTCTCAAACATAGATACAAGCAATGCAGGCTGTCAGAACGGTGAAATTTGAGTGAGTAAGTGACTGACCAGTGGAGGAGGCTGAGGTAGGGAAGCTGCTGGCGCACGGTGGCCTGCAGGGAGGCCTTGACTCTGGGGGGGTGAAGTATGGCGTCTCTGGGGAGACCTAGGAGGTGGCTGCAGAAAACACACAACAGGGAAAAAAGGTTTATTTTTTAAAATTTGGATGCCCTTTCACACAAACTACCCCACCACAAAAATGTGTGTGTGTGTGTGAAAAAAAAAAAAGTACTTTTTTAAAAAACCCACTTCAACCCAACACTAGGCTTTTTTTTATTATTTGGATGCCCTTTCACATAAACCAACCCAGTATGAATCCCCTACTCTGTAAGGAACCAGACTGGAGGCAGGGACAAGATAGCAGGGCCTCATTACAGAGAGAGAGAGAGAGAGAGAGAGAGAGAGAGAGAGAGAGAGAGAGAGAGAGAGAGAGAGAGAGAGAGAGAGAGAGAGAGAGAGAGAGAGAGAGAGAGAGAGAGAGAGAGAGAGAGAAAGAGAAAGAGAAAGAGAAAGAGAAAGAGAAAGAGAGAGAGAGAGAGAGAAAGAGAAAGAGAGAGACAGAGAGAGAGAGAGAGAAAGAGAGAGAGAGAAAGAGAAAGAGAGAGAGCAAGAGAGCAAGAGAGCAAGAGAGAGTGAGAGAGCAAGAAAGAAAGAGACAGAGAGAGAGAGAGAGAGAGAGAGAGAGAGACAGAGAGAGAGAGAGAGAGAGAGAGAGAGAGAGAGGGGCTGGGGGCGTAGGTAATGGAGAAGAGGCACCAGGAGCCAGCAGGGCAGGGTAGGGATGATTGGGCTGATAGCGACAGCCACACGGGTGAAGAAAGCGATTCACAGCAACACTCGCAAACAGAATCACAGGCAAGGGCTACCTGCCTATTCACACACAGACACACACAGTCACACACACACACACACACACACACACAGACACAGACACAGAGTAGTGAAAAAGGGCCTGAGGCTACCTTACCACCCATCCCACACACAGAGAATTGGTCAATACAAAAGGGCTATCTATCCCACACACAAAGTTTGAAAAGCTGGTGTGCTGTGCAGGAGGTGGACTGGGTGGGTGGAGGGGGTGTTGGTGCTGCTACTGCATGGACACTGGCTGTACTCTGTTCTGCCTGAGGGGGTCCATGTTTGGTGGTGATGGGGGGAGAAAAGTCAGGGCAGTGTTTTCTCATGCACGGCAATAGATAGCAGCCTTTGTCTTGCCCCCCAAAACACACACGCGCACACACACACATACTCCTGCTCCCCCCCCCCCCCCCCTCTCTCCCCTTCCACCCTCCGTAACCATCCAACACCCCCACCACCACCACCACCACCCCCCCTCACCGGCACTTCCGAGCCTAATCACTAGGGCCCAAGCGGCCCCGGGGCCTCCACTGGGCTTCCTTCTGGTAAACACAGCACAGGAAGACAAATGGCTGTATTTACAGATCTGTGTCCCGCTGTTTACTTTCCAAAAAGAAAGGCAGAATTATCTTTTCGCTGATTTTTTTCTCTCTCCTCCTCTTCCTCTTGCTTTCCTTCACTCGCAATCGCAAAAGTTTTTTGTTTTTGAAATGTGTCAAGCAACCCGGCTTGTGCTGGAGGGGGGGGGGAGGGAGGGAAGTGTGGCTGCTTCAACTCGGCTTCCTTTTTTAGGGCTCCCCTAATAAGCCCGCTCTCTCCCCTTTTGTGTGTCGATACTGACAGCTCCAGTCAAGTCAGAACGGAGCGCCACATTTCCTGAGATTCATGAGGAAAACGGCGAGGGGTCATGACCCGCTTGTATCGGGAGGCCAACGACAGATGCAGGAAGTACTCTGTAACCGCAGCAGTGAGATGGGGGGGAGCAAAGGAGCAGGACTACGCGTTATCACAACGCCCCTGTACGCACGGTACCACAGAACAGATACAGCACCATCGATTCTTCTGACAACATTTGTGTGAAGTGTTTGGATTTCATTGCTGCCAAGTAGAACTAGGAATAGACAGACCGGCTCGACCAACTTGGACGCAAAATTCAGAGTTGGCGTCACGGGCAATATAATGTGGTCCCAGAACATGATCTATATTGCGAGGACATTTTTCCACAGAGAGAGGCCAACGGACACAAAATGAAGTGTTGGCATCACAGACAATACTGTATATGCGGTCAGAGGAGTTTAGTTTTAAAGGAGTTCAGTTTTCCTGTGGCCATAAAAAGATATCGGGCTCACCGTAGCACATGAACAGGACACAGATCATCTTGGGCTGGCTCGCACAAGGACAGCATGAGCGTCCTAAACAAGGGCTCAATCTCACTGGATCGCTCCTGAAAGAAAAGAACAGAACAGATACACAATGGTAATTTAATGCTTTCGTGATGAGACAAAACACTGCAGATCAAAAGGTATTAGACTTGTGTACAGCGTATGCTCTCCCTCTCCCTCTCTCTCCCATAAGATTTTCCTAAATAAATGAAATGAAACAAAAATCGTCTTCAGGAAACTAACGCATCACTGCTAATTCCAATATTCAATACCTTCCTGTCCTGAATTTAAATGAAATGGATTGGGGGCCCCCTGTCTCTGGTGGTTAACCGTTTCCCCTCTATATGCCATCTGCAAATTTACATGTGTGTGTGTGGTCTGGGCCTGGTGTGTATACGCTGGCTCTGAAGTTTTAGTGTGTTCCACCTGATGAAGCAGATGTTGTAAAAAATAGGACAGTTTTCGCAGCACGCTTCCTGTGTATATACATGCTCTCAAATCTTTGTGTATGTAATCTATGTAGTGTGTGCCTATGTGTGTGTGTATGTGTGTGTGTAGCATCTGCTAGTAAGCAATGATCAACTGTGGCAGTAGTGCACAGGTGCAGCAGGGCAGAAGCGTGCACTCCTTCCTGCGTATGTATGTACACATACGCTAGCATGTGTTTATGCGCTAGGACACCGCCATTATGCATCAGACCACGTGCATGCGCCTTGCCTGCATGCATGTAGAGCCAATGTTTATGTACATGCGCTTGTATGTATCCAAGAACGAGTGCAGGAGAGCATGTATGAAGGTTAAACGAGTGCACTACTCTGTGTGTGCATGTGTGGCAAGAAGGTGCAGGTGTGTGTGTGTGTGTGTGTGTGTGTGTGTGTGTGTGTGAGAGAGAGAGAGAGAGAGAGAGAGAAAGAGAGAGAGGGAGAGAGGGAGAGAGAGAGAGAGAGAGAGAGAGAGAGAGAGAGAGAGAGAGAGAGAGAGAGAGAGAGAGAGGGAGGGAAAGACAGAGAGAGAGGGAGAGAGAGAGGGAGAGAGAGTGTGTGTGTGTGTGTGTGTGTCTCACTTGTCTCTGCAGGAAGGAGCAGGTGTGGTAGAGCAGTGTGGCGTTGTGTGGTCTCAGCCTGAGGGCCTGCGTCCATACGGCCAGCGCTCCCTCCGCATCGCCCCGTGCCACGCACAACTCAGCCAGCCGCTCCAGTAGGGGGCAGCAGTCAGGCGAGCGAGCCAGGACACCCTCACAGTGGGCCACCGCCTCATCCAGCCTGCAGCACAGCAGAGGAAGAAATGAGGACTCCAATAACATCCTTTTACAGTATACGACTTCGGTGCATGGATATATTCTCTCCTGGTCCTCTCGCACGAAGGAGTGGGAAAGGGGGGAACTAGGAGTGAAGATTTCAATGAGCCAAAGTCGAAGTGCTCCGAATGTGTTACCATGCCTTTAAATACAGTACCATTTCTTTATCTTGATATAAAATCGCCACATGCAACTACTTTTGGATCGGTTAACAAGTCATGCGAGGGTGTTTAAATTGGGAACGTGTGGAACAATTTGGTCACTTCTAACTTAAAGCACCCGATGCTCCCCAAGGCTGAGCCAAGCTAATGCTAACGAGTTTGGTGCCGCGCGTCGCTGACTGGGTCCGTGTCCGAAGATGAGACGGGTCGGGATGAACTCATCATAGGTCAGAGAGGATTGTATTTTTTGAAACACGGTGGACTGTTCCTTTAAATGCAACTCATTTAATGTTTTTATTTGCTTCGGAGACTGAGATTGATACTTACGTTTCCATGAGCTGAGGGCACCTTTTCCCAAAAAGGGCTTAGGCATTCAGCAGGCATTTTTTGCAGGTGCCTTAGTAGGCTTAAATGGGTTAAAAAGGCTCAAATGGGCAACCTGATGAGGTTACATTCACCTGTCCAAATGGCTTTTTTTCTGCACATTCTGTTTAACATGGTTTGATTAAATAGGTGTATTTGTTACAGCACAGTTCCGGCATTTTGAGCAGCTTGCTGTATGGAGAGTTTGACGGGAACACAAAAAAGGTTGGCAATTTAATGGAGCATCAATTACATCAATGGTCCCCAGAGTACCGGTAGTCATTGACTCATTTTCATTCCAGTAAATAAACAATGGATGATTGAAGATGATGAAGTTGTCAGAGATCTAGTGAGCTGTCCAGGTGGCAACAGAGGTTTTGTATTTCCCCCTTCCTCCCCTCTCTTTTTTTTTGCATCATTTGATTGTACACAAGGGGTGATTGTAGAAAAGGCCCTTGACGCTCGAACAATATTTGCCAGAGTAAACAATAGATAATTATGATGAAAATGATGAGGCCACTGAAGGTGCACTGACGTGTCCAGGAGGCAGTAGAGGCTTTAGATTTTCAGTTTTTACAAAGTTTGAATAATTGTGTAAAAAAAAACCCTTGATGCTCAATCTGTTTTTACTTGAATGAAGGATGATCATGAAGCAATAGAAGCCCTTGTACTTAAAGTATTTTTTGTTTATTTAACAGTTTGATTGTGGACAAAACATCTTAATTTTCATATAATTTCACAATTTCCGTTTTTTTTTCTTTTCTTTTCTTAATTTGGTTTCATTGTCCAGTCTGGCCTTTCATGCTCAGCCAACTTCCCCCTGAATAAACACTACATGATGCTAATGATGAAGCTGTAGGAGGTGCACTGACCTGTCGAGGTGGCGGTAGAGGGCCACGAGCTCAGTGTGGAGGTGGAGAGACGGCAGCGGGGGTGGGGGGGCTGATGACGACGATGAGGGGGTCTCGGACTCCGCCACTGCCTCGGCCTCCTCAGTGTGGGGTAGCCCCTCCTCTGAGCACCCCCTAATGGCATCTACCAGAAGAAAGAAAGAAAGAAAGAAAGAAAGAAAGAAAGAAAGAAAGAAAGAAAGAGAAAGAAAAGAAAGAAGAGAAAGAGTGAGGGATCACGCACACACAATGCTGGGGGGACCATCTCCACGGAGTCGAGTTTCGGGCGGTTTTAAAAAACAGGAACCCCCGGGCCCTTTTCTCAGGCGGAGGGAGAGCTGAGCTGAGCCCAGCGAGATAACCCATCTGACAGACAGTGAAAAGCCGTTTGCCGCGATTGTGTGAACTTCTCCGGTTACGCACCCCCCTCCTCTCCTCGGTTTTTGGCTGCTTAGTTGAGGTAGCTAAAGTCTTGTTCTGACTGAAGAGGGTAGAGAGTAGGCAGGTAGGGGGTTGGCGAGGGGGGTGGGGGGGTAAATATCCATTTCACAGATGCATCACATTTAAAAAAAGGCCCACTCAAGAGGGGCAGTTGGACAATAGGAACAACAGCCCAGTGAGCCATCACTACCGGTAGACGATCATAATCACGTCTCCTGTCTCCTCTCGTCTCTCTCTCTCTCCGTCTCCGAGGCGATTCAGACAAGCTTGTGTCTCCACTGACGCACGCCGTCCAAGGCGGCCCCTTGTGTCTGCCGTCTACACTGATGTGCAACTAAACAGGCAGTTAAGGTTAATGGACTTGTGCCCACAGGATGGCAAGTTTGATTCCACCCAGCCAGTGCCCGTTTGGTGCCACTGAGGTACCCTGAGCACGGTGCCGTACCCCAAACACTGCTCCCCCAGGTGTGCTGGGTTAACATGAAGAGCCAATGTTGTTGCGTACACCGTGCTCTGCTGTGGTTTGTGGTGTAATCCAAATGACAAATTTCATTCATCTGGGACATTGTAATCAAAGGATTTAACGCAATAGGGATCTATGGACCTTGAAAACATTTCATATTTCATCCAGCATTGGGCAAGAGAGGTGAAACCTCTTCAAGAGTCAAAACATTGAATTGGTGATTGAACTAAACAAAAACAGGCCTGGTTTGTCATTGTGGTCAAGTCTTGCTTGTAGTGACCAGAGGATGGCAAGTTTGATTCCACAAAGAGCCAGTTTAGTGCCACTGAGGTACCCTGAGCATGGTGCCACAAGCTAAACACTGCTCCCCAGGTGTGGTGGGTAAACATGCAGAGCCAATATTGTTTGTGAACACTGTATTTTGCTGTTCTGTGGTGTGCCGTGTTGTGGTTGACAGTATAAACCCAATGACAAATTTCATTCATCCAGGACTCTGTAGTCAAAGGAGTCAAGATGTAACTTAAGATGGAGTTATAGACCTTGAAGACGTTTTACATTTCATCCAGCATTGGGCAAGAACATTTGGAAAGGTCTTCAAGCATCAAAATTAAGTGGTCATTTGACCACAATGACAAGTGGGCTCCGTTTTGTTGGGTTTAGTTTTCAGAGGATGGCAGGTTTGATTCCAGCCCGTGGTAGTTTAGTGCCAGTGAGGTACCCTGAGCATGATGCTGTACCCTGAACACTGCTCCCCAGGTGTGCTGGGGTAACATGCAGAGCTAATGTTGTGAATGTCATGCTATGGCGTTGTGTACTGTACTGTGGTTTCCAATGACAAATTTCATTCATCCAGGTCACGATAGTTTAAGGAGTCAAGCTGTTTGTACAGACCTTGAAGACAAGTTTCACATTTCACATGGGAATGGTGAAGCTTCTTCGAGCAACAAAACCAAGTCCAATTGCTTGCTCATTTAACCGCCGTGAGAAACAAAACGGACGCCATTTGTTTTGTTTACAGTAACATTTTGTTTGCAGTTACCTTGGAAGAGGCCGACGAGTTGGTCGGCTGGTGTGCGTAGTGTTGTCGCGGAGCTCCAGGGGAAGGGGTCTGGCTTGGTGCACACCACCCGCGACGGGCCAGAGTCGGCCGGGTCGCACAGGCCGGACGGCAGCTGCCCGAACTCGGTGACGTGGAGCAGGCAGAGCCAGGCCAGGGCCCGGTCCCCTGACGACAGCTGTGCTGCCAGATTCTGCTCCCCCTCGCCCTTCAGCGCATTCTGTTGACACACAAGAGGGGGGCGTAGGATAGGAAATGCTTTTATTCACCAGGAGCATGGTCTTTCCTAAAATAGGTTGTAAAGCTGGGTCTTTAAAGGAGCAAGAACAAGAGTGTTGAAAACAGAATTTATCTGCTTTTTAGGAGATAATATCTTCTCATACTCTGAGGATCAAATGGGATACACATTGCACTCATGTTGACCTATTGTCTTCAAACAAAAGTCATACAAGTATTTCAAGGAAATAATATAAATGATGGCGTTCTGTCAATTCATAGAAATGCCAGTTATCTAAAGCTGTCAACACAGCTGCATAGCTTCGGATATTTTGGGGCTGGAATTACGGCAGCGAGAGATCTGTTCATGGATAATCTGCTAGTTCATAATCCCATTGTGCAGTCCAGTAGATTTATAATCCTACGGCACGGTGGTAGGGACAGTTACATTACAGACTGTAGTGTACCTGCAGTATGTCCAGAGCATTTTGCCGTCGGCCTGTGAAGAGGCTGAGCTGTGCGCGGTAGAGCAGGGACTCCAGCAGGCGGAACGAGCGCAGTAGAGGCTCTCCATCGCCATCTGGTGTCTGCAACAGGTGCTGCAGCATGCGGCCGCACACAAAGTCCTTGCCCTCGAACGAGCTCTCCATGCTCATGTACTGCAGTGGAGGATGGAGGAGAGAAGAGGATGAAAAGAGTTTAAAAATGCTCATGCCTAATCTCAGTTGATATAATACTTTGCAGGTATACATGCGAGAGTGTGCAAAAGTCTTGTTGACTGTGAATGTGAAAGTGCACAACACTGTGACTGAATGAAAGTCAGGGAAGGTCAGAAAGAAACAATAAATGGATACAGAGATACAGAGACGTGAAAACTGGGCAAAATACAGAAATGATAAAGAATTAAATCAGCTAAACAGGCTTTGATAGACAAACAGTTGGATACGGACAGACAAAAAAATCATCAGGCAAACAGGCTTTGATAGGCAGGCAGTTATAGAGACACAGAATTATCAGTGGAACATGCTTCGATAAATAGAATTATCAGTGTAACATGCTTCGATAAACAGAATTATCAGTGGAACATGCTTCGATAAACAGAATTATCAGTGGAACATGCTTCGATAAACAGAGAGACAGACAGACAGACAGAGACAGACAGACAGCAGGAAGACAGACGAACAAAATGAAACAGAAGAAAACAAACAAGGCCACGTACGGTCCACCAGACGTGGTAGCTGGGCGCGTGCTGCACGGCCATCTCGCACATCTCCTGCATCTCGTCTCGGGAGCCGCGGCGGGAGAAGAGCGTCAGGTAGTGGCACCACACCTCGGCGTCCTCGCGGTTGTCCTCCAGCGCCCGAGACAGCGTGTTCAGAGCCGCGTCCAGACGCTCAGTCACAGGGCTGCAAAGACGGACAGAACATTCTAGATAAGCGCCACCAGGACATCAAGTTTCATCAGGGATGTCAAACTCAGGAGAGGGGACCAGATGTGTCTCACGGAGCCATTTTATTTGGCCCGCAAGATCATTTGAAAAGGTGTCTCACTGTTGGCCCCACACAAGGACTTAATATGACTGATAAGGTGCCAAATGGCCACACCAACTGGCTAGGGGAAAAAAGGCTTCCACAGTAAAAAAAAATGGTCTTGATTACAAAAGAGAAAGTTGTTTGGACAAGCCAACCTAGTAGTAGCTGGGAGTTGACGTTCATGACGTATGTCGTTAATCACTCAAGTGCGTTCGCTTCTTGGCCCTATTTGACCGGCGTCCGGTAGTCTTTGCAAACCCTCCCCAGAGAAGCGTAATCAGACCATTGGCGAATTAAGAAGCAATTCAAAATGAATGGTCTGGCCAGTGAGGCTACCCTGTGACTTACATCTCCTTCTGGTTGAGGTACTTGAAGGCGAGCTTGATCCAGAGTTGCACGTCTTGGGGGCTATCCAGCACGGCTGTCTCCAGGTTGGAGATGTCATCAGTCTCGCTGTCAAAGTAGCGCTTGTCGTCTGGGTTCACACACACGTCCAGAGCCAGCGGGTTGGACTTTGTCTTAGTGTCTGAAGAGAAAAGAAAATAATTCATATAATATACGTACATTTGCTTTTCTCACCATTCAAAAAGTATTTTCCTGGACATAGACCTACTAAGCTGTCTCATGTTCAGCTTGAGCTTCTATAAAAACAATTACCGTTGTACAGAGCATTTTATTTTGACCAAGTGTGCGACCGCAACTGTCCTGACAAAGTAACCTATTGGTCTGCCATCTGCACCTCACACGCTGCGCGTTTACGAAAAATGAAGAGAACACATTGAACCTCTGTCTACTCAATGCTCTATGGTGTTTGATCCCACTAAGAACATGAGAGCTCATAGATGGATTGTAATTCATCATTACCCATAGGGATAATAATAATAATAATAATAATAACAATAATAATAATAATAAAAATAATAGTAATAATAAGGAGGTTTACTAACCATACTGGTTCTGTGAGGGGGCCTCCTCCGGGCCCTCTTCCCCATCCGAGGTGTCCTCTGAGCGGGGTGGCCTCTGGGGCTCTGGCCTCCACGTCCTCCTCTCCTTGCAGGTGGTGAACGGAGGAACTGCACACCACCACAAACACATGCGTTCCATTACAATTGAATTCAACTTCATTCATTCATTCATTCGTTCATTCATTCATTCTTTCTTTCGTTCATCCATCCATTCAATGTGGAGTGGACAGTACAAAAGTGCCAATGTGCCAGTGCTAAGCTGGATGCCCTGTAGCCATAATTTACCAGCTGCCAGCCTGCATGCCCAAGCAACAAGGTAGACGGTGACTGATGGGTAATAAATAATAATCGAGATGTCTTCTAGACCTCTACAAATGATAAATAAACCAGAGAAATGCTTTCCAGGTATGCTAATGTGGCATCCACACAGCAGTGCATACAGTGGAAGTACCCATTACTGACTCCAGAACCAAAGACTAACTATGGAAAGCAAACAAGCCCTCCAGGGGGTCTTACCGTGGGCTTTGCTCTCATTGACTTTGCTGACGAGGAGAACAGCCTTCTGGTCTGTGCCCATGCGGTCTCGGTTGGCACCAAACAGCTTCTTGATGTACTTTTCTGCAGAAGAGAACACAAAAAATGGGTGAAAAATAAACAAAAACCCCAAACATAGAAAAAAGAGGATAAATCAATATTTAGAGAAGAGGCTGGAAGTGTTGAAAGTAAGTGATGGTATGCGGTCAACTCTATCCATCATGCTATCCACGTTTTAAATGTACAAATTGAACAACATAGATATTTGGTTGGCATGTTTTCACCACACGGAGAGCAGTGTCACAGTAATTCTCAATGCAAGCTCCATTTATTAGAGCCTGCACCTGTACAGAAAGACTGGATGTTTCTATCGCAAGGCTTAAATTGAATCAAATGATGGGAGTAGCTTTTGATTCAGAGTGTAGCTTGCATTTTACTTTATATACTGTGGCAGTGATAGCAGTTAATAATTAAGATACTGAATTCAACAGTTGCTGGCTGGCAAGCAGACCTCGAGAGAGACAACTAGAAACATGTTGTGATGGCACAACACTGGATAAACCACTTCTAAAATAGTTGTATTCTGTTGTTCTTGGCATTATTGTAAAAGTAAGGCAAGAAACGGTATAGTGTAAGTGTTACAACAAGGTAACGAGTTAAAGGAATAAAGATACAAGGCATGGAGAGAGCTGGAGAGGGGGAGAGACCTGTGGCTAGGCGGACTTCTTCAGAGCTGCTGTTGTCGGAGCAGCCTATCAGGGGGAGCTGGTAGGAGAGGATGTCCTGGAACAGCTGGTTTCCACTCAGTGTGCAGTTCCTCATGTGCTGCCTGGAAGCAGGAACACACACACGCACACACACACACGCACACACACACACAAGCACACACACAAACACACACCAAGTGGCAAAAGGTCAGATGTTTAACATATTAACAAAATTTGGGAAGGAACACAGTCGTGCCTGTCTTTCTGCACACACCACACACACACACACACACACCAAAAAAACCCTCACCACTGACAGTCGTCATCGTTGCACGTCCCTGTGAGGTCAAAGCGGCAGAAGCACTTCTTGGCCTCGATGACGTTGCTGTAGGACACCGAGCTGAGTGACAGCTTCTCCTTTGTCCTGAAGTACGGGCTAAATCTGGAGCAAGCAGGAAGGAAACCAAACATTCAAATGGGCTCTGACTGACGACAGGCAGTCATGGGAAACAGAACACATGTTGGCATGGGAGGAGGAAGGACAGGTTTTTTTTTTTTTAGATGATTTGTGTGTCACATGCAGTTAAAATACTTACAAAAAACCAAAAAGAACAAACAATATGTAAAAAGACAACAGCTAGAATACAATACCAACAGGTGTCACAAAAGTAAAATATGTAGTCAGATATATTGAAGAAAAGCAAGCAGTCTGTCAGAAAACCGGGTGGGGGTTAAAATGGCTGACCTGTATGACTTGAATGCTAGCAGTGGGCTGTGATATGTGCCAAAGGGAACCGGCTTCAGCTCCACACGGCTGGCTGGAGCAGACACTACTGCTGGGTCCACATCCACAGGGATGGTCTGGGAGAGGTGGAGAGGGGAGAGAGCGAGAGAAACCGATTTAAAAATACAAAAAATATTATCAAGAAAACTAGGGAAAACGACCAAACAACCAACGAACAACAAAGCTAGTCTAGTAGCCAAATCATTGGTGCACACACACACGCACACGCGCACACACACACACACGTCAGTACAACTCTCTCCATCAGCTGTTCGTCAACTTGGGAGGAAACTTCACTCAAATTTCTGAAATCAGTGGTAAGAGGAAGGGCTGAACAAATGACCAACATTTCCACTCTAAACCCACCGTGGCTGGGCCCTGCATGATATAACTACTAAGGCTTTTGAAGATGAAACAATAGCAAGACAAGAACATGGGTCCAGGGCCCTAAATTAACTGTTTCCACCAGCAGCCAAAATTACTAGAAGATGCTAATCTAACTAGCCGAACACACCCTCACTAGTGGGTGGAAGTAGCTCGTAAGTTGGGTACTTTCTAGCCTGGTCTGACCATCCCATAATACTACCATTTCATTTCGTATTTATGGTCTGGCATTTGTTTGCTCTGAAGCGATTGTAGGAAGCAGGAAGTTTGCACTCAGTTATGGTTTGAAATTATTGGACACCTCTCACCCAATCGTTGGCAGTTACTCAACAACAACATAGCGCAGACCAATGGCTCTGGCGCAGATGTGTACGTCATTGTCAAGAGCGTCCTCCCCCTTTCGCCCCCACGTGGGGGGCGCATTTGATTATTGGCTGTTTTCTGGGGGGGGGCGTTGCGATCAAAATTCTACTGCTCCAGGCACTCCACAGAGAAGCACGGCCAGACTACAGTAGTGGAGCCAATCCTTTGGCGGAAGTACATAGGATGGCTCGCGAGGCTAGGTATTTTCTACAAACCAAACTGAAATTTCACCAGCATTTGGCCAATTGGTTGGTGTTAATTTCAAGCCCTGCATGGGTGTAACAACTGATTAGGCCTTCCACTTCAAAGGCACTCTGGTTCTGTGGCACTGTGAATCATTCTGCACTATATTATTACCGTTTTAATAGTTAAAACAATGTCACAGTAATTCTCAATGCAAGCTCCATTTATTAGAGCCAGCACCTGTACAGAAAGACTGGATGTTTCTATCGCAAGGCTTAAATTGAATCAAATGATGGGAGTAGCTTTTGATTCAGAGTGTAGCTTGCCTAAAATCTAAACGGAACTTCCACGATTCTTACAGCCATTCCATTCCCTTCCCTTTTTGTGTGCAATGCATGTGTCTGACTGACATTATGCCAGTCAGGAACCATTTCAGCTTTTCTGAGTGTTTGTATGGGACATAAGTATGTTGACCTTGTTGTGCATGCATTATAACGCATCTGGCTATAGATAGGTTTTCTGTTAACAATCATTTGCGCTGTGAGGAGGGGCAAGAAGCAAAGCAGCCAACCACGTGAGCACATGTTTTGAGTGACAGCAGTTTACGGACAATCAGAGGTTGCAGAGGGACCCCTAGCTGCGCACACATGACAGGAATGTTTGTGAACAGGAAACCTATGTATAGCAAACACACAACACAGCATTAGGGGTTTGTACAATCCACAACAAGGTGCATTAGGGGTTTGTACCTTTCCACATGGAAGTTCCCGGGTGGCGCCCCCTAGTGTCGTCAGTTCACTCTGCAGCAGATCCTCCACACTGGTGGCCGACTGCTGGTACCGCTGCTTCAGCTCCTGTGCAGTCAGCCCAAGGCACAACTCAGGCAGGCCAGGAGCAACACCACCACTACTAGCTTTGGCTGTAGCTGCAGCGGGCTTGGCGGGCAGGGGCACAGCAGGCATCCCCAGTTTGGCAGGGGTGGAGGTGTGCAGCGCCCGGGGCACCTGCAGCTTGGGCTTGGTGAAGGCGCCCGAGTCTCGGAAGGAGCGGCGACGTGAGGTGGGCGTGGAGGGAGTAGCCACCGGCATGGCAACACCACCACCTGCGGCCATGTTGGCAGAGGACACCGGACTGCTGGTGGAGGCGGTGATGAAGGACGGAGGCTGCTGCTCGTCCTCCTCAGTGTCCGCATCCTCGCTGGCCAGCGCCAGCTTGTCCTGGGTCAGGTCGTGCAGCGAGGGCTGGGGCAGGGCGTAGGGGCTGGTGGGGGTGTGTCGGTGAGGCTGCTGGGGAACTGTGACGACGGCAGCAGCAGTAGCAGCAGCAGCAGCAGCGGCAGCGGCGGCCGCGTTGGTGGCTGAGATGCGCTGCTCTGCCTGCTGGCGTAGGGCCTGCTCCTCTTTGAGCTTCTGGATCTTGAGGGCGTATTCGGCCTCCAGCTGCTGTAGCCGCTGCTTCTGGGCGATCAGGTCGGCGTAGTGGCGCTGGTGGCCCTCAGTGCGCAGCATCTTCACCGGCTGAGGAGGAGAGGGAAGAAATGTTAGTTGGTGCTTATCATCTTCTTGGGGAAACGTGCATTCGGGTTTCTTGCATTTTAAACTCAATCTCCCTCCTGACGGAAAATAAATGTTGGTTTTTTTTAAGTTATATGATAAAAAAACAACTGTTCACTAAGGAATGCTGGTCATGGAGGACTGCTGCTTCTTTTCTCATAAGCAGGTGCACTTTGGCTCAAGGAAATAAAGTTGCTCAAAATTATGGTCAGACTTAGCTCCAGGTGTGGCTGTTGATAAGGTCTGCCAAAGATTCCAAAACCACACTGCTGGTAAAGTTAAAAAGCCTTTAATGAAACAGGCTGACGCGTTGCAACTACTGTCTTCTTTTGTTTTTTTAAAAAGTCTTTTAGTGTTTATTCATCTTTATGCAAATCTTGGACAGGTGTATTTACCCATCTTTCATATTACCATATCAGACCTGAAGGGCACTGATAAAGTTAAATCCATACCATAATAATAAGCAAACTGCAACAACATGATGATATCTCAACATGTCAACAACACAGGAAATGGGTTCCAGTTAACACAGGAAATGGGTTCGACACTGCAGTCAGTGCCTGCAGCCCAAGGAAACAGGAAGAGGAAGCGAGGGCACTCACGGAGTAGTGCGGTGAGTCGTTCTTGCGCTTGAGCGTGGTGCCGTGTGCAGAGGCCTGTGCCTGGGCCACGTCCTTCTCCAGCCTCAGGGCCTGCTGTTTCTTCAGGACGATGCGGTGCTGAATACGGTGCATCTGGACAGGGGGAGAGGGGAGGAGAGGAGAGGGAGGAGAGGAGTGCAAAAAGCGAGGGGAGGAGAGGAGAGGAGAGGGGTGGGAAAAACAAAGGGAGGAGAGGGAGGAGAGGAGCAGGAACAGCGAAGGGAGGAGAGGGAGGAGAGGAAAGGGAAAAACAAAGGGAGGTTGGGAAGGAGAGAGGTGTGGAAAGCGAGGGAGGAGAGGAGTGGGGAAAGCAAAGGTAGGAGAGGGAAAAAGAAGAGAGGATGGGAACAGAGGAGGGATTGAGGAAAGATAAGGGAGGATGGAGAGGAAAAGGGAGGTTAAGAAATAGGTGAGACAGCCAGACCAATCTCTTATCAGACCTCTGAACAACCTTGACTCAGGGCATCTCGTTTCTTCTGACTGATTGGTGTCGGAAACCACCCAAATTACCCAACTGGTACGAGATTTGACTTGGCAAACATCCGATCCCAAGACCAATTTTCTAACCATTAGGCCACGGACAGTCCACATATTCATGTTACAGGCAAAGGTTGAACACATTATTGGGACTTTCCAGACAGCAAGCATTGCACTGCAATGTCTCAGTCATTTACAATGCAAGCTCCAATAAGTAGAACCAGCATACAGATAAAAGACTGAATGTTTCTATTGCAAGGCTTAAATTGAGTCAAATGATGGGATTAACAATTGACTCAGAGTGTAGCTCGCATTAATTAAATTATAAATAGGTGCCATGCATCACCCAGAAACAATAAGTATCTACATACAGCAAATAACTCTGTCCAATTAAAAAGCATCAGCTACTCACATATCATAAACATAGCAGAATTCGATAACACTTATATTCTTCAACAACAAACTGTTGCCCAAGTCGCTCAAAAAGCCCCAAGTGGCCTGAATCGCTTCTGTCGCTGGTATCGCTCATGTCACGCTTGGTGTATTTGTGCGGTTAGGCATTCAGCAGGCGTTTTTTTTTTTTATGTGCCTTGGGCTTAAATGGGTTAACCAACCTGTTCCTGCTGCTTCTTGAGCAGCACTCTGTTGATGGTGACGATCTTCTCCTGTGCCTGCAGTTGTTCCCGTAGCTTGGCCACCTTGGCCTCCGCAGCCCTGAGGATCTCCTTCTTCCTCAGCTCCTGGTGCAGCAGCTGCTTCAGCAGCACCTCGTCCCTCTCCAGCTGGCTCCTGGAGGACCACACAATACACCAGTGGTTCTCAACCTTTTTTTGAACAAATGCCACCTGTAGCTCATCATAAGCTTCTCAACGGGGCTGTTCACAAGCCTTCCAATGCCCCCTTTACTATATATATATAAAATGGACTAATGCCCCCCCAATGATGACAAATCACCACCCTATCTCAACTGTAGCCTTCTCAACGCCTCCCTCCCTAGGGCTCCCCAACCTTCAGGAAAAAAAAAATATCGCCATCCCTGATGCTGCATAATGCGACTGCTATCCATTATGGTAAATGGACTGCAATTATATAGCACCTTTCCACTCCTTCGAGCACTCAAAGCTCTTTACATTGAATGCCTCACATTCTCCCATTCACGCACCGGTGGCAGTGGCTGCCACGCAGGGTACCACCCTGCCACCAGGAGCAACTTGGGGTTAAGTATCTTGCTCAAGGACACATCGATGAGGTCAGGCAAAGCGGGGCTTGAATCTGCAACCGGCTGGTCTATCACCTGAGCCACCACCGCTTCATCTTCAACAGAATGACTGAGAATATACCTTCAATTGGATGGCTTGTGTCAAAGGTCCTATGACACAAGCCATCCAATTGAAGGTATATTCTCAGTAAAACCTGAGGTAAACAACAACATGAAAACTTGGTTTCAAGAAAACAAATTTGAAGCTGGAACATCTTGTCTCACAAATCTCAGACTAGTGCCGTTACGTCTCACCACTTGTCTACTGTATGGAATCTTTGCCAGATTAAAGTCAGTCTATGAGCTCCGGTGAAAGACAAGTGCAGCAGGACAAGAAAAAAATCAGTTCTTGTTGCTCACCGGTGCTTGGTTAACTTTTCCTCTGCCTCGGCAAGTCTCAGGACTGCAGACTTTGCCGCGGTGTCTAGCTCAGAGTCCGAACCCACCGGAGATGAGGCACCCTTCACAGCATCCAGCCTTGACATGCGCTGCAAGTGACTGCAAGTGACAATGACATTGGTGTAACATCCAGAATGTCAACAGAAATTCCATTTACATATCATGAGCTATCACATGGTGAAATCACTCACACACACACACACACACACACACACACACACACACACACACACACACACACACGCACACACACACACACAGACACACACACACAGACACACACACACACACACACACACACACACACACACACACACACACACACACACACACACACACACACACACACACACACACACACACACACGTTACCTAGCTAGTTCCAGTTTCTTGGAATCAGGCATGTTCTCCTTCTCTGATTTAGATCCCTTGGGCTTTGACGCCTGAACAAAAAACAGTGAACATTGCCATTTTAACACCAAAACACATCAGAAATCAGATAACGCTCCAAGATGTACTCAACGTCATGCACTTCCGGTAAATACATTTCAATGAAACCAAATGGCACCCCAAAAAAACCCAGAGATGAGTTTTATTTATGCAGTTACCTCGGCTGTGCGGCGAGCTTCTTTGATCATGAACTCCAGGCCTCCGAAGAAGCCGGACGTGGTCGGGGGAGAGCTGGTGGACTCGCTATCTGAGTCGCTGTCGTCTGAGCCGTTGATCTGCACCACCACTGGCTTATGTCTTGGCAGCTGCAGGTGGAGATCAAATGAGGAGCTCAAGATAACATTACACTTACGTGGACGCCTTCATCCAAAGCGACTTACATCTATTAAGGTATTGGTTATAGTCCCTTAAGCAGTGTGGCAGCTGCAGGTGCAGATCACACAAGCAACTCAAGATCATCATGTTTTGCAGAACAGATGATTTCAAAAAGATATTTATGGGCTTTTCGTGCCTTGGTAGGATAGGACAGACTTGAGAGGAGGCAGGAAAGCAATGGAGAGAGAAGGGGATGGATCAGAAAATGACCTCAAGCAAGCCAGAATCAAACCCGGGTCCCCAGAATAATGGTGCTGTGCCTTAGCCCTTTGAGCTACAGCCAAGTAGCCTGATTATTATCATCGACTTTCAAATCTCATAACAATCTCATAACAATTGACATTTCCCAAACAGCATGGTTGACCTGCCTCCCTTGGTTTGCTATTGGTTGTTTGCTTCCCGACAAAGAGGCAGTTTTTCTGGAGCTCAGAAACTATATTTGTATTGCTCCTGGCCTGACTAGAAGCAACGCTGGAGGTGTTGCTTCACTAGGAGGGCGCGGCCTGGCAAACAGCCAGGGCCAGAAGAAATAATTTTAAATGTGTCAAAAATAATAGACATGGGTGTCCATGCATCATTGAGAGGAAGAAAATATCTGATGACTGATGCTTGAGAGATCTTACCATTGCTGGGCCACGGAGGGCTGGGTTGGCCTGGCTGTACTTGCTGCTGGCGTGTCGATGCTGGGATATAACCGTGTTGAGGTTGACCGCGCTCAGGTTGGTCCGAGACATCGGGAGGATAATCTGCCTGACCACAGGAGACGGTGGACCGCTGCTGCTAGACACAGTATCCTAAGAAAGAAATAAAATAAGACAAGAAAACGTGTCAAAAATCACAGCCCAAATGCAGTGAGACCATCCTGTGCAATGCACCCACATCTGAAGAGGCCACCATTCCATTGCTTTATACAAGCCATTCATCTCAAAGCAGAACGTTTTTAAACAGGACCTATGTTTCAACCGATACCCAAGAAAGTGTTGCGAAAACAAAAAGCCTGATTTAAACCAGACAAGGCCTGCACTTCATGCGGTGCTCGTCTTTAAATAAACAAGACAGCCATCTTGTATCGACAGGACAATAGCGGCACACACAGTACTATTTTGAGCAAAATGGCACACAATGACACAATGTGTGAGGTCATCAGGAAGCGTGATTCAGGCCAAGAGCACCTCTGCTATCTTGCTGCCTGGCTCCGCTCAGTGCAGGAGGTGGCCAGCCAGGCCTGCTCAGTTTAGTTTGGCAGCACGGTGGGCAGGTCAGATAAGCCTGTGCTCACTCATGCACAGCAGAAACACTACAGGGGCTACAAGCTTGTGCCATTCAAACAGGGAACACACGGGCAGCTGTGTCAACTTTGCATTTGTGTTCACTGGAAGACAATGTTCCCAAAATGAGTCACAGTGGTGGCAGTGGTGCGACGGTCATTAAAATCCTCTGAAGGGCAACTACGCTGACATTGCAGGAGTCGCTGCCAACGTCGGACACCAAGAGGGGGAACATGATGATTGGCAGAGATCTAAAACTGGCGCAACTGCTGCCATAACCTTGCATGCCCTGTACAACATTTCAATTTGGTTCTTGACCACTATCCAGAGTTGCAGAATGTTCCACTTAGAACAGGGGTGGGGAACCTCTGTCTCGAGGGCCGTTTGCGGCCCTTGAGGTCGTTTTATCTGGCCCCCGATATGATTTTAATGTTGTGCAGCTTCACATGAAATATGACATATTTTGTAAAGGAATATTAGAAATTACATTTGCAATACAATTAAGTTATATTCAGAGGTCCTAGAGAAGGTGGGGACTGTTTTAAAGGTAGCGTCCTTCAATATAGGCCTGAAGTGCAGGGGGAAATCCTGGTTTGTGTTCATAATACGGCCCTCTGAGGACTTTTACGGCCCTCGGAGGAATTTGAAGTGGCCCCTAGACTGAAAAAGGCTCCCAACCCCTGACTAAAGCCGGGCACAAACTGTGCGATATTTTCACTCGTGGGTCTTAAGCTTCTGCTCACACTGCACGATGGAATTTCACTGTTTAAAAGTTTACAACTCACGACTCACGTCCTCACACTACACGAGCCGACAGTCGGATGCGAGTGAAATGCTTCCACCTTACGACGCGACATGTTTCCCCAGTCTGCAGAGGAGGGAACATGCACACCTGAGGTGGAGATGAGGTCGCACTCAACAGCGAATCGCACGGCCCTATTCATTTGTGCATGTGAAGTGTCAAATCGGGTCGTAGCACTGCTTTAACTGTGCGATTTACGCACGAGCCACGACCAGAATTTCAAACCGTTTTGATTTTCTTGCGACCCTGCGATTGCACGATCGTGAGGCGAAATCGCTTGTCGTTACCCCATGTACACTGCACGATGCAAGACTCACGATTGACCTGCGATTGAGCAAGAAATCGTCCCGACTCTCAAAAAGTCGTGCGAGTGCCAAATCGGGGCAAAATCGGGGCAAAAGTCGCACAGTGTAAGCCCAGCTTTAGAAGGTATACATTGAGCAAATGTTGCCTAAAGCCCGTTTCGCACGGGAAAAATATTACCTTTGGACCACTGGTAATTCACTGGTGATAGCAACTACATGTCTCTTCTCTTTTACATGCAACTACATGTCTCTTCCTATCCCGTGTACACTGAACCAGATAAGCAACAATAACTCCATGAAGAACTCAAAGAACTCTATGAGACAAAACAGGAAGTTGTGAAATTACGACAACTTGTTAGTTCACCTACCCTTTATGATAAATAACAACCATGCTTACTTTAATTGTGTATATCTTGCCTGCTTTTCAAAACATGTTTTTTAGGTGCTATTATTTGATAGGGACAGTGTGAGAAGGAGACGGGAAGCGAGTGGGACACAGAGACGGGGGAGGATCGGAAAATGACCCCGGCCGGACTCGAACCGCAAGCCCAAATGTGGGGAGATTTATGCTTCGGAAGCATAGCCTCTGCGTCCGTCCGTCCTGTGTCTGTGCGCGACCATGCCCCCCCGCGCAGAGGCTCTGCGCCCCTCGTCGAGCGCCTCGAAAAAAATTCTAACTATCCGTCGGACGGACGCGGAGGACGCAGAAAAAAAAGGCGCTATGATTGGTCGTCTCGCTACTTCCTTGTTCTTGTGGCGGCGCAATGCTGGTAGTTGGCGAGAGCAAAGCTGTATTCTGTTAAAAGCTATATTATTGCCCTGTGTGTACATGTGTGTAAATACACAAAGCTACAAGCTAAGTAACAAACAATGCATCAGTTGAACACTCGTGGCACAATGCCTGCAGTTTTACTACCAGCGAGCTATTCCTCCACTGAATGTAAACACACATCGGCAGAGGCAACTGTAATTACATGCTTGCATTTTCTGCACGTGAAAACAGACTGGGTATGTCAAATAACGATACCAGTACATTGCATTTGCAGTTTGAGTGAAAATACTTAGCTAACTGGGCTAGAAAGCAACATTGCTTAATACAAGTCCTTGCAATGTAGTGAAGGTAATCGCGCTATTTCAAATGTGGCTCGCGACGATACTTCGGGCGCAGATGTATGAATGCAAAGTTGGTTCTTGGCCACTCCCAAGCGACTTTTGACGCGCGCAGTTACAAGTCTAATCTGACCTTTAGCGCGCTGCGCCACAGCGGCCCGGATATCTTGCCTGCTTGGGGGGTATTTATGGGAACTATATGCTCCTATAGCACAGCGATTCCCAACCAGGCGTACGTGTACGCCTACGGGTATGCGAGCACACTGCAGAAGGTAGGAGGTGGAATAATGAACAAATGTATGGATATTACAGTCGCATTGTGATATAAAGCATGACTGCGGGGGTACTCGTGATATGACAAAAAGGCTTAGGGGGTACGCAAGACAATCAAGGTTGGGAAACACTCCTGTAGCAGATGGCACCAACCAGCCTACACTGTGCGGCGTCACAGATGACTGAAAACCAGCATGGTGCCTCTGCATGCTGTGGTCAGGTGGTAAACAGAGCTCAGCCGAGGAAAGGCAAGCGTCTTCCATATACAGTAGCTATAAAGTACATGTTCAACACGCGCACAAAGGCGCCAATTCATGCAGCTTGCAACTCCTGTGCTTATGGTCAATCCATTCATTTCTTCTGACTAATGTTGTGCCTTGACGTGATTGGTATTTATTACGGCAGCTGGTTTTGAGTTGCGGGAGTTGGATTTGGGACGGGAAGGTTGCAGGTTTACGTTCAACATTCAACTCGCGCACCCCCTTGTAGCAGGTCGCGCACCCCCAGGGGAAACCCTGCTCTAGTCTACACCCTCAGCCATGACTGTTGTGCCCTTGTTTGAACAATCCACCATTGCACCAAGGACTGAAACCAAGGCCCTGCACCTACACAACTGTAAAACAACTTCGTACAAGGGTCAGCAGTAATGTAATGTACTGCAGTGCAATGTAACGCAATGTAATGTAATGTATTGCAATACCTCTGGCTTGGCGGCTCTCTTGGTGGCCAGTGACTTGAGCAGCTCCTTCCTCAGCAGCATCTCCTCCTCTTCCTCCTCGTCTGCGAAGGGGGGCTTGGGGGGCCTCTCCTGCTCGTCAGGTGGGGGCATGGGGGGCAGGGGAGGCGGGGGCGAAGGCTGGGCCAGGCCCAGAGGGTCCAGGTGGTGCTGGACCAGTTCCTGAACAGATTGAGAGAAAGATTGAGGCGGAGGGCGCGAGCAAGCTGGAGAAAGATGCTCTGTTGACTTATATCAATTCAAGCTACTCTTTAGAAGTCTTCTCTTCTCCTCATCAGTTGTAAAGAATATTCATTGACCGTCTCAAAATTACGAAATCGGTCTTCTATCGTACTCTATTTACATGTTCTATGCTGTTAATATTCATCATACAAAATGGATTCCAAAAAAGTTGGGACAGCATTTTGCTTTTATTCACAAAATACCAAGTGTCCCGACTTGTTTGGAATGCGGTTTGCATATGCCTGCAGTGAAAAGTATCCTTCATTTCTTTGCGTGGGTGGGCAGTGCAGCACACAGCGTATACAGTATATTTATAACGACAATAAAAGGCATTCAGCTGGGGAGAGACCTACCATTCCCAGGGGAGTTGAGTGCAGTGGGAAGCCCATCATGTGAGGTATGCCCATGGCCATGTCCATAGAGAAGGGGTCGGGCACTGGGGACGAGGCTGCACAACAAGGCCACATGTTACAGTCACTAAAACCATCACCATCATGTGCCTGCATCATTTGCCTGAATAATTACTAACTAATCTACAAACTTACTCGTCAATCTACCAAGATGCTAACTTGCTAGCAACGATGATTTCGAGAAACAGTGCCCTGCTTGGGAGTTAATAATTGGACTATGTTTACTACAAGACTGCTTACTGTGCCAGGACTGTTGTGGCAGCTAGCCTGTGTGCAACTTTTTATGTGCAACTTTTCTGGCACAGGGAATTAGTTACAGCACCTAAATAATGAAGTTGCATAGAGCAAAAGCATTTTCTTAGTGTATTGTGATGTAAAGAAAAAGAGGGCTGCTCATAAACCGCTGGAGCAAACATTGGTGTGTGTGTGTGTGTGTGTGTGTGTGTGTGTGTGTGTGTGTGTGTGTGTGTGTGTGTCATCATGCAATGATTACGGTCCCGTGTGACAACGCTGCTCTAACCAGTTCGGCAGCTCGGCTAAGCTTGCTCTGACCTAATTTAGGACACTTGTGACTCACACACACCTGGTGACTCCGGCTCGCTGTCGGTGTCCATGGCGACTTCGTCATAGTTGTCATACTGGTAGAGGTTCCCTGAGGTGTCCAGGCCCTGCTTGCTCAGGGACTTCCTGTGTTCATTATCCACGGACTGCAGAGACCACAGTAAGCAGGGAGAAAAAACAAACAAACAAAAAAACTGCCCATGAGAGAGATCTCCATCCACTGGTAATTTAATTTACTGTAGCCTACACACAGTGGCTTTGCCAACGTTTTATTTATCATGAGGTAACGCATGTAATGTAGCAAAGGTCTGCCACATCTGATCCTCCATCGTCATAGAGGGAGGTGTGGAGCAGAATCTTTGCGGTGCTGTAGCACACATCCTACACCCAGCGCGGCACAGGGAAGCCTACACCGGGCTCTAGTGCGTGCAGATAATAATTATGCTAATAATACTATAAGCTTACCACAGGCGATATACATAAACGTATGAAAAAGAAAAAAGAAATATTAGCACACCATACAACTTTGTATGTGTAGAAAATCAAGATCTTGAGCTACACTGGACCAGAAACTTAATGTTCATCTAGATTAATGAAGCTTTCATGAAGCTTTCATGGGGAAAAAAAACAATATCACAAATGAGACCACGTTAATCTAAGCATGCACTTTCAACACTGATTACAGGCCTCAGTGTCGACAAGATGGAATGTCATTTAATCTAACGTTGACTGTGACATTGAGACTTACTCAGGCTATCAAGAATAGTTAGTGATGGGTTCAGATCAACACATTCTGAACGTTCAGTGCTCCTTCAACCAACACAAAGGTAGATTTTTCAACACTTAAATAAATGCTTCCAAAATCATTTTAGTGGCTGATCAACTAGAAACAGAGTGATAGACACGGTTCGCAAGGAATCTAAACAGCTCATTGAGCTTACTTGTTGGTGTCCAACTAGAACAGGGGCTGGGGAACCTATGTCTTGAGGGCCATTTACGGCCCTTGAAGGAGTTTCATCCACCCCATAAACATAATTTTAATGTTATACAGTTTCACATGAAATATGACATATTTTGTAAAGGAATCTTAGAAATTCCATTTGCAGTACAATTAAGCTATATTCAGGGGACCTAGAGAAGGTGGGGTCTATTGAAAAGGGGGCTGCCTTCAATATAGGCCTAAAGTGCAGGCGGAAATCCTGGTTTGTGTTCATAGTACGGTCCTTGGAGGACTTTTATGGCCCTTGGAGAAATTTGAAGTGGCCCTTCGATTGAAAAAGGTTCCCTACCCCTGAACTAGAACCACTAGTGTTCCCTCTTACATTAATCAAACCCTTCTAGAAGAAGGAACGAAACACTTTTTAATCTCTAACTGCACAAACAGCAGAAAGTGTTAAAGAAAAAAGAGTGTTCAAAAACAAAACCGCCTGGATTGAACAGGTCAGAGATGGCAAATGCTGTGAAAGATTAGAACTAATGCGTTTAATCAGGAAGAGTGACCAACTAAGGCTTTTGCTGTTTAATCTTCTATACAAGGTCAATTATTTCCGACACTTTTACTCACTCTGGTCGGTTTGTAAGTATGGGAATGTGAATGTGTATTTGAAAGCACTTTGAGTCAACTGTATAGTTGAAATAGTGTGCTATATAAATAAATACATGTTGTTTGTGCAGTAAGAAGTAGTGCAGTTGCTCAAAAATAAACTGTTTAGCGAGCACAAGACAGCATGTGAAAATCCTCAAGCCGCTCTGACCTTGGGGCGCGGGTGGTGCTTGCCTCCCACCAGCTTCATGAAGCGATTGTACTGCTCGTCCTGGTTGGAGAGGTCCCGGATCTTGCGGATCTCCTCCTCCCTCTTTCTCCTCTCCTCCTCCTCCTCCTGCCTCCTCCTGGCCTGCTCCTCCTGCTCCCGCTGCTGCTGCAGCTTCCAGGCCCGCAGCTGCTGCTTACGCCACGCCTGCTTCGCCGCCGAGCCTGCTGGGTAATACAACAACACACACACAGTCAAGAACACAAAAGTCTGTGGAGCACATGCATAAGTCTTTTGTCAAATTTTTTTTTTTTTTAAAGGTAAATGGTAGATGTTTTTTAAAGTATTTTTTGTTTTTTAGGCCATTATTTCCATTGAAGAGTTGAGATATGATAGGAAGTGAAGGGCTTTTTTCTAGTATTTTTTTGGGGGGGAGTGGTCTAGGCCTTTATTTCGATATGGTGTGAAATGTCAGTAAATGAAGGGGGGGGGTAAGAGGGAAGGGGTAGGACCGAGAAATGGCGACGGGAAGTAATTTTGCTCCTGAAGTCGTGATGACGAAATTCAATTTCCTAAAAATCGCAGAGAAGACCAGGGGATGTAGAAGAAGTAGTGCAGTGCGGCAAAGAAAAGGGAAAAGACAAGTGAATCATGACAAGCATGCAGGCATGATTAATCTGGTCAGACATGACCCCCATTATAAATGTATCATAGTGGTTAGTAGAATGGCAATGACCATGTTGTAATGTATTAGTAAAGGCAGCTATGATAAGAACTAGGGCTGTACTATGATAGAAAAGTCTTTTTGACGGCTATGACAGCATTCCACTAGCGGAGCGGTGGACATCATGAAGTAAAGCATGTAATGTAGCAAAGGCCTGCCACATCTGATCCTCCATCGTCATAGAGGGAGGTGTGGAGCAGGATTTTTGCGGTGCTGTAGCACACATCCTACACCCAGCGCGGCACAGGGAAGCCTACACCGGGCTCTAGTGCGTGCAGATCATAATTATGGTAATAATACTATACCACAGCCGTTGGATATAGTACATACACGTATGAAAAAGAAAAAAGAAATATTAGCACACCATACAACTTTGTATGTGTAGAAAATCAAGATCTTGAGCTACACTGGACCAGAAACTTAATGTTCATCTAGATTAATGAAGCTTTCATGAAGCTTTCATGGGGAAAAAAAACAATATCACAAATGAGACCACGTTAATCTAAGCATGCACTTTCAACACTGATTACAGGCCTCAGTGTCGACAAGATGGAATGTCATTTAATCTAACGTTGACTGTGACATTGAGACTTACTCAGGCTATCAAGAATAGTTAGTGATGGGTTCAGATCAACACATTCTGAACGTTCAGTGCTCCTTCAACCAACACAAAGGTAGATTTTTCAACACTTAAATAAATGCTTCAGAAATTATTTTAGTGGCTGATCAACTAGAAACAGAGTGAAAGACACGGTCCGCAAGGAATCTAAACAGCTCATTGAGCTAACTCGTTGATGTCCAACTAGAACAGGGGCTGGGGAACCTATGTCTTGAGGGCCATTTGAGGCCCTTGAAGGAGTTTCATTCACCCCCCTACATAATTTCAATGTTATACAGCTTCACATGAAATATTAGCACACCATACAGCATCATGACTGACCTAAATGTTACTGTGATAACGACTGCTTTCACCATCCAGTCCTTCTGACAATATCTGATTAAACATAGCTTCTCAGAAAGGGGATGGGGGGTTTAGACGAAAGCACACATCTAAATTCACTACCAGTCAGCCCAATTGAACGAAAAACAACTAATAAGGAGGGGAAATTACCAGGGCTGACGGACTTCTTCCCTGGGCCGGTGTGATTCTTGTTGCCGGCCTTTCCCTTGTTGTCAGCCGTGGTGGGCTTCCCTTTCTCCTGGGGCTTCGATGAAGAGGAGGAGGAAGATGAGGAGGTAGCAGATGTGGTGGTGGTGGTGGCTGCCTTGCCCCTCTCTGCACTGGACCTGGTGACCATCTTGGTACGGTGGTCTGGCTGGCCCTGGCCCTGGGGACTGGAGCTCTTGTCAGGGGGGTGGGACGAGGAGGAGGAGGAGGAGGAGGGCTTGGCTCCACTCTGAGCCTTGGTGATCTTCTCCTTGCTCTCCTTCATCACCTGAAGAATTGAAGTTTATTTATTTACAAAAGGGACAGCATGTACAACATTTAAAACGGCAAATAATGTAAGATCATAGTCATAAAGGTGCCAAGAAACTGGGTAACTTCTGTTCAAGCAGACCCAGGGAAGTCTTTAGACTCTACACAGGTTGATGGTTCCGAAAAGCAGTGATGAAGAACCAGGATTCAGAAGCTACAGATCAGTTTCACATATTCCAAATGACATGGTTTTACCTATCCAATTAGAGCATTTGGAATATGTAGAAACTAGATTGTAGTCTATGAAACCAGATTGTCCACCATTGCCAAGAAAGAAAGAAGTCTACCTGCTGCTCCTTGGCCTGCCACTTCCTGCTGGCCGACTGCAGGGCCAACAGCCTCAGCTGGAGCTCCGACAGCTCATCATCCTCATCCTTCCCTTTGACCTTCTTCTGCAGACAGATCACGCACGCACACGCACAGGCACACGTTAAGTTGTAGGTAACTGGAATTCCTAAAGGTGCACTGTGTAATATTTTTAAGTACCGGTAGTTCATTTGCAGAATACATGCTGCCCATTCACAACTGTTACCTTTTTCATGAATACTTATCATCACCATCAATTTTAAGTATTCCTTATGACAGGGAAAATTGAACTTTTCATACATGACCATTGTCTGCCATTTTGAATGTCCAGAAATAGACATTTTTAGCTGCAAAACTTAATGTACTTTGGTCATTGTATAAAAATATGTTTATTATTAGCTTATTATGCTTGCAATACCTACTCTGGCCACCATCCTACACAGTGCACCTTTAACGGAGCTTGAAGACATTTTGTCTCTCCTACGATGAGAGTTCATTTTGATGTGGGAATCAGCTTTTCATACTCCTACACCAGTTGAAAAGCATCCCTAACTGTACTGGTGTGGTACATTGACTAAATAATTAAACTAAAACGAGAAAAAAACTTAAGAATACCTAAACTGTGCCCATACCAAACATATGGCCAATAACCATAACCCGTCAGTAAGCAATATGCTTTGCACTTTTTGTTTTGTCATTTACAACAAAAGGAAACCAAGAAAAAAAAAAAAACATAATTTGCGTACTGGGAACCGCAATGAATGCAAATCACCCTTTCGGTTTTCATCTTAGTGGAGACATCTGTGCCACATACCAGCTCAAATTACAGGTGCAGGTGTGGACACAAACACGCCTTACTCCTGTGTGTTATGACCGTTTAGATGGATGCAATATGTCTGGTTGGATTTCTGTGTGTCTACTGTACTAAGGATAACCGTGTATGGGATGCATGTGTGGATGTGCATACATG
The DNA here is from genome assembly GCF_034702125.1 of Engraulis encrasicolus. NCBI lineage: Eukaryota > Metazoa > Chordata > Actinopteri > Clupeiformes > Engraulidae > Engraulis > Engraulis encrasicolus. The sequence continues at coordinate 34,164,634 of NC_085860.1, forward strand.
ATTTTTGTACAGTCGTATGCTCAGTGTCGTGAGTAGTACGTCAAGTAAAAAATATGGATGTGAGAGATAATGTCATGACCGTAATGATTGTCTGTGTACCTTCAGTAGGGAGTCGTCTGAGGTTGATAAACAGGATATGTTCAAGTCTGACTCGGTGTCTTCCAAATCCTCGTCATCTTCTTCAGCAGCTTCTGACACTGCTGACGCTTCTTTAGACAAAATTAAATGTGTTACTTGACAAGTCAAAAAAAAATGTGCCATGGCTAAAGTCATGTGGGAAATTGGTACGGTAACTAAGTGTGCACTATGGTTTGCTTCTACAGACAGTACTGACATTAAGTGGTGCCCCTTAATCTACACACCCAACAACATAATATAAGGGTTATCTTTAGCCAAGATGCAAAGGGGGGTTGTGAGACAATAACAGATGGAGAAGAAGTGATAATAAGCAATAGACACACCATTTACTGCTGTGGCTTGTTCTACTACTACGGCCTCCTCCTTCTCCTCTTTCGTCTCCTCTTCTTTGCCTCCTTTGGCATTGAGGGCGTCCCTTTCCGCTGGGGTCAGCAGCTTCTGCCTCAGGGGCTTGAGGTTGAAGGCCTGAAAGGTCTTAATCTCCTCCTTCTCTGGTGGCTGCTGTTCAAGCTCTTGAGGCTGCTCGGCGGAGACACCGGCCTCCTCCACAACCTCCACCACCTTGTCCTTGTCCGTTTCTGCTCCAGGGGTTGGGGTAACACTGGCACCTGAGCCTTCCTGCTTTGGATCCACGGGCTGGAGGGCCATCTTCTCTTCCTTGCGAATGCATTCCAGTTCCAACTGGATTTGCTTGTATTTGAAGAGCAAATCCTCAAAGCTGTCCTCCATACCATTCTCAGCCTTGGGTGCATTGTGTACTACCTGTACAATCTGCTTCTTTCCCTGGTTTCTTCCAAATGGCTTTTCTGAAATACATAGGCTAAGGAGAACTAAGGGATTTAAAAAAAGACACGCCTGAATAACAGCTGAAAGTGACCTATGCTCTTGCTTACACAACACTTTTCACCCTTGTAACTGATGACAGCAGATGGGGGCGATCAACAAAATGGTGTTGAGCGAATTAATGATTGATACTGTGAATACAATATAAAAATGGGTAATTCAAGGCGATAATAGTTCAGTTGAGACTAAGAATATTTAATAAATTCAAATCAAGATTGCAACAATTACCCAAACAAAAACAAGTACCAAAACAAAGACTGGTGCTGACATAAAGATCATTTCAGGTTAAATAGTCTTATCAATACCCTTTATCCAAGTAGTATAGCTACAACCCACACATGACATAATGTTTAGTCTTTGTTCATGAGGTTTCATTCCCGCATTTGTTAATGAGCTATCAACAGAGCTACATGACAATTTGGTCTGCAAAAACAGCTAGAACTCCTATGCCTAGCTGTATCTTTAGCCACCTTGCTGGCATTCCAAAGGATACGTTTTCTCTGGGGAGATTCCTTTCTATTTACATGACTGTCCCCGAAGGCATACCTACTCACAGGGGGTCTGCCATTCTCTCTCGGACCTCCAACGCCATCTCCTCTACCTCCCCTGGCCCAGTCCCCTCGGCCATCGTTTACAGGTTTCCCACCACGGTTTCGTAATTTACCGAAGGTGTGATGACTGCGTTCCCAAAAGCTAGATCGTTGACTTTGGTCGCATTCCTCCCCTGGCAACAATCGGTCTGGTCCACTAGGTCCAATTTGTTGTCTGTGCATAGGGGGGAAATGGCCATGCAAGTGTGGTACACGATTAAAGGGCATCATCACTCGGAAATCCTGGGCCTGGGAGCCCATCGGGGGAGGCAGTGTTCGTACTGGACCTTTACATTTCCGATTAGGCCGTGTCGAGTTAGCATTACGAGGCCTCATGCCTTCTCGTGTTAGCTGCTTCTCGTCAGTTTCGTCGTCGCAAATTTCCCCATCTTCGAGCTCTCCCTCTTCTCGCGGAGATTGTGTGCCTGGATTGACATCCATTTCGGAACCAATCTATTAAGCTACCTATAATTCGAAGACTGATTGCCTAAATACATAAATGACATTCGTGTGCTGCGAAATACCAGTGAAAGGAATGTACCCACAGTTCCACGACACTTATCTGGCCACTGAGAACGAGTGTACGCCTGCCTCAGCGATCCTTAAACCAGTTCTCGGAGAGGAAAATGCTATCGCGAGAACGAGATTTTCTTTAACTATTTATGCGCTGGGAGTGTTGAAACGACAGTAACCGGCAGTGAAGCTTATTATATTGCTATATTATTCAATTGATGAAAAGTCACGAAATACTTAAAGAATTTATAAACAAAACAAATGAGATATTTGCAACAAAAAACCCTGCATGCAAACCCTGCAAACCCTGGTGTAGGAAGGGTAACTATACTGTGTGTGTGTGTGTGTGTGTGTGTGTGTGTGTGTGTGTGTGTGTGTGTGTGTGTGTGTGTGTGTGTGTGTGTGTGTGTGTGTGTGTAAGCTTATTATATTGCTATTTAATTGATGAAAATACTCCCAGAACACTTAAACAATTTATAAACAAAAATAATAAACGACAAATTATATTAATGAGGTATTTGCATCAAAAAAACCTGTGTAACGGAGGTGTCAGGGCCACGAACCTGCATCCTTCGCAAACCCTCAGGGCCACGAACCTGCATCCTTGTTAACTACATCGGTCCGAGAATGGGAGACACACCCTATGTCTCAATCCACGGACTTGTGTCAGTGCACGGCACCACTGTGACGGGGGTGTTCCCGCACAGTTCGCCCCCCTCAGGGCCACGAGCCTGCCACCTTGTCAACTACATCGGTTCGGGAATGGGAGGCACAGTATGAGACCGTTGAGCTAAAGGGCCGGTCCAATAGCTCAATGCTACCGTATTGAGGCTTCAGGACGTTCCACGCCACACTCGACTAGTTGGACACCAGGTTGGTGGGGGAGTAATCAACCAGTGCTCTCCCCATCCTCCTACATGAGGTACCCTGAGCATGGAACCGTCATGCCGCACTGCTCCCTTGGGACGCCATTGGGGGCTGGCCCCTTGCACGGGTGAGGCATAAAATGCAATTTTGTTTTGTGCAGTGTGCAGTGAACTCTTATGTGCTGTGGAGTACTGTCACAATGACCGGAGTTGGAGTTTCCCAGGAGGGCTTTCGGCTTTCTTTCACAGGTGGCCTCCGTTACACCTGCATGTCACTGACATTAAAATTTAAGATTAATTCTCCAGAAGGTATCCTAAATGATAAATAAATAGGACGTAAGTGTGTGTGTGTGTGTGTGTGTGTGTGTGTGTGTGTGTGTGTGTGTGTGTGTGTGTGTGTGTGTGTGTGTGTCTTATTTCACCATATAGTTCATGATATGTAAATGGAATTTCTGTTGACATTCTGGATGTTACACGTGTGTGTACATACGTAGGCTACTGAACTGTGTGTGTGTGTGTGTGTGTGTGTGTGTGTGTGTGTGTGTGTGTGTGTGTGTGTGTGTGTGTGTGTGTGTGTGTGTGTGTGAGTGAGTGTGTGAGAGAGAGAGAGAGAGAGAGAGAGAGAGAGAGAGAGAGAGAGAGAGAGAGAGAGAGAGAGAGAGAGAGAGAGAGAGAGAGAGAGAGAGAGAGAGAGGTGAAAGGTGAAAGTTTATAGGGGGTAAGAAAAAGTGCAAGGCTTGGCTGCCTTCAAGATGTGCTCATGCTCATCATTCTTAACGCCTGCGGGAAAAAGCTTTTGTACCCATGACCGTGTCCCACTGGCCACTGAGAACGCACTGCTCCCTTTGAGCCCACTGCTCTGCTGGCAGCCAGGTGAGACATTCATGCAATTTCATTGAGTGCATTGTAAGCTGTATGTCAAAATGGTAACGTGACTTTCACTTACTTTCGCTATATATAGGTCCTTTTTTATTTTACATACTCTATAGGCCTTGCTTCAATGGAGACGGTCACTCCAAAAATAAAGCACTCTGAAGTGCAGTTTCTAAAACGTCCAAGGGGGCGCTGTGGTACCAAACATGAGGGGGTGCTCGCTGGGCGAATGTTTATCACTTCCGGGTCCCTGGGTTTATTGTCATTTCCTTCAAAACACTCCAAAATCATATGCACTTGGAAAGCAAATATGGTTTCTCCGGTCTGCACGCGTTTTTTTGTACCACCAGACGGTGCGTATTTTTTATAGCAGCGCTTTCCATGTTAAAGACGTAAAAGGGCTGCCAGGAGAACTCGAGATTTTAAAACTTTCGTGCAATTCTGTATGTGTGGTGGTATCCACAATCCAGCGTAGCTTTCGTGTAACATGTCTGAAGAGAGGCTAACGGTAGTTTAACACAGACTTTCTCCACCTTCACGGTTTCGTGGTTTTCAACATCAGCACCAGTCAACTGGTCCGTCATGAAGAGAACGCAAAGACGTACGCGTGCCACCGAGTCGTCGTCTACCAGAAAGCCCAACCAAACAGGGGGAAGAGGGCGACCTGGGCGCAGGGGGAAACCACGGAAATTCTCTGTAGAAAACTCATCATCGTCAACCAGTGAACGGAGTTTTCAGGACGATATAGACGAAGAAGGTGTGAACGCCCTTGGACATGGCACTGAAAACAGTAGAAAACACACACATGCAACTAAAAAACAGAAAGGTGAGGCCAATTGTAAATTGATAATTAAGCCACCATACATCCTGTTCTGCAATCTCTATGCATGTTCGGCCCTACATTCAGGCTGTGTGCACTGACTGACGTGTTCCCTCACTCACTTGTTTACCTTTTCATGTATGTTGATTTCTCTAGGAAACTTTCGGCTTACCACTGCCTTTTGTCGCCTATGTCATGGGAAATTTTCCATACGGAGACTACGACATGCCTTCGATAAAGAGTTTGGGAATGACATGGATGTGGACGTCTTGGACTTAGAGATGTTGAAAGCCCCGTTGCTTTTTTGCTCAGACTTTCAACGGCTCCTCGGCGTTCCTATGAACCGTGACCCCCACCTGTCTCCATTTATTTGTAAGACCTGTCATGGTCAGTTTTACAAGTGCCACCGCATCCTTGCGGATTTTCGTAAGAAAGTAAACCATACGCCTGCAAGCCATGACGGCAAAAGGTAAGAATCATTGGCGAGATGTAGGGGTACCAGTTAGAATGTATGAGGGGCACAAATACTGTTTCTCAGAACCGTTCCAAATGTTTGTACAACTATGTGCTGCAGGGGATCATCTGAAAGTGTGCCTGCTGCGGATGGAGCCTCATCAGGTATGTTGATTATGTCTCTCTACATGCACCCTACATGATCCCACTGAGGAATCAATGTCCAGGCAGGCTTTGGGACAGTCACATGCAGTCAGAACCCTCAGTTGCTCATCATCTCCATCTCCTCCCCTCAAAGCGGACCCCGCTCTGGTACAATGTTTATAACAATACACAATGAAAGTGAGTGTAGCAAAGGGGACTTGGCTTCAGGCCTGCCAACAGGATGGATGGAGCAAACCGGTAAGTTATCCCAGGCCCAGCTAGAGAGAGGCACCAGAATTGGGTCCCCATTACATTGTATGTGTTTTTTGTGATCTACTTTTTATTTACAAAATCTTCCTGTACAGGTGCAGTATACTGATGTATTTTGAAGTAATAATACCCTTAATCACAATATGAACACAGAACTAGGTTTCTCCACCCCTCACCCTTCCATATGCCCATATAGCCCCCCCAAGTTTCAATCCCCCCCCCTAACCATTCCCTACAACTTAAGTGCCCTTGAGCAAGGCACCTAACCCCACATTGTTCCAGGGACTGTAACCAATACCCTGTAAAAAAAAAAAAGTCAAGTCAGTAAGCTAAGTAAGTTGCACTGGGTAAAGGCATCAGCTATGTGTAATGTAATGTAGGGAAGTCAAGGCTGTCAGCTGCTCTGTTTGGTTTACACCTTGAACTGTTGATTCTGGTCTCTCCAGGCACCGCCATCACCTCCGACCCCAAGTGTCTCCACAGCCTGGTGTCCTGGGCCCATCACCACGGCGAGGCGTGCCGGTCCTGTCCCAACCTGAAGGAGGTGCTGGAGGGCCAGTGCTGGGGCTCGGTGAAGGCAGTGTGGGGCTGCGTGGACGGACACAGCTACGTGTTGGACTCCGACGACAGCCAGGCAACAGCAAATTCCAGTCATGTGTCAGCGGCGGAAGGAGGGAAGCCTGGCAAAGATGGCAGCCATCACAGGGCGTCCAGGACGCCTCGCAAAACGGGCAATGCTGCCACCGCCAGCAGCACTGTCCAGCCAAGTCCAGTCACCACTCCCCAAACACAGCAGCACTCCAACCAGGGCAACATCTCCTCGCCTAGCACAGATGGTGAGTCCATTTGTTACCCAGTAAGGTACACACAATATTTTCCTGGGTCGCAATGTCACAGTCCTAAGTAGGTAAGCTCTGAAGGTTATATGTATGGCATAAGAAAGGGAAAACTGTGGACCTCTTGGGACTTCTAGCAGACCACTTTTCGAGGATGATTGAAATAGAGACAGTCTTTTGAAATGTTGAGGCATCTATGAAGTTGTCATGGACACGATTTACATCATGTATAGTATGTGTACAAGATACGTATTTCATACCACTATATTGCGCGATATACGGTTGTTCAATGTGTGTTGCCTTTGCCTGACTTGTTGGCAGGTCTGTTCCCAAATGAGGAGATGTCGTCTTTAGTAGCAGCCCAGCCTACGGAAAACACAGCAGACAGTGACCTGTCCGACAGGTGAGCTCACAACATTTTCTCTGAACTAATGGAGATACAGGTGGAGGGGCTATTCCAGGAACCTGGCACAGTAGTAAACCAAGTTAAGTTAACCTTGAGGTTGTGGTAAATATAATAGAAGAGCCTAGAGGAGTCCTTATTTTATGCACTTCTAAATAACAACTGTGTGGACCATCTATCTGTTAGTACAAACCCCAACTCTGGTGAAGTTGGGACGTTTGGTAAACTGAGAATAAAATCAAAATGCTATCATTTTCAAAACATTCAATACATTTCTTAGATGGAGAATAGTGAAAAGACAACATATCAAGTGTTAAAACCGAGAAAAAATATTGTTTTAGGGGACCTATGTACTCATTTCTAGTTTGATAACTGCAACACGTCTCAAATAAGTTGGGACGGGGATCAGTGAAATGTTATAAACATCCAAATAAGATAAAACAAGGAAGAACATTTCAAAATGAATTGTACTGATGAACAATTTGAATGTCCAGGTATAAGACAATCACAGAGAGGCTGAGTCACTCAGAATTAAAGATGCAGAGGGAACAATTACCATATTTATTACATAAAGTTTTGAATTACCTTGATTTACTGTGATTGAGTGTATATAGGACATATTTTTGTCATTAAAATCATTGTATAGGTTCATGACATCATGAAATATATATTGGCTGTAGTCTCACTCTAGCACTCCGAGAATTACAGCTAGTGAAAACTTGACCATATTAAGGACGCTTCATGTGTGCAAATGAAAGAGGGGTTTAACATTCCCCTATCCACCCGAGCTCACTTGAAATAGACCCAGAAGACATGGGAAACTGTCCTTTGCTTACAGAAGTCAGCAGCAGTTGCAGAAGTCAATTCTTTTTGAAAATAAGTCTTGCACATCCTGTGCTACAGTGAAAATTGACCATGCAACTTGTGTTAGTGCTAACTTCAAAAGTCAGCCTCCATGATCGCATGGGGGTGCAGTAGTACATTGGTTAAGTGAGGGTTAACGTTCGGCGAGAAGGTCGCTACCGTGGAATAGCAGCACGACAGAGAGAATCTTTAGACCCCGACGCGGAGCGGAGGGGTCTTGTTCTCTCTGAAGTGCTGCTATTCCACAAAGCGACCGACTCGCCGAAAGTTAACCCGCTTATTATATGGATAAACTTAAATGATTCACACATGCGGGGACATTTCTTTAGACCTATTTCATGTTAAGATTGTTGCTGCGCAAACACCACTAGGCAACAGGCTAGCTAGGTAGGCTAGCCAGGACAACAGGTGTTGTCTATCACAGCAGCTGATTAGAGTGACAAAAGACCGGAATTTCGCTTTAGCCACTGACTTGTATCAGAGGTACCTCTGCTTGTATAGCCTACAAGCCAGTGGCTTTAGCAGTGAACGTCTTGTTGCCATTGACAGCGGTAGCCAGGACAACGGGCTATCACAGCAGCTGATTAGAGTCTTGTTGAAAAGTCGCTTTAGCAGTGAAAAGTCTTGTTGCCATTGACAGCGGTCTGTTATAGACCAACCCGTCCGTTATCGAAAAATAACAGACGTCCGAACGTTGGGGAGCCCCGTTGAAATGAATGGAGCATTCGACAGATGACGTCACAACCATATAATCAGAGAGATTTTAGAATGAGAGGGGACATATGGCGGCCATCTTGGTGACGCCTCCGGGGTGCTATTTCGCGATTAAGTAGACCAGATCTGAGAGTCAATGGGAAAAATGAATGGGGAAACTGAGTATAGGACGGAGGGGAACCCAGCGGTTGTGAAAACCATATGGTTGAAACGACCGTGAAAAACTGATCAATCTAGACTACTTGGTTGTGTCATACGAGTCAAAATTAAGCTTTTAAAGCCACTTTTCTCACGTTTTGTTTTGACAGAGCGCAGGTGCAGTAGTTCTGTAACGGCATGAGAGCAACGGCTTTTAACAACTGAGCATGTGCATAATTTCACGTGCGCCGATGCAGCCAGATGATTGGATCAATGGCAAAGCAGCTCAGCAGGCACATTGGCTCTTGTTACCAGAAAGGCGGGAGATGTGCGGGTAGACGCCATATTTGCGTTACGAATCTTCACCGTTAATTTCTATGTCCCTGTCCTATCTCCCCTTACTAGAATATATCTCAGATATAATAAGCTGTTCTAACTCACCTGTAGAATTGAATACAGTACTGAATGAAATAAATAGGTTTTAATCAGCATGAAAAGCCACTCATGCAATATATTTTGAAGGGAGATATTCGATTACTGCCACATAGTAAGGACAAATTGTATTCTCTACTATGTTTTAACAGTTTAACTCCAACATAATGACCAGCAGGACATAAAATGCCAGGCTTTTGGTCAAGACCTGTCACACTGTAAGCACTACAGAAAGGAAAACATTGCAAAACATGACAAGGAATACACCTACCATTTAAGCTGTTGAAATCATGTCCAAGATAGGAATCAACACTGTTTTTATATAAAATCATCTCATCGGTTAATGATATTAACTGTTAAGTGTTGTCTTTTGTTTTGTTTTTAGTCTTCCTCGACATTTGCTGCCTTTTATTGTCCCCGTCCCAACTCTTGAGACACGTTGGATTTACATATTCATGAATATCCCCCAAAACAATAATTTTGGTCAGTTTTGATGGTTGATATGTTTTCTTTGTACCGTTCTCCAACTAATGTCAGAACCAGACTTCTGGAAATGGCAGTATTTTGTTATTATTCACAATTAACCTTGCGTCCCAACTTCTATGGAGTTGGGGTTTGTAGGTTTACCACTTTGTGTAGGTTAACTTTGCCATGCTTTTGGAATACTGTCCAGTTTACAGACTGCCTTCCCATGGACAATAACAACATCCACCAAAATTAGTATGAAATGGTTGTAGCATGGGCTAATCTGATTTTATGACAGATTTACGTACATCTCATGTCAGATATATATGTTGGTGTCCATTTTGTTCCTACCGACCCACAGGAACTTCTCCAGTGATGAGGAGTATGGAGACGGGAGAAAGTGTGCCTCGTCAGATGAGCAGGCAGACACCTACACACCCAAACAGTAAGGGGAAAACAACTCATTGACATTTTAATTGATGGATAAATTCAACATCAAGCAAAGGTATTGAGAGGAGTATGAGTGTTAACTTCAAAGTTCCCTACTAATCCTGATTGTGGAACTACCCCGCTGTGTTTTTAGACCTGTGCCAAGTAAGAAGCGTAGCAAAGTGCCAAAGCCTCCACCACAGCCTAAGGAGAGGAAGAAGCCCGGGCCCAAGAAAAAACCCAAGTCTGAAAGGTCTGTACAATACATATTATTAACCACATCGATTAACAGGCCATTAATAACACTGAGCAGAAGTACCATTACTTGAAGTTCTTGAAAAGGTTAAAGTGTTACGCCACGGTCCTGAGTTCAATTCCAGCCCGAAGTCAGTTCCAAAGCCTTCCCCATCTCTCTCCCACTCGTTTCCTGTCACCATCTTATAGAGGTGCACCGAAATGAAAATTTGTGGCCGAAACCGAAACCGAATAATAATGAATAACTTTGCCGAATACCGAAACCGAATATTACAATTCAGTTAAAAGTTATCGAAAGTTAGGTTTTTCACTATTTTTAAATATTGATTAAATCTACGGCTTACAAAAAATATTTAGACGTGTTTTTGAAAAAAAATTAATGTGTATTTGAAGTCTTCAAAAGTTAGAGTAGAACTGAAATTAGTGTAATTAATGCCCATTTTCAATTCATTTTCTATTTAGCCACTCAATTGGCTTTCGGCCAAAAACCGAAAGTGTCTTTTTTTGCGTTTTTGGCCGAATATTTTCTGCGGCAGAATTTCGGGTGCACCTCTACCATCTTATATTGTCCTTTCCAATAAAGTTATAAAAGCCCCTGAAAATATTTAGAATCTTCTAGTGTTGTAATGTCTGCTTCTGTTCTTGTCCAGGGAGGAGTTGCCCAACATCTACAAGTGTCCTTACCAAGGCTGCACTGCGGTGTACCGGGGCTCAGATGGCATGAAGGTCTCCCACACAAAACATTTGCATCACTAAAAAGAATACATTTACCCTGATATGTACATATAATGCATACATACATGCATACATAAAACAGCAGTGTAACCTTTATGAATGCACAACAAAATAATTTGACAGTGAATTGATCACATCCACCATATATGGTATGTTTTTTTTCTTTTGCAATAACATATAGTGTGTGTGTGTGTGTGTGTGTGTGTGTGTGTGTGTGTGTGTGTGTGTGTGTGTGTGTGTGTGTGTGTGTGTGTGTGTGTGTGTGTGTGTGTGTGTGCGCGCGCAGAAACATATAAAAGAGCACCATGAGGAGGTGAGGGAACGGCCCTGCCCCCATCCTGGCTGCAACAAGGTCTTCATGATCGACCGCTACCTGCAGAGGCATGTCAAACTCATCCACACAGGTGAGGACAGGAATCAGACCCTTTTCCTCCTCACCATCTGTTCCAAGCTCTCAGAAACCACACATTTTCTATTTGATTTTTCAATTTGATGTGAATGGAGCGCGTCTATGATGACCTACACATACTACATTTAAACAACTTGTTCTAATGCAGCTGTTCAAGTTGAACTGGAGACCACGACCATAATATGTGGCCTAGTGGTTAGAGAGTTGGTCTATCGATCTCGGAGTTGCAGGTTCGAATCCCCCCTGACCTCTCCCTACACCTCCATCCATGGCTGAAGTGCCCTTGAGCAAGGCACCTAACCCCATATTGCTCCAGAGACTGTAACCAATACCCTGATAACTAATAACTGTAAGTCGCTTTGAATAAAATGAAAGCGTCAGCTAAGTGCTATGTAATGTAATATTGTTATTCCGCTTTTTCCAGAGGAGAGGAACTACATCTGTGACCAGTGTGGACAGACCTTCAAGCAGAGGAAGCATCTGTCAGTACACCAGATGCGGCACTCAGGAGCAAAGCCACTGCAGTAAGTAGAAGGATGCATAGGATAGGACAGTCAGTAGACACGTCACATGGACAGATGCAAGAATCTGTCCACAATTGGTGTGTGTGTGTGTGTGTGTGTGTGTGTGTGTGTGTGTGTGTGTGTGTGTGTGTGTGTGTGTGTGTGTGTGTGTGTGTGTGTGTGTGTGTGTGTGTGTGAAGGAATGGCTGATAGGACAGTGGAAGCAGGAGGGAATGTTGAATAGTGAATATTGTAGAACGTTTGTTTAGTCTGTAAATCCAAGCCAAAGATATTCTTAGTAGAGTAAGATGATTCAAACTACGCCCAACCAATGCAAAGTATTGTGCTCAAGTCCGTCTCCTCAGGGGGCATTGTCCCCTCCTTCTCTGTCTGTGGCATTTGGTGATGGCACAAGATGTGCGTTACCGCCATCTATAGTGCTAAGGGATCTCAATTTATTCTCAACCTAAAGCCCCGTGTACATCGGGAGCGACCAACACAAATGAAGCGACGGAAGTCATTCATTCTCTATGGAGGGTGCGCGACCAGTGCTACCGGAGCGAATTCGCCAGGGGCGAAGCTCAGGGGCGCAACTACAGTATATGCAACGTATGCGTTGCAGGGGGGCGCCAGAGAGAGGGGGGCACCAAAATCGTTCTTGCATACCTCCCCAGAAATGAGTAGTTGCGCCCCTGGCGAAGCTTCTTGAGCGACCAGGGCGACTTTTGACGATTAAACTCAAGCTAATCTTAAGCGAATTCGCTATGACGCTGTTCGGCGAAAACCAATCGGAACGTTCATGTCGAGGAATGTCCCAGGCTGTCAAGACAGAGCCGTTATGTGATTAGCTGAATCAAACATGTCAGGGCAGCGTCCAGAGCGAATAAAACGATTTCATGGCGAAACTTCTTCAACCACTCCAGCTACCCGGTCGCGTTGGTAGCGCTTGATGTACATGGGGCATAAAGCCTCCAAAGGTCTCCTAACAGCAGGTCAAGGGGCGCTCGCATGACATCACATGGATCCAGGAAATGCATGGGCTTGAATATTCAAGATTCAAGATTCAAGATTTTTATTTGTCACGTGCTTCCTTGTGCAAGCACAATTGGCAGTGAAATGGGGATTGCAACTGCTCTGTGCTGTGTTGGATGGTAAAAAATAAAAATAATAAAAATAAAATAAAATAAAAAATAATTAAAAATAGTTATTGTCTTAATTCAAAAAGCGGATGGCTTGAGGGAAAAAACTCTTACGCTTACTCTACTCTACTTTCTTTGGCCAATCAGTGCGCCGGTGACCCTTCTCATCTTTTCCGGTCCACAGGTGTGAGGTGTGTGGCTTCCAGTGTCGTCAGAGAGCCTCTCTGAAGTACCACATGACCAAGCACAAGGCCGAGGCCGAGCTGGACTTCGCCTGCAACATGTGCAGCAAGCGCTTCGAGAAGGCACACAACCTCAACGTCCACATGTCCATGGTGCACCCACTCACCCAGGCCTCCCCCAATGACGCCCCAGCCCCTGTACCTGTTCCTGCTCCCACTTCTGACCTGGACATGTCAAGGCAGGCGAGCCTTAGCACTGAAACACCACTACAAACGCAACTCCAGGGATTCAATACTGTGCCTGCATCGCAGGACACTTCCAGGACTATTGTGTCAGGATCCGAGATGAATTTCATGCTGGAGAGTCTCTGATGATGAGGTCTGAAGGTGTGCCATTGAATTAGAGCCCAATTATCATTGAAATGAACTACAGGACTTTTTTTTTTTTTTTACAATTATGGAATAAACTGGGGGGTTATTTCTTAAGTGGTCAAGCATCAAACCTGGTTTACATAAGACAGAGGTAAGTATAGAGCTAGTAGAAGAAATAATAAAATAATGAGAATAATGAAACTTGGGCTCAACAGACTCTGGCGTAACTAAATCTAACCTATCACTTGTCCACCTTTGAAGATACCTCACTGCAGACCATTGGCAATTGACGTGATTTTTTTTTTTTTTTAAGCTAATCATTCTATTAAGAACCAGACGCTGTGTAAAAAAAACTTTGCACTAGTGAGTCCAATGTTACATAAGGCTTATAACATTATATTGTGACTTAGCAGTGTGGGAAATATTTTTTTTATGCATCTATTATTATGGAAATCATGTATTCCATTGTAAAGCAGATTTGTTTTAGGAGTGAGCCATCATGACTTGTGAGCAGAAAGATTGAAGGTATTTGTGTTTTGTGTCTGTCACACACCAGATAATGTTAGGACTGTTACATCAGTGTCAAGCATTGGTGCCAATAACTGAAAAAAATATGAAAGGGACCCATGGTTTGCACAAAGGTCCCAAAGACGCAGCAATGTTGGATATTTGGCACTGATTTTTTTTTTTTAAATGTATTTATTTGGTCAAATAAATAAAAGCAGCAACATTTATATAAACCATAAAAAAGTGTTTGGACTCGACAATAGTTAACATTTTTTGGGGGGAAAGGGGGAAAAAATTCGTTCTGGACCCCCACCTAAGTTTGGTAGGCCATTGGAATCATGTTGTTCGGCGGTGTGGTTCAGCATTAATGGGTGTTCCTGCAACATCCACCGCCGGCACTGTCTCCTTCAGAGGAAGTCCAACTCTTGGCTGAAGTCTGGGGGGCTGAGTTGCATGCTGAGAGTGGCTGCCACCTCCGGGTCCAGCTCTCCGCACAGGGTCTCCAACTGCAGGGCACATAGCAGCAAGCATAGCAGACTGGCATCATGCACAGGCGTATGTATTTCATGCTAGTGCATTCTGTGATGTTGTGTGGCGCCTTTTCAAGTTCAGTCGTGCTCCTCGAACACCATGGAAAAGCACTTTTGTGACGTGACTGGGTTTGCACAGTTTTTCTGTTGCCACAGCGAATTTCTGTTTCTGTAAACGCGAAAATCCTCTGCTCTAACCTAACCCTAACCTGACAAGGGGCGCTGTGGCACAGCGCGCTAAGCCCCCCACATTTGGGCTTGCATGCCCACCCCTGGGGACCCCGGTTCGAGTCCGGCCGGGGTCATTTCCCGATCCTCCCCTGTCTCTCTGTCCCATTCGCTTCCTGTCACCATCTTCGACTGTCCCGTCAAATAAAGGCATACCCCCAAACCCCCCCCCCCCCCAAAAAAAAAGCGAAACAAAAAAGGGAAATAGCAAATTTGTTGTGAAATTGTGCCCACAACCATCCCTAAACCTAACCTGCAACAGGACGTGATTGATTTAAACGATATACAGTTTGGGAAACCATTTATTTAGTGCTGATTATTAGTGTTATGAATCATAACTAATAATCAACACTAAATAAGTGGTTTCCCAAACTGTATATGATTCTAGCATACAGGCAGCTACTTAAAAAAAACACAACTGAATGGCAGTATTTGGACAACCTAAAACATCCCTAGTAGAGAAAATCTAAGTGTTATGGAACTGATGGCAATGCCTTTGTAAAGTATTCGTGATTGACAGTGATGTACATTGTGAAAAATGTATGTATTAAAGAAATGTGCAATCCTACGCCATCGTGTGTGTGTGTGTGTGTGTGTGTGTGTGTGTGTGTGTACCTCGGATCTTTGTGTGTGTGTCAGGCAGCCTGTTGAGCTGAGGGTGATGATCTTTAGGAGAGACTTCTGAGCCTTTGCCAAAACCAGCGATATGTCCACCTGACAAAGACACATGTCAAACACATGTCAAGACACATGTCAGACACCTGACAAAGTTACATGTGACCTTCACTGAAATCTAATCAGAACTGTAGAAACACCCATTACATTACTACTAACACCATCTATTACTAAATCATTACTTAGGTAATTACAAATCAAGTGAAATTGGGTTAGAGTCTGGAGAACAAGTGACAATGCCACAGTGGCCTGTGCAGTGACCCCCAACTTCTAGAGGCATATCAGAGAGAGAGAGAGAGAGAGATTTCATTGACCCATTGTTTCCGGGTTCTACAATTGCAAGGGGGGGGGAATCCGAATTGGGGAAATTGCAATCGAGGTGACAAACACCGAAGGTGTTGCGTCACTAGGAGGGCGCAGCCTGGCTAGGGAAATCCCCCTTTGGGCAGACCTAAGGACTGTTCTATTCATTCTAGGAGTATTATGACACGCCCCTTTAGGCAGACCGGAACCTGGTCACGTTAGGTGCCCATTAGGCTATTACATTGGCATATCTCTATATACTTCAAGAATCTCTGGGCACAGCCTCAAAACCCCCAAATCTCAGGTTCGTACAGTACAAGAAGCTACTGCTATCATGTTAACTGAACATCTGCAGGGGCAGATACAACGGACTGGGCAAAACCATGACATCTCAGACGCATCACATTTTGGGGATATGAGGGGAGGGGAGATGGAGCCCTTATCCTTAGATGTTGTTACCTGATCCGTGGATGCCTCAGGCTTGGGAGCTGGGGTCTGGCCGTCTAAGAAGAGCTGGAGCAGCTTACAGTAACTCTGAGTTGCTGTGTAGAGAAAGCCGGGAGCTCTCACTGCCCAGTTCAACACCGCTGCATCCAGAGAGGGTACCAGACTAGAAGGAATATCACCATTTCATAAGATCTGAGCAATTGCAGAGCTGAAGTTTGGCCACAAATAAAAGGTATAAAAGTACAATATTTCCTTGTCTGTCACAAGGTGTACAAAGTAGGGGTGGGCGATATGGCAAAAAAGTTGTATCACGATATTTTAACATGAAATCACGATTTCGATATTTTATCACGATCTTCCATCCAAAAAATAAAAACAACAAAAAACAACTTTCATATACTTGCAATTTGTAATTTGCAGTCAATAAAATGTTAACACACTGATGACACTCTCATAAAGTGTACAATTGGAATACCATAATGTAAAGAATAAAGTGAAGACAACAACAAAAGTGAGAAAACGTCACTCTGATACTGATAATAAACATCCTCACTGCAAGACGATCTATACGATTTCTCCACTTTGGCAGATTCGAGACGATCTTTTACTCAATATCGCGATTCACGATATAATATCGTCATATCGCCCACCCCTAATACAAAGATATTGTTTGGACAAAGCAGTTGTAACTTAAATGGAAAGGAAAAATAAGCTTTCATAGTGGGACGCTTGTTAATTGGATCGGGTTTTTGGGGGAGTCTTTTTTGTGTTTTGGGTCCAAAATAATTTGATCTCTCACACAAAACGAAATGTCTTGTTTGCATCCTGTAGTTTTAGCTGATAACAAATGTGGCCGATATAATGACAACCTAACGTTTGACATGCCGGATGAAAGGTCACATTGTGTGTGACCCAGTGTCTGCCACATTGTTTGGGTTCTCCAGTGTCTACTACAGCTAGGGCTCTATTGATCAATACCAGCTGCTGACAGAGAGGCATCATGACCCTGTCTGTCTGATCAATACTGCTAGGATAAATAGAGTAAAGTCTGCCTCATCATTACGGCTGTCCTACTATGTTCTCCTTATCATCTTTCTCAAAACAAACAAAACAGTGAATGGTAACACATGAAGGACTGCAAGAGGAGTCTTTCTTGAGCCGGGGAGTGACTGGTTGTGCTCACCTGTAGAAGAATGAAAGAAGCGAAGGACAGCACTCTTCAGAAAAAGACTCTACAGAGGGCTGTCCTTCGCTTCTTTCTAGAGGTGCACCGAAATGAAAATTTGTGGCCGAAACCGAAACCTAATAATAATTAATCACTTGGCCGAATACCGAAACTGAAACCGAATATTACAATTCAGTAAAAAGTTATCAAAAGTTAAGTTTTTCACTATTTTTAAATATTGCTTAAATCTACAGCTTACAATAAATGTTTAGACATGTTTTTGAAAGAAAATAAATGTGTATTTGAAGTCTTCAAATGTTAGAGTAGAACTGGAATTAGTTTTATTAATGGCCATTTTCAATTCATTTTCTATTTGGCCTCCGATTCGGCCACTCAATTGGCTTTCGGCCGAAAACCGAAAGTGTCTTTTTTTGCATTTTCGGCCGAATATTTTCTGCGGCCGAATTTTCGGTGCACCTCTACTTCTTTCATACATTTATGTTTTATGTGGGATTCAGCACCCAGCTAAAGGACCAGTTCTGTCAATTTCAACATGCAGTTGTAATGCTCACACTACCCTGGACTTGTCAGTACCTGCGTTTTTTTTTTTTCAGCCTTTTCCGAAATCTTGGTCATTGTAATGGGGGCAGCGCTTTGTTTACATTTCAAAAAAACATTTTTACTTATTC
Source organism: Engraulis encrasicolus (assembly GCF_034702125.1). Taxonomy (NCBI): domain Eukaryota; kingdom Metazoa; phylum Chordata; class Actinopteri; order Clupeiformes; family Engraulidae; genus Engraulis; species Engraulis encrasicolus. The sequence continues at coordinate 34,182,564 of NC_085860.1, forward strand.
CCAAAAACATCGGAAAGGTTATACAACATCAGCAGACAACTAGGAAACAGCGGTACCTTTTGGGAAAATATTTGGAGTAAGCCTATGTTTTTTTTTTTTTTTTTAATGGAAACAAACGCTGCCCCCATTACAATAGCTCATATCTCGGAAAGGGCTTAGCCGAAAAATGTGGCATCACAGGGTACTGACAAGTCAAGGATAGCGTGAGCAATACAACAGCATACTGAAATTGACCTGGTCCTTTAAGAACTGTTATAAAATTTAGGCGATGGTGTGAGCGTGTCTCCTCCACTTTTGAAGACTCACCTGTGGAAGGCCAGGGGCATCAGGCGGTGGTTCTCCTCAGTGCTGATGCTGGTGATAGAGGCGTACTGGCCTTGCTCTGCAGCACACAGGGAAAAGACAACACGGGTAACGCGATGTTTACCAAATAAACTATCAGCAAAGAAGGCCAGTGTGCTGTGATTTATCCCCCTTTTACATAGATTGCTTTAACTGCACATCACCAGCACCCTGACAGTGGTTGTGCACAAGGACTCTGCTTTGAGTACAACATGTACTGTATGTATGATAAAAAAAAAGTTAAAGGGTAACACTGTGTGATGGCCTCTACATAAGGGTGTCATATAACTGGTACAAGAATGACATGAATGACCCATGTCAGGAACACTGATGACACATTATTGATGATAATTACTGTTGCAATGGTGAGTCATTCATGTTTTGAAACGTGAAGTTGACATGGCTGGTATGACAAAAAGAAAAAAAGCAATGACAACAGTCATACACATCCATAATGTGTCATTCATTTTCCTTACCAGCAGGTTTTGAGTGGAACATTTGAAGCCAGTCCGCAGTCTGCACTACCAGTGGGAGGATTGCGCAACAGTGCTTCTGAGCCATCAGCACACTCTCTCCTCCCTGCCGAGAGTCATACAATACGTTCATACAAAGTTAGCACATTACACATACACACACTAAAAAAAGACCACCATCTCTCTCTCTCTCACACTCACACACACACACACACACACACACACACACACACACACACACACACACACACACACACACACACACACACACACCACAGTATAAAACTGAGCAAAATAGTACAATCTGCTTTTCACATCTGGTTTCAAAGTTCAAACTCTGAGAAAACAAACAAAAAACCTCAAATACCTGAGAACTGAGGTAGGCGTTAAGGAGATCAGTAATGTGAAAGAACAACAGGAACACCAGGACCTGAGAAAAAGCACACAAAAATAGATTGGATTAGATAGATTAGATTAGCTTGAAGATGATTTAGCAACGTCTAGCAACATCGAAACCGTAGTCCGTTATTTGCACACAATAAAAACGGAAAAACTACGATAAGCTGCAGTGTGCTCCAGACTCTACTTCTAAGTGATGTTTTTCCCACTGCACCTGCAAGCTGAGGGATGATGCGCAGAGTCCCAATGACTTCTCATGCCCTTTTGATGTTACACCACGGAATCCTTTCACGTGCATCTCCCACAGGCTGGTAATGGGCACCATGCCAATAGTAGTCGCTTGTCAGCTACATAGTGGGCCTTTTTTCTCTCTCAAGGTGACTGCTCTCTTGGCTGTACTTGTCATCATGACTAAAGCAAAGCAGGAGGAAGATGAGGTCGAGGGAGTTGGTCTCGAGATCAGAACATTGTAAGTTCGAATCCCATTCCAGTAGGAAGTCTGCAGGGGCTCGCAGCGCCCTAATCAGTCATGAAAATATTCCCTGAATCCAAAAGTGGGTTCCAGCAGAAATGGTTTGCGAACCACTGAGGGCTGGGACAATGAAACTGAAAAACCTGTCAATGTAGTATGGGAGGTTTCATGGCTAAATTGGACTTGCACATTGCACCAGTAAGAGTAGAGTGTGAAGGTTAAGAGCACAGTTTTGCTCAAAATATTGCAATGCACACAACATTATGGGTGACTTATCGGAGTTCAAAAGAGGACAAATTGTTGGTGCATGCCTTGCTGGCGCATCTGTGACCAAGTCTTTGTGATGTATCAAGAGCCATGGTATCCAGGAGAATGTTTCATTGTCTAACCCCTGTAATGTAAAGTAGGTAGTCTGTGCTCCTCCCTCCTCACCGGCTTGTGTTGCTGCTGCAGTTGGCTCAGCTTCTCCGCTCCGGTCTTGGCCAGGGAATCAGGTGCACTGGTCCACTGCTGATGCAGACACGCTGCCAGGAGAAGGGGAGAGGCTGACGGGACGGCAGCCAAGCCACTAGTCTCCCCTCTCACCCACCTGCAATGACAACACACTGCACTGTCACAGACTGTTCTTGTAAAGTGACTTGAACCGTTACAGAAGTAATTTATATTATTATATGAAGTTATGCAGTCCTATTTAACTGTTCTGTCCCCAAAAAGACCATTCACAACACAAGATCATATTACATGAGCAGGGGCAACAATGAGCACAACCAGAAAATATGGTAAAGCTTACTTCCCTGGTAGAATTAATCACATACAGTATAAGACACGTAAGTTGTGTGTCCCTGTGGATGCAAGTGTGTTTGTGTGTGTATTTAATGCAATGGGTACAGTATTTTGGAAGACAATGATGTCCAGTTTTCCATTAGACCCTGTTTACACATGAATATACTATATTTTCTTATAAAGCTCCTTCAAAAATGACTGTTTTCAGGAGCTAAAATGCACCTCTCACAATGGTGTTTTTATTTTATTTTGTATTGGCATACTGTGTTTACACGTGAACGGATACAAAAATCTGTTTAAAAAAAAAAACCAATGCCTTTGAGGTCACACTACAGAATTGGCCAGTAATGGCAGGTATGGATGGTAGTGACCTGCAAGCCCAGGAGTGGCAGTCCGCCAGCAGCCGCAGCTTCTCTGGCAGATCGTCCCCATCACTCAGTCGATTCCACTGGGACACCAGCACAGGTGACAGACCAGCCCACCAGCGCTGCGAATCACATATAGATACACACCTTTTAAACATGCACGCAGACACACACATTAACACCTTTCACACAAATGCAAAAAACCTCTCTCGCTCTCTCTCTCTATATACATCTCTCTCACTCTCTCTCTCTCTTGCTCACTCTCTCTCTCTCTCACACACACTTGTTCACACCATTTTTTTCTAGGTAGAGCCCCAGGGGGCAGTATCTCATTGTAGACTACAGTACAGTACAGCGTGCTGTGCGTGTGGTTAATGGGAGCAGCCAGTTCCCGCAGTAAGAAGGGCAGCTCCTGGGGGAGCGCTGACTAAATGGAGTGACGGCGGTTCAACTGTAATTAACACCAGCGCCTTGGCACCAGCCATGAGAAACACACCCACTTAAAAGGGAGTAGTGATGGCAATGCAGAGTCAGAGGAGAGAAGAAGAAAAGGAAAAGAAGGGAAGAGCAGAAAAAGGCAGAGAGAAACAAATGAAAAGAAGGGAAGAAACGAGAGAACATACAGGAGAGAGAGAAATTGAAAATGAGAGGAGAGAAAAGAAAAGAAGAAAGAATAGATAAGTAGGGGGAAACAAAGAGATAAATGGTAAAGAAACAAAACAGGATATATAAAACAGAAGAATGGAGAGAAGAGCGCAGAGCAGAGGAGGTGTGAGAAAGGTAAAAAAAGAGGGGAGATGAAAGGATATGAGGAGGAGGGGGGATCAGAGCTGTGGAGGATGGGAGTGATTACCCCAGCAGAGGCCAGCAGCAGAGGGCAGTGTTGGCTTATCTCTGACACGGCTGAGTTGATGGCAGCAGCCGGAGAATCACAGCAGACACTGGCACCAAGCAGCCCCTTAAAATAGTGCAAACATATATACGAGAGAGACAGAGAGAGGGAGAGAAAGAGAAAGTGGGAGAGTGAGAGAATGAATGCGAGAGAGAGAACAAAAGACACACAGAGTTTACTTCTTTATTTGGATTGACAGATATATATTTCCCAAGACACAGTCCAAATTTAGCTTAAATCAGTCTTATAAAGCATTAGAAAGTTTATTTTCATAATGCCCTCAGGATAAACGATATATTTTGATGCCACTGATGTATTGATGGCAGGCTGTGTGGTGTGGCCTAGTGCACTCACCCTGAGGAAGTGGGCGGTGAGGTGGTAAGGCAGGAGGCCCGCTGGACTGCATACCTTCCTCTGAAACACACAATACAACAAAAGCACTAAAGATGGAACTGTACAGAAAAAGCTGTAATAGATAGGCTCACATTTACATAAACACATTACATTTACAGTAGCTTACAAGTTTATCCAACGGGATTTACAGTTAATAGTTATTAATACATTATAGATAATGTATATCAATTATTATTACATAATAGATTTGGCTACACCAGCTAATGGAATGTCACATACCGTAATGAGCCAATCAGAGGTCTGTTCTGAACGGAAGCAGGTGACAACAATCACTTACTATATTTACCAGCACAGGGCCCCAAGTGTATGGGTGTATTTGTACATGCTTCAAGAATGTAAACAAGAACTTTTTTCCGTTCCCATTTCCTATGACGTAAGGGAGTACACACACACAGAACTAGAAAGGAGCGTTGAATGAGCAATGGCAGTTTGTTATAAACAAAATGGACTAGCTTGGTCTTTCCCTTCAATTTCAGGATGTAAAAAAAACAAGGAGTCCAATGTAAACAGACTATACTTGCCATCTAAACAGCGCAGCTGCACAGTGGTGTAGTCTACTTTTTTGTGGTGGGTATACTGTGTATTTGAGCATCTTTGAGGTGTGTATACTGTATACATCTGTGCTATTCTAAATAATGGATTAATCAATTTTACTTGTAGGTGGGTATAGAGAAATCCCTGAAATTTCCAGGTGGGTATACTGTGTATACCTGCGTTCTACATAGACTACACTACTGCAGCTGCAGTATATTTAGTCCAGTTTTAGACTATTTAGGCATTCCAAAACATTCTATTTCACTCCAACATAATTTCCACCATACTGTCCACTTTTCAAGCTGAGAACATTTTGGGAACATTACATTATTAACATGACAAACATGGCATGCATCGGCCTTTCAGGTAGTGGAACAGGAAAACTCAGGCAGAACATTCAATCTCCTTTCCCCATTCTCTTTCTGATAATCATCTATCCATGCAAGCCCATGTCTATCTTACTTGTCTATCTTGTTTGTATCTAGAGTTCATGTCTTCTCTATGTCTCAGTCAAGATTTCTCTCTCCCTACTCACCTGATAGTGGTTGACATGCTCTATGAGGGGTTGACAGTTCAGAGTCCTGCGCCCCCCTTCACTTCGCACTGGGATCAGACAAACAGCTGGCAGGGCCAGAACCACTCTGCAATACACACAAACACACATTCATTATAAACAAAAGCTATTTAAATACGCTCACACACATACTCACATTACAGGGCATTTATGTACATTGTATGTTCACACTGAAACACATGCACTCAAATACTCTACACAAGCTGTAACCCATGTATGAATGCACGCATGCACATACAAATGCACACACACACACACCCTCTCTGCCAACAGTCATACAATACGTTCATACAAAGTTAGCACACTAAACACACACAATCTATGTTTCAATTTCAAACTTCTCTGCTAACGTTGTTACATAGCTTTTTGACAATAAAGTACACTTGAACTTAAACACACACAGACACACACACACCCACACACCCACCCTCAGTACCTGTTCCAGGTGTGTAGCGTTTGCTGCAGGCTGAGTGTGCTGCTGAGGCTTTGGGAGTGTGTGGAGGCTGCATCTGAGCTGGAGCTCTGCCTGGCCAGCACATCAAACAGGAAGGAGAGCCCTGCCTCTGCCTCTGCCTCTGCCTCTGCCTCTGCCTCAGCATCTGCACCCCCTCTCGCTACCATACCCCTCCGCCACTGCACAGTCATCTGGAGTTCACACACCAGCTCCTGTAAGGGACACACACACATTAATACACACACAGACACACACGCACACACACACACGCGCACACACACACACACACACACACACACACACACACACACACACACACACACACACACACACACACACACAGAGGCATACAGTGTACATGCACGTTTGTCACACACGCACACATGTATGCACACACACACACAAACAAACATTCATCAGCATATTGAATACTGTATGTAATGAGAGCAAACAGCTGCATCCAGAAAGACACACTTCCGCTACAAAATCCCTAAGCCCCCCACACACTCATCCACACCCACACACACAAAACAGTCATCTGGAGTTCAAATACAATCTCCTGCAGGCGTGCACACAAACACACACAAACATACACACACACACACACACACAAACACACAAATTTATCAACAATATTAAATATGTAACCAGAGCACACAGTTTTACCTAAAACACCCAACGATTTACCCAACAACATCCATCAATAAAGCCTCTCTCGACAAACACACATGCACTGTACTGCATGCAGCAGACACCAAAGGCGCACACACACACGCGCACGCGCACGCGCACACGCACCCACACGCACACGCACCCACACACACACACAAACAATAATGTGTTGATTGCACAGCACTGTAAAGCAGTGTAGTGTGAGAGATGACCTGCAGTCTGGACAGTACATCGGGGAGGCAGGTATCCGTGTGAGGGGCGCGGGCCTCGGGCCGCTGCTGCCAGGACTGCTCACTGCAATGGAACACATGTAAGTCAAGTTTATTTGGGAAGCACATTACAAAGACTGTGGCAGTTCAATGCAATTAAAAAAAAAAGAGAGCAAAGTACACAGGAACAGAGTACTGTATACACACACAGTACACAACACAAACCCACATACTAGCTTAAACAAGTCTACTAAAGGCAGGGTGATGGTACATATTTGTCAGTAAATAGTAATATGTGGTACACATTACCCGTTGACTTTTCCCTAAATTTGCTTCTACATCTCTTTTTAAAAGTATGTTTTTAGGGCTTTTTCGCCTTGATGGTGATAGGACAGTGTGAGAGGAGACAGGAAATGAGCAGGAGAGAGACATGGGGTAGGGCTGGGAAATGACCCCGTCTGGATTCGAACCGCGGTCCCCATGGGCATGCAAGCCCAAATGTGGGGGGCTTAGCGTGCTGCGCCACAGCGCCCCCTGCTTCTGCATCTCTGAACGTGTATCATTGCATGACCTTCTCAACTGGAGAAGCCATAGTCTTGCTCTTTCTGGGATACAGGCTATTCTAATGGGGGATGATTTGTTTACTTTTTTTGTCTTCACTCCATATTTCATCCCAAAAACTATTGCAGTGTCATTTTCTGCTGATGTTGCATAAGCTTTGTTGATTGTGGGTAATATTGGAATAATGCTTTTTTTTTTAACACTACGTATGGGTGGTTGACGTTTAAGGGCGTAACGCCAAAAAAATAAATGATTCCAATTCCTGAAAAAAAATGATTGAAAAAAATTGAAAAAAATTAAGCACTTAGTGGTCTGTGGAATTTCGCCTAATTTTTGCCATTTTTGAGAAAATGTGTACTGCATCAACACATTGCATAGGCATGTCACATAGCAGGAAAATGAAGTCGCACCACAGGAAATTCACTGCATTATGGCCATTTTAATCGTTTTGTATGCATGACTGACATCTGAGCTCATGCTAACTTGATAATGACATCGTGTTTAATCTTAATATGAGTTTTCATTTATAAAAAACTTTTTTTTTCCTTCTATAAGAGCAGTCACACCACATGACACCATAAAATGAACCTAAGCATTGCGTAACAGAAACATTGCAATATGAAGACATATTAAGAGGTTAATAGTCACCTTAAGCTTCCACAGCACTCTCCAATAACTGAGGTACTGACTGGTTAGGAGCCAGTCTTTAAGACCCTTGTAGTTGGCCTTGCAGCTGCCCGTTCACAAACATTGACATACATGTCACCCCACAGGACGCAATTTGTGTTACGAAATTGAACTTGAGGTTAATATTACTGTCTTGAGTTTTTTTTCACATTCACATATCTTAATATAAAGTTAATATTTATGCAATCATGCCAAATGCTTCATACATTATTCAAAATGTTGTTGGTTAATTTATAAATATATTATATTCCAGGTTTCATTAATGTTACAGTCACACCGCAGGACATTTGACATATAAACCTTTACATAAATCTTAACAAAAACGTTTCTTCCCATCTAAGACTAATATCAAACATAATGCATCACATGCCACAATGTTACGGAAAAACAAGGCGTCACGTCTCCCACCCGTATATACTTCATACCCAGAGGGAGGATCTCTGCCTTCAATGCCACACATGGCAAAGACATCAGCACATGGCATGCAAACTGCATCCCTGCAGTACCCACGAGCTGTAAGATTCTTTGAGCAGGACTGGCTGTCATGGATGTGTATTGATTTATATCACACCTAATATAGCATTTGGTCTAGGACACATACAACATAGTATACCTATCAGGTAACAGATCTATGATTGGGTATGAGACAAACATGCACATGACAGCTCTCATACAGCACAGGCACACACACTACGAGCTTTAGTTTCAAATGAAGGGCAGTCATGGGTAAGCTCTTTAGGGCGTCAGACTTGTAGCCCAAAGGTTGCCAGTTTGACTCCCGACCCAGCAGGTTGGTGGGGGGAGTAATCAAGCAGTGCTCTCCCCCATCCTCCTACATGTTTGAGGTATCCTGAGCATGTTACCGTCCTGCCGCACTGCTCCCTTGGGGCATCATTGAGAGCTCCCCCCTTGCACGGGTGAGGAATAAATGCAATTTCGCTGTGTGCAGTGAACACTTGTGTGCTGTGGAGTGCTGTGTCACAATGACAATGGCAGTTGGAGTTTCCCAATGGGCTTTCACTTCACTTTCACAATACTACATATTAGGGCTGCACGATTATGGAAAAAATCATAATCACGATTATTTTGGTAAAATCGTAATCACGATTACTGATTTTTTTGAAAATTATAACAAGATGAAACATAACCAAGAATGAACTATATACGGGTGGGCAAAATAAAATGAATTGTAATAATTATGTAAAGGCAATAGCATGAAACTTAGGTGGACAGATTTCTGGCCAGAAACACCAGCCTGTCAGTATGTTCTGGCTTCAAGGACGCTCTCAAAAGTAGGTCACTATTGCCACAATTAAATCACGATTAAAATTTCGACTTCGATTTCACTAACTTATCACGATTTTCGATTCTTTTCGATTAATTGTGCAGCCCTACTACATATTATAATTTATTTCTCCTTCATTACTCCAGGGTAGTCACATCGTGGCTGTGGTCTCTTTTTCAAGTGAGCCCTAAAGTTAGGTGGCATCAAATGAAGTATTTAAATGTGAAAATTTGCTCATTGGCGAGACACAATATAATAGTGCTCGACCATATGCATCATGGCGTTCACATGACAACCAGGCACACCCTAGCCAGGCCGCGCTCTCCTAGTGACGCAACACCTTCACCTAGTCAGGCCAGGAGCAATACAAATATCATTTCTGAGCTCCAGAAAAATCGAGAACTCCTCCCTCTTTGTCGGGAAGCAAACAACCAGTAGCAAACAAAGGGAGGCGGGTCAACCATGCCGTTTGAGAGAAATGTTCATCGTTATGCTCTTGGTCAGACCAAGTCTCAAAGAGATTTGAAAGTCGATGATAATCAGGCTAGGCACACCCCACCTTCCCACCATGTCCATGACGGCCTCCAAGATGAGCGTGCAGGCTCTCCTCACGTCCCCGCCACAGCCCCCCTGCTCCACTGCACAGGGCAGGTACAGCTGCTCACACGCCCACTGCTCATACTCCAGCCTGGAACACACACACAGAACACACACACACACACACACAGAACACACACACAAACAGAACACACACAGAACACACACACACACACACACACTTATCACAATATTGAATATGTAACTAGAGTACAGTACTCCACACACAGAGTACAGTAGGAACACGCAGTGCAGTAGACGGTACAGTAGATCTTTATGTGCATCTATACATTCTGGTATATTTTTATATTTGTGTGCGTGCGTGTGTAGGTGGGCATGGCTGCTGCTGATATTACCTCTGTGGGTCAGATAGGGCATCTTGACTTCGCTGCACTCTGAGCTCAAGAGACAGCCAGTCTGAAAAGGATAGCTGTGTTCAACACACACACGCACACACACACACGCACGCACACGCACACGCACACGCACACACACGCACAGGAAAAAAACTCAGATAAAATAAGAATGGTAGTTTAAGTGCTGTTAATACAAATGAATCTTGAGTTCTTGACCTTGTTGGTGTCCTGTCAACTAGCTAAAAACTACCACTTCAAACTAAATAGCCTAGTCTGGCTAAAATGCTGCATCAATATCACTAAAAAGTTCATGGATTATGCAAGACTGGAAACACACACACACAAGCGCGCGCGCACACACACACACACACCAGATAGTCTGGTATTGTCTGAAGGGCAGAGAAGGCTTCACATCTCCACAGCTCCAGGACGGACTTGGTGAGGGTGACGTTGGGGTCTGTGATGCACTTCCACTGCTCCTCTGCCTCTCCTCCGTCTCCTGCGGCTGCACGCTCCTCCTGCCCTCCTCCTCCTCCTGCTCCTGCTCCTCTCCTGGCCAGCACACGTACCTCCGGGACCAGTCTGGGCACCAGGTACAAAAGCTACAAAACACACACACACACGAACACACACACACACACACACACACACATTTGATATACTGTTATGTATTGTGTGTGCCAAGTCTACAGTTTTGTTTGTCATGATGTTGTTGTTTTATGTTTGGGAGGAAGTGGAGACCTTCTTGCAGAGGCTGCTGGGGAGCAGGTGCTGCTCTTGGTCCTGAAGTGGAGAGGAGCTGCACAGACCATAGCTGACCACAGCCACACAGAACCTGATGGGTAGGGAGAGAGAGAGAGAAAGGGAGAGAGAGAGAGAGAGAGAGAGAGAGAGAGAGAGAGAGAGAGAGAGAGAGAGAGAGAGAGAGAGAGAGAGAGGGGGGGGGGGGCGAGAGAGAGAGAGAGAGAGGGCGAGAGAGAGAGAGAGAGAGAGAGAGAGAGAGAGAGAGGGGAGAGAGAGGGAGAGGGGAGGGGAGAACGAGAGGGGGAGGGAGTGAGGGAGAGCGAGAGAGAGTATAGGAAAGAGAGTGGAGGGAGGGGGAGAGCGAGGGGTGGGGAGAGAGAGAGAGAGGAAAAATATGAGAAAGTAAGAGGGATAGTGACAGAGAGAGGGATAAAGGTAGAGTGACAGAGAGAGGGGTGGAAAGAGGGATGGTTAGAGGGAGAGAGAGAATACAGACATCAAGCTCAACAATGAGAAGTGCAGAGGCAGGCTGCTGACCAGCGCAAATCCATCACTGTAGCAGTATAAAGTAACACCCATAACAAGCCCCACCTCCCCTCCCCCCTCCCCCAGGCTGGAGACAACGCACACGCACACGCACACGCACACGCACACGCACACACACGCACACACACACACACACACACACACAAACCTTCCCTTGAGACTTGTGCAAAAGCAGAGATTAGGCAGTATGCGAAATAGTCAACAAGAAAAGTCTCCTGAATAAAACATCAGTTTACAAAAGAGCTCACAGTAAAAAAACAAAAAAAAGACCTCACTTATGCTGCAATAATGAGCCATTAAATGGCTGATGGGAAAAGAAGCCTCTTATGCCATTACAGAAACTAGAAAATCCATTAGGAGCCATCAGCAGACAGCAGACAATAACAAGCAGAGCCGCTTGGACTTTATACCAAATCGATGCAACAGTGGGGGAGGGTGGGGAGTGAGGGAGTGAGTGAGTGGTGTCTGTGACAAGTGGGAGATGCATCAAGGTGGGGTAAATATAGGCTGGCCATGAGCCTGTCTATCTACTGTATCTACGCTACGCCCAATACATTGCATTACAGTACACTACACTTAGCTGAAGCTTCTGTCCAAAGCGACTTTAGTTATTTTTTTAAGCACAGGGTATTGGGTACAGTCCCAGAAGCAATGTGGGGTTAGGTGCCTTGATCAAGGACACCTCAGCCATGGATGGAGGTGTGGGGAGAGGTAAGTGTGGTATTCGAACATGCCCTCTGATTTTTATTTTTTGGGGGGCTTTTTATTGCCTTTATTTGACAGGATAGTAAAGGTAGAGACAGGAAGTGAATGGGCATAGAGAGATGGGGAAGGGTCGGCAAAGGACCTGGTCCGGGAGTCGAACCCGGCTCGGCCGCATAGCAAACGAGTGTCATACCATATGCGCCACGGTAGGGCCATGCCCTCCGATTCAAAGTCCATTTCCTTAACCACTAGGCCAAGACTGTCCAAACAGGCCACGGCTGCCCCATTACATTATTACCAGGGTTCCCACTATTTTTCAAAAATAATTTTCCAGGACATTTCCAGGACTATTTTTGGATAATTCAGGATGGATGTTTTGTCCGTTGGACACACAATTTGGACATACACAGCGACACACAATTGATTTCACAAATAATATGATAATGTGACTTTCAGGTTGAATTGAGTAGTAATAAATTAGTAATACAGTAACTTAGTGCTGGGAAGAGGGTACGCCCACTATTCAGGTCAGTGGGTACGTCCAAACACGATCTAGAGAAGACTGCTTACTGGCGTCATAAGAGCACAGTATGGCATGGTCGCAAGGGGAGTCACTTTCTTCTTCTGCGGGTAGAACTGGCAGCATGGTTAAGTGCAATGCCACTACCGCCAGGGCTGGAGTGTGGAACAGGTCATAGGACAACGTGAATTTGTGTCAGATGTCCTTAATTAACCCATGCAATTAACGCTGACAGACAGCTGTAATTAATTTAACCACAAAGTGAATATTGACAACAGACATCCCAATTTGAGCAGGCCGGAACTTGCAGCAGCCGCTCCACCCACAATGCAATTCAAATGGCAAACTTTCCAGTGTCACAATTTGTATACATCATGGCGTTGCAGTCACTGTCCATGCTCACGGTGTTCCCAGGCTACGCCCCTGTACTACACTGTTGCCAATACATTTTCCTGTGAAAAAAGCGTTCTTATCCATTCTTCATTCTTTGGGTACGTCCAAAGGTTTTGACCCGGGCTTGGGTAATTTGTGACTGAAAATTACCAGCTGTCCCGCTAGTAGGAATCTGATGGAACTTGGCAACCACACCCTTGTCAAATTTCGCAAGCCCAGCACGAGCATCCTCTGTCGAAATGCTTTCTGATCCCCCAAACGTTTATTCGGAATTAAATAAAAGTCCAATGTAAACTCACATCATTATCTCAGAAATTAATCAATTATTGGTCTCTCTCTCTTACAACCAAAATGAGTGTACTTGAATAAATGGGTTCTCCACAGGACTTGGCATTGACTTTTTTTTCTGTGGCTAGTGAGTTTATCGAGCCACTAGCCATTAAGTCTTTCTGCTAGCCAGAGTTTTGTTGCCAGTTTCTTTTGTCTTTGGAATATTCTTGCATACAAACAATTGATGCAACTACTGTGCCTAGTGGCTAGTGAGACTGAAATTGTTACTTCTCAGAGCCTAATTTTACCAGCATTTGTCCGGTTGGCTGGTGCCAATGTCAAGCTTTGGTTCTCCATAAGAAATTCCTTTGTGCAGATATAGTCAGCCACAATGCTGATTTTTAGTAAATGTCTTCTGTCTGATACAGATTTTAGAGTTTTAGGATTTTTAAATATTAGTCATGTAATGGGCTATCCCATACGAACAGCCTTTGTTCGTGTGCTGTGCAGCTTGCACACAGCATCAATGAACTTCAAACAACCCCAACAGTCTAAATGGCAGAATTTGTTAGAATGTTCACACAAGATTAGAATGTTCACAGTACTTGAATATTAAACAGCCAGTCCAATAAAAGATGGCAACCTGGCCAATTGGGTATCGCAGCCATGTTCCTGTATCGATTCCATTTCGATTCTTAGGGCTTTGAATTGATTAATCACGATTCAATTCGATTCGATTCGATTCATTCCGAATCGATTCAATCCATTCCCTTCTTGGTGCCAGGATTTCCCCCAAAAGATGCTGTTGCCTATTTTTATATAAAAATGTCAAAGGGCTGTGGCTTGACAGTGTTAACAGATTGCTAATTTGTAATAAGTAGGCCTAGGCCTAATTGACTAATACCTACTGGGTATTTTCCATAGACCTAAATTAAACAAAAAGAACAAAAAGAAAACGAACCCAAAAAATCGTTTTTTTGCCATGTGAATCGATTATGTGAATTTTAAATGGTATTGATTCATTATCGATTAAATTGATTATTTTACCCAGCCCTACTGGCCAAACACTGTGGGCAACTTCGCTGACGTGTGTGTGTGTGTGCTCATGTATGTGTGGATAATATGTATTGCCTATACATCAATAGGTGGGAAAACTTTGAGAAATTCAATCGTCATGTCTAGACTGGGCAGGGGAAAAGTAGGCTATATCACAAACAAAACCGTGAAAAAAACAGGTTCAAGACAAAAATCCAGGACAAATATTTTTTCCAGGACATTTACTGAATTCCAGGACATTTCCAGGACTGGAAAACAAATATCTAAATTTCCAGGTTTTCCAGGACGTGTGGGAACCCTGATTACTGTCTCCCAACAGTGGCAGCTTGGCTTTGCTGTAAATAATATAGTTGACTCTGATGATTGTATTTATGGAGACACCAGAACTGACAAACTCAGCTCTCCTTAGATGGGACAAATAAAGATTTCGGATCCTGATTCTTTACCGGAAAAATCAGTGAGCGAGAGCAGTGTTTGGGAGTGGAGACAGCGACTTTGTGTGCTACATTTGAACCGTAGTGTATACGTAGGCCTATACATTGGTTTCAAACCATAAACACCATTGCTACCTACACTGACATGATTGACTCGGATCATACCTTTACATGACCAATGAACAAACAGAACAGGCGGAGTGTTTGTGAGTGATGACACGGATGACATGTTCTACATTGCAGTGATGTGTGCTACAATTGAATGATCATAGTGCGTAGGCATGCTACTTTACTACTACGATTACGACGTCACAACCAGCTGTTTGCAATTGCTTTAAACTTCAACTTCTTGAATCTCTTGAACCTCCAGTCAGAAAATGTTTCAAACAAGCAGAATCAGACTCTCTCAGCAACATGCAGTGTACTACGAGACACTGGTTCTACTGTATATCATTCCTCCAGAGGCGGTGCTTACAGCACATGGATATCAACGCACGGAACGTGCATGTCAAGTATTTAATAACAACAAATTCACTTGTGACCTGGGTCCGGGGTCAGAGTCAAAAGAGCGGTGCACCCAGGGAATGTCCTCAATAAAAATTCTCGTGTAGACTCCAAGTGACTGCCAAGCTCTGGCAGTCAAGTCTGGTATCCGGAATTCATAGAACCGTGGTTATATACATAACCTTCGTTTTATGCCCGGGCAGGGCAGGAGGTCAGAGAAGAAGCTCACCGCAGACTGAAGTGCATGTGGTCAGCAGTGTGAGTGGGGAGGGCTTCACTCAGGGCCTCAGCCACGGGCATGGGACTAGAGGAGGAGGAGGAGGAGGAGGAGGGTGATGATGATGATGAGGTGGATGAAGGTGGCAGGATCGTGGGACACTGGGGGCCTGCCGCATGGAACTGCACCAGCAGAGCTGCCAGGCCCAACACGTGGGCCGCACCCAGAGACTGACCCTGTGGAGCGGATAAAGAGAGAGTGGAGGCAAGACGAAGATCAAGAGAAGAACACAGAGAGAGGAGGGAGAAAGAAAGAAACAGACAGAGAGACAGACGACAGACATAAAGAGACAGACAGAGACAGACAGACGACAGGAGTAGAGGAGAACAGGGGGAGAGAGGCAGTATTAGTATTTCATCAGATTGAGTTGTTCACCGGGGAATGCAAATCGTGATGAGACCATCTGTAGTTTTTAACATTTAGAGATAGGATAGAAGAATATGAGAGAGAGATAGAGAGTGAGAGAGAGAAAGAGAGAGAGAGAGAGAGAGAGAGAGAGAGAGAGAGAGAGAGAGAGAGAGAGAGAGAGAGAGAGAGAGAGAGAGAGAGAAAGAGAAAGAGAGAATGTGAGTGAGAGAGGTAGAATGAAAGAACGAAAATGTGTGTGTGTGTGCGTGTGTGTGTGTGTGTGTGTGTCTGTGTGTGCGTGAGTGAGAGAGATGATCTATCAGATCAAGGGAAAGCACCGGCTGACAAACAGTGAGAAACAAACACAAACATCAGCGGACATGATGAAAACCTGGTCTGACCTGCTTGGGGAGCAGGTCCCAGAGCCGGTGCAGGAGGGCGGCGAGCAGCCGTCTGTGACCCAGCAGGAGCTTCACGAACTGGGCCGCCCACGCTCCCTGCCTGGGGGTCAAGACAAGAGCAGAGCAGGCCATGTCAGCACATGGAGGAGGAGGGCTCACGTCACGCCACCTCTAGAGAGCAGCGGAGGGAGTGCAAGCACAGCACAGCACACACCTCCTTGGACCTCACATCTCACCACAAACATACAGCCACGTAAAAATATTGGCTCTTTTTGAAATGTTCATATTTCAACCCCAATTTATAGACAGTGTTAAACATGAACGCATTCAGGAATTGTGTGTCAGGGCTGCTCAATGTTGATCCCAATGTCAAAATCCTAATGTCATGGAGATTGACAAAACTGTCCTAAAACCAGGACATTGACAGTCATCTGTGCCAATGACCATTCCACTCCATCAAAACCGCAGCTTGCCTCGTCCCTCTCCTTGACACGTCTGGAGGGCACTGGCCTCCCTTGAAAATGTTGTGGCAAGCTTGCTAAGCCCCCCACATTTGGGCTTGCATGCCCACCCCCAGGGACCCCGGTTCGAGTCCGGCCGGGGTCATTTCCTGGTCCTCCCCTGTCACTCTGTCCCACTCGCTTCCTGTCACCATCTTCGACTGTCCTGTCAAATAAAGGCTTAAAAGCCCCTACAAATATATATATAAAAAGAAAAAAGAAAACGTTGTGGCTGAAAAACAATACCCACTGCCTCACCTGTTTGGAGGATTGGCTCTGGAGGCCTCCAGGAGACACTGACAGAAGCCCCTCAGAAGGGCGTTCACCACCTGCACATCACAACACAACACAACACAACACATCAACATCAGCGTCAGCATCGCCTGGGAGGGGGTGATGGTACAGCAGGAGGAAGTGAAAAAGGTATCAAACCATATTTAACCTAGCCCTGCCGTACCGTGGCGCTAACAGTAGGGCACTCGTGGAGGGCAAGTGGGACAGAGAGATGGGGAAGGGTCGGGAAATGACCTTCGGTTGGAATCGAACCCAGGTCTTCAAAATTATGTTACGGCGCCTAAGCCCACGGAGACACGGAGCCCCCATCTCTTTTTTGCTTTTTTTACAAACATTTTTTGGTCTTTTTGACTTTTAACACATTGGTGCCTGATGCTGCATTGCGTAACATTGGCCCTGGCGCCTGGAGCTGCATTACGCAACATTCAGGCTCATTAGATTTGAGACAACTTTATTAAACATCTCTGTTTCTTTGACATGAATGAACACATTCTAATGAGCGATGAGGGTCTTAGTGTTTAAATGCCACTCAGTCCATATTTTTACGTGCTTCAGAAGCTGAGATATTTAGGTTTTTATAGGCTGAGGGCAGCTTTTCTTAAAAAGGGCTCAGGCATTCAGCACCCTTTTTTGCAGGTGCCTTAGGCATCAATGGGTTATTCAAGATGGGACAATATGAGAGGCAGACAGGAAGTGCATGGGGACAGAGATGGGGAAGGGTCTGCAATGGACCCAGGGTCGGCAGGACTCTTCTTGGGTCGCCGGTGCGGCGTAGCAGCCCGGTGTCCTGCCGTTAGAGCCACACGGTAGGGCCGTTCAGCATCTCTTACTTTGGTGAGGAGCTGGCAGGAGGGGGGTGGGCCTGTGTGGAGCTGGATGGGGGCGTGCGCGTCCATTTCCTCTGGACGTTCTGGGGACACATCGCTCAGCGTGTCTGAGACGCGCGCCAGCTGGGCTGACACATCTGGAAAGGTAAGGTAAGGAAAGCTAAATACGTGTAGAACTGATTGAAGTGAATATTGTCACTAACAATGTATGGAAAGGTTATGGCACTGATGATGGTCTGAAGGACCGAAAACGTTTTGCACTTCACTGGGTAGCACTTTCTTTATTTTCCTTATGCATTAAATCTCTTTGTGCATCGGCATCAGTGGTGTGCGAGTTCCTCCTTGCTGTTTCATTGGAAAGGTTATAAAAGCATTTATTCAAGACTTTATGAAAACAGTCCCTTCTGTCCACGGCCTCCTCAGCGGTCCGAACCTCCAGTTTGGTATAGTAGAGTATGAAGAGAGTGAGTGATGATGATGAAATAAGTGATGCTGCTGCAGGGGGTGTATGTGCGGCTTGCCTCCTTGTTTGGCGCCAGATGACAGCAGCCTCCTGAGCTCCTGCAGCTGAGCATGCAGCACTGCCAGCAGAGCCTCACTGCCCTCCATGGGCCTTTCCACACCTAGTGGACACACATACGCACACACACACACACACACACACGCAAACACACACACACACACACACACACACACACACACACACACACACACACACACACACACACACACACACACACACACACACACACACACACACACACACACACACACACACACACACACACACACACACACACACACACACACACACACACACACACACACACACACACACACACACACACACAAAAGAGCGAGCACGCACGCACGCACACACACGCACACACATGCAAACTTCAATAATGAGTTCTGTAATTACAATAATATGTTTTTAACTAGTCAGATCTTGCTACCTGACGACAGTTTTACTTATGTGAGCGATGCTTGGCAAACTACCTCCTGGCTTGATCATTTGGTGTGCACTGCAGATGCTCACTCCTCAGTGGTTAACATGGAGATCAAATATGGCTTAGCCACCTCTGATCATATGCCTATATATGTGACACTAAATGTTGACAACATTCCAGCTCTGGTTCCACTTAATGAGGTAAATGATACTAGAAAACTGGACTGGCTGAAAGTAACTGCAGGGGATTTGGAAAAGTATTTTTCCTCTACTGACAAGATGTTGGGTCTTATTGAACTACCTAGAAATGCCTTGTTGTGCCAGGACATGAATTGTAAAAATGATGACCATGGTCATGAGTTATGCTCATTGTATGATCACATAGTCAGCATTCTTGTTGCTTCAAGCACCTCTATTACTACTCGGAGAGGCAAAACTCACAGTAATGCTAAGCCTGGATGGAATGAACACGTTAATGATCTTCATTCTGCTGCCAGAGGGGCTTTTAAACTCTGGTGTGATGCAGGCAGGCCAAGACAAGGCCCCCTGTTTGAAAATAAAAAGGCCACAAATGTTAAATTTAAATATGCTCTTCGATTTATCAAGAGGAACGAAAACACCATGAGAGCTGATGCACTTGCTAACAGGCTACAGAATAATGATTATATTGACTTTTGGAAGGAGGTGAAACGATGAACAACTGCAAAACATCTCTGCCCTCTGATATAGATGGGGTGTCTGGTACTGAAAATATTGTTGAAAAAATGGCGTAAGCATTACCAAGATCTATTTAATTGTATAAAGAATGAGCCATTTGAAGTTAATCATATTGATTCATCTGAAAACTTTGTATAAGATCTGATGAATTCTNGAGGCAATATCTGCACTTGATAATAATAAAGCATGTGGCATGGATCAAATCTGTGCTGAGCACCTGAAGTATGGCAGCAAGAAACTCTGCCCTCTTTTAGCAATGTGTTTTACTGGACTCCTCACCCACGGAGTGCTACCTGAGTCTCTTTTGGCCATATTGCTTGTTCCTGTACTGAAGGACAAAAAGCAGGCAAACTGAATAGTATTGACAACTACAGACCTATAGCGTTGTCTAGTATTCCCTCCAAAGTTTTAGAACAGGTCCTCCTTAAAAGACTTGATGTTTTTTCTCTTAACAACAGACAACCAGTTTGGTTTTAAGAAGAAACATGGCACTGATATGTGCATATTTGCGTTAAAGGAAATGGTAGCTCAATATGTGAACCAGAACTCCACTGTTTTGTATGTGTTTCCTCGATGCTTCTAAGGCTTTTGACCGCATAAATCATACTAAATTATTTATTAAATTGCTACAGAGGGGGGTCCCAAAGGTCATCATCAGGATCCTTGTGTACTGGTACAGCCAACAACGATGCGTGTCAAAATGGGGGTGTGGTATATCCACCCCATTTCATGTATCTAATGGTGTCCGCCAAGGTGGGCTTTTATCTCCTGCCTTGTTTAATGTTTACATGAA
This sequence comes from Engraulis encrasicolus, assembly GCF_034702125.1. Taxonomy (NCBI): domain Eukaryota; kingdom Metazoa; phylum Chordata; class Actinopteri; order Clupeiformes; family Engraulidae; genus Engraulis; species Engraulis encrasicolus. Next base: position 34,202,911 of record NC_085860.1, read on the forward strand.
TGACTTATCTGCCCAGTTAAGTTTGTGTTCCACAGGCTGTTTTATTGGTAATTCTTTGGTGAATCACCTTATGTATGCAGATGATCTGGCCATTGTGAGCCCATGTAGTGCTGGGCTGCAACAATTACTTAAAGTATGCACTCAATATGGGCTTGTTTATGACATTAAATTTAATGCAAAGAAAAGTAATGTCATGATAGTGAGAACAAAAGAAGATAAGAAGATGACATTCCCTGTTTTCTATTTGTGTGATAGCCCACTTGTGGTGTGTAAAGAAGTTAAGTACCTTGGTCATATAATTTCGGATGATCTCAGTGATGATCGTGACATATATCGTCAACGACGTAAATTGTATGCCCAGGCCAACATGTTACTTCGCAAGTTTAGCATGTGCTCAGTCAATGTCAAATGCCTCTCTGTTTAAAGCCTTCTGTACACCCCATGTATACTGCTCACTTTATGGTGTAGGTATAAGAAAAGCAGCTACCAGAAGCTGACAGTAGCATATAATGACTCTATGAGACTGTTGATGAAGCTACCAAGATGGACCAGTGCTAGCAACCTCTTTGTGTACTCCAGTGTGCCTGGGTGTGATGCAGTCTTGAGAAATGTTATTTATAAGTTCATGTGCAGATTGGACTGCTCTCAAAACTGCATTATTCAAACCCTAGTGAGTCCAGTAAAGTGTTCTGTAAGGTTCTCCTCCAAGCTTAGGCGACACTGGAGAGAGTGCCTATTTGTTTGATGGGTGTGTCCCCATCTTTCATTTTATTTTCTTATTTTATTTCTTATTTTTTTCTTTGTCTTAACTTCTCTATGTAATGTATTGACTGTTGTCTTGATATGGACCATGTACTTTGAGTCTGAAGTAAATAAAGAATTGAATTGAATTGAAGTAAAGCTCAAAACGAGTTTGATCATGTTTACAAACAGATGCCAACCCTGCCCTGACCAAGAATTCACACTCCATATGAGGAACAAGAAATAATGTGCATGTGGACACTCACCACTTTGTTGCTTCTGCATCTCATTCTGGCAAGACTCGGTGTACGAAGAATACACAGCTGCTGGGATTTTATCTGCCCTGGAGGACGACACATATGAACACGCACGCACGCAAACACACACGCACGCAAACACACACGCACACACACACATGCAAACACACACGCACACACACGTGTGCACGCACACACACACACGCACACACACACGCAAACACGCACGCAAACACGCACACGCACACACGCTTTACCTCAGTCAACCCTGGATGGAGGAACCAGATCAAAATGCAACAGTGATTCTTTTCTATGACAGGGCTGCTGAAGTGGTGAAATACACAATGATGATTGACAGAATTCATTTCAGATCATAGAATGATGGTGTGCTCTGGAGTGATGGAGTGAGATGTGGCTGTGATGTAAGTGTGTGTGTGTGTGTGTGTGTGTGTGTGTGTGTAGTGTGTGTGCACACAAGTCTACCTCCGCAAAGCTTCAATGAAGTTCATCCTGGCATCTGCCTTCACAGGCAACTACATTAACATGAGAAGACAAAACACATAATTAGAACAAGGTCCTTAAAGCCAAATGTATCCATTGATGCATTCAGGCACTTTTGAGTGACAGGCCTACTGACCATTCGTGGCGCAAGGAGGGCGGGCAGGAAGCGGCCCAGGAAATAGGGCCTTCTGAAAATACTGCAGAAACATAAAAACAAGGGTGCATACTTACACCTAGCACTTGAATAATAAAATTACTTTATGGTAAGTATAACAGTTATCATTTTATTGGTATTATTTATGTGTGCCGTGGCAATAAATGCATTGCATTATATATGGTTAGACGTATGTATTTCCATACAGATAAAGTTTAGTTTGCTTACCTGGCCTCCATAACCATGGTAGAGATCCTCCCAGTGCTTTCAAATAGAGACACAGCCTTCTCAACATCTTGCTGGGCTTGCTGCTGGGGCTGTGTGGGTGGGATTGTGAGAGGTTGTGTGCAAAAGAGAAAGACAGAGAGAGAGAGCCATAACCTCATGTGAGGTTAAACCTTTAAAAAAAAAGTACAGCCATGCAATTCAAAATGCAACCCTAACTCATGAAATGGTTAACATGGTTAGCTGTTGCCTAGCGGTGTTCCACAACGGCACTGTTTTGTTTTGCGCAGCAACAATTTGAACATTAAATAGGCCTAAAGAAAATGTCCCCGCCATGTGTGAATCATTTAAGTATATCCATATAATAAGCGGGTTAACTTTCGGCGAGTCGGTCGCTTTGTGGAATAGCAGCACTTCAGAGCTGCAGCACGCTCCGCGTTGGGGTCTAAAGATTCTCTCTGTCGTGCTGCTATTCCACGGTAGCGACCTTCTCGCCGAACGTTAACCCTTACCTGATACACATGTCTACTGTAGCTTGCAATTGCTGCACTACCCCTGTTTGTCCATTAGGGGGAGCTCCTACCTGTACAGTTCCTGCAGCTCCAGACACATCCTCATAGAGCCCCATCTCCTCCACTGACACCTGCACAGAGCATTTCAACAGCGTTATAACAACACACAATTTAGCTTTAAAAACTGCAAACTGCTAAACCATGAAATGCTTGTGCACAGCTCTTTTCTGTTTTGAAATACTTTTCCAAGAGTTTTTTTTTTATTCAAGGCCTTGTGCGTCTTTGTGCTACTGTTGGGGTTGAGAGGAAGAAAACAAAACAATGGGCGTAGGTGCAGACACAGGAACATGGACATAGGCGTAGTAGTCACATTGCATTAGACGAAGCAGCTGACGCTTTTATCCAAAGCGACCTACAGCTAAAGCTGACTTAGTTACAGTCCCTGAAGCAATGTTAGGTGCCTTGCCTCGCTAAAGACAATTCATCAATGGATGCGATGGGATTCCTGCAACCTTCAGATACTAAGACATTTGAATTGAATTGACCAACTAATTACGACACAGCTGCCACACAACAAAAATCATCTATTTGGCCAAAACAAGACTACAGACAGGTGGTCAGGGTGGCCAGACTGCAGTACCGTATGTATGGAATAGCGGACGACGAGGTGTCCCGATATCAAGGGAAATAATGGACGAGGCGGAGCGTTCTAAACAGCCCGACGGCGCCGCTTATCACCCGGTTACCAGCATTTAAGTATTAATTTATTAATATGTTGATCTAAGGCTTCGTGAGAAAGTAGATTCACCACTGCGCTTGGTACGTTGCTATGGGCACCATTTCCTAATCTAGTGAGACGCGCCTCTATCGGAGGCATGTTAGGATGCGCGCAGAATGTTGGGGTGACTTGACAACCAAATGCGATAGAATTGACGACTGGGTTTTTGACTTGACAACCAGATGCGATAGAATTAGTAACGGGGTCTTGACTAGACAACCAGATGCGATAGAACTGACGACGCGGTCTTGACTAGACAACCAGATGCGATAGAACTAGTAACGGCACTTCGCCAGAACGTTAGAAAAGAAGCAACTTGGACGCCCGCACGCCCGCATGACATCATAGGTGTCCTGCTACTGGGGAATAAAGGACACCTGCTCGGCCAATCAGACGACGTTCCGTCTGCTCACTGGGTGATAAGTGAATTTCAGTGACACTGTGTCAGATAGGGTAAAATATCACAGCCAGGACTACAGGGGGTAAGTCTGTGGGAGTTAGTAATGTACCGTACAAGAAACTTCAGTCAAAAGTAAAAAGGGCTTCTACAGGTCTACAGATGTCGTGATGAGTTTGTGTATGTGTGTGTGTATGTGTGTGTGTTTGTGTGTGTGTGTGTGTGAAACACAGTGGAAGACAACCTTTTGTTGTTCTAAAACCATATTTTTTGCAATTATATTTATATGTACAATGCCTATCTGCTATTTTCAGAGAAACACATCTCTGCTGATAAAATGTGCACATGATCATCATGACCAAGGGATCTTTTCCAAATGCAAACCGAGCAGCGTGTGAATACTTCCCCCTTTTTACATAACACATACGTGTCAAGGAAGCGGGTCCCATTAGTCAGTCTTTTTTCTTCATCAGAAGAAAAAACAGTTGAGTACAGTTGAGGGAGTTTTTCGGCCAGATCCATTACAGCCTTTTTGTCAGAAAAAAAAACACTACACTGTGGGGTGGAGGATGCTCTCAATGTTGCTATAAATGTCTGCCAAGAGAAATCCAAGAGAACATTCATTCATATCCAGTGTGAAGCACATGTCCTCGAGGCACTCCTGAGCCATAGCTGCATCTCACCGAAAGAAGAATGGCACTTTGATGAACGCAGTGAGTGATCTTGACCTTTGACCTCCACTGAAATCTAATCACCTCGTCTTCGTATGCGAGTGTTACATTCTTACCTAAATCTGAAGCATGTGTCCTCTGGGCCCTTGTTTGAGGGCATCACGTTCAAAGAGAACAGAGCCTTAGTACATGTGGTGTTAGATGTTGACCTTTGCATTCTCGATTCGATACAGTTCATCCTTTATAGCATGGGTGAACATTAAGGTTAGAAAATTGAAAGCACGCGTCCAACTTTGTTCCTCTGTTTAGGGATTCCAGACAAGACGCACGTGTGTGTGTGTGTGTGTGTGTGTGTGTGTGTGTGCGTGCGTGCGTGCGTGCGTGCGTGCGTGCGTGCGTGCGTGCGTGCGTGCGTGCGTGCGTGCGTGTGTGTGAACAATGAAAGGGAAGATGGACAGCTGAGAAAAGAAGACATACAGTAACTAATGCCTGCGGCCATGTCTATTGCTGACAGGAAGGCATCTGACAAACAGGAGACTTCCAATCAGCAGACCAGCAACTGGGTACACAGTACACACAGAGTTCACAGAGAGGCGATGAATCACGTCAGAGCTCCTAGGTGTTGGCTGACTACAAGCGCGCGCATATGTGTGTGTGTGTGTGTGTGTGTGTGTGTGTGTGTGTGTGTGTGTGTGTGTGTGTGTGTGTGTGTGTGTGTGTGTGTGTGCATACGCGCATGGGTGTCAGGGTTACTATAAGGTCAGTGGACTGCACTGGGGAAAGTCCACACCTGTGACTAAAAACGTCTGCACCTTGCAGGTTTTTTTTTCCACAGGTGCACTGTGGAGGAAGCCCTTTAAAAAAAATGCATGCTCTGAAAACATGCCTTGTTTTGATTTATTACATGCGAGTCCCTGCTGCTGAAAAAACATGTCCATTGAGCACTACACCACTACAGAAATAACTACAGGACTTGAACACAAGGTATACTACTACAGAGCATCCCAAAACCGTACACTCTTTATATTAAATCAATGTAAAGTAGATCTTTATTGTAATTCATGTACTTTTCAAAGTGTAACAGAATTTACAGACATAACTTTGTTGTTTTGTCAACACTTATTACCAAACTGATAAGAGAAGTCTGTGTTATGAGACCTGATACAGTCACTGAAGGTAAACGCAGCATCTGAACATGAATGCTCAACAATTCCAAGAGAATTGTGTTTGATACATTGTCAGCAGTGCCGGGACAAGATTGAATATCAGTTTGAAAAAAGACGGTGGCAAAGCAATACAATTATGTCTAAATATTATTAAGCTGCCAAAATGATCTGGATTTTAAAACCACCAACTGAACAATGATCTGAAATGTATACACATTTTTTTGGGATGCCCTGTACTTTCTCTAGTGTCTCGGTCTTACCTTGAGGTCGGCCAGTCTGGTCTTGGCCAGGGAGACGTACTCCTGCAGGAGGGAGCGGTGCTTGGCTGGGACATACGGAGGGTGCAGGATATGGACCTGGAACAACAGATGAGAAAAAAGGGCAGAAAATGAGACAAGCTGAATTTGTTTTCATGCCTTGGAATGTTCTGCTTGATAATTAAACAAGCTTTGGGGGGGGGGGGGGGAGAAATAATAATAAATTCAAAGCTTTACAGCTACTTGATTCACAGTCTGATTTATGGTGATATAGAGGCTGGCCATGCCTCCTGACCCAACACACTAGCCTAGAAATCTAGACGCCGTACAGCAAAAAGCTGCGGTCGCTAGGGGCGTCTAGATTTCTAGGCTACCAACACACAGCATTTCTTATGCATTTTAAAAACACAATCAAAATTGGATACTGCCTAAGCCTTACAATATGGGTTCAAATAAATCATTAATAAATAATTGTTACATCAAAGCTCTTTGTCTTACACACAACTCATAGACAAGCCCCCAACTAAAGTCCCAATTGTTGAAGCATGCAAGCAAGCAGCTGGGTCTCCAATAGCTCAGAAGGTCATCTTAATTAAAGATGGTGCACTCAGGAAATGTCTGCTGTTGCTATTTCTGGCTACATTATGCACATTATAATGACCATGAGTCCCTGTCCCAAAGGTCACGTAAAGGTCAATGAAAAGAGTTGGAACTTCACCTTCAGGTATTGCGGAGGATCAAAGGGCACTAGGTCAGACAGGAACTTCAGTAGGAAGACCAGGGACTTCTTGCTATTGCCATGGTAACCGCTGGCGCCTCCAAAGGCCAGCTATAAATAAACAAACATAACCACTGCTCCTGTGATGACAAGTCAAGTGAAAGCTGTTTGTGTGTGTGCTATGACGTTCATCTGTCTGTATTACACTGTTTGTGTCCGTGTGTGTGTGTGTGTGTGTTTGTTTGTTTGTTTGTTTGTTTGTTTGTTTGTTTGTTTGTTTGTTTGTTTGTTTGTTTGTTTGTTTGTTTGTTTGTTTGTTTGTTTGTGTGTGTGTGTGTGTGTGTGTGTGTGTGTGTGTGTGTGTGTGTGTGTGTGTGTGTGTGTGTGTGTGTGTGTGTGTGTGTGTGTGTGTGTGTGTGTGTGTGTGTGTGTGAGAGAGAGAGAAAATGTGATTGAAAATGTGTACGTATGTGTCAGTAGGTGTGTGTGTGTGTGTGTGTGTGTGTGTGTGTGTGTGTGTGTGTGCTTGGCATTGCTCCGTTCTTCCACACGATACCCGAGACACCCCTCACCAGCGCATCCCAAACCATTTTGAATTTAATTACACATCTGAGCAGCTGAGAACAGCGACTGCTTCCTTCGTGCCCTGGCAGAGCGATGCCATCCATACCAGTCAGTCAGTCAGTCATTGGTCTGTTACGACACTACAGGAAGAAAGACACTGAACAAAGGCAGCAGGGGAGTCCATTTCTAAATATAATGAAGCTTTGCTCTGAGTAGTTAAAGCCCCTGAAATGAACACGAGGAGGGGAGGGGAGCAGGAGCAGGATGGCCTATGACTCATGGCTGGGGACATGGAGCAAATTTTCCAACGCGCAGAGCAGCATACAGTTAACACATACACCACCACCACCACCACGGTGTTCATCGTAACAGTAATGCAAGCAAGCAGGGGTGCGTTTCTCGATGTCGTTGTTAACCAAGTTAGCAACTTACTTGGTTGCAATGCATTTTCCCATTGGACACCTAGTAAGTTGCTGACTGGTTAGCAACTATGCTTTCGAGAAATGGGGTACTGGTCCATTTCAAGGTATTTAGAGGCTATAGGCAAAGAGGGACGGCAAATCTCCACACAGCAAATTTTTGCTTTTCAACTCATTGACTTTGAATGGAGGCGAAATTTCGCCTCATAGGGTGAAGGTAGGGCAAATTCACCAAGGGGGCGCAAATTAACATTGGCGAATCCCAAACTCCATGTAAATTAGATGGTCATCTACCTCAATTAGATGACCAATTAAATAAGTGTATGGATTTCTCAGTGCATGACATTTGCAACAGAGGTGGAATTTTTTTAAAAAAATCAGACAAACATGGCTCTCACAATAGGAATCTCCTGGAAATATTGCAGAGCACGCACCCCCAGGCGAAATTTCGTGGGGACGCAGCGACACTTGGGGGGCCCTTCCCACCCCCTTCTTCTCTTCAAACTATTGGGAAGCCCCCCCCCTCTCTCTCTCTCTCTCTCTCTCTCGAGAGAGAGAGAGAGAGAGAGAGAGATTTCGATAACAGTATCACCGCACTTCTCAGAAATTGAATTTTGGGGGGGTCCTGATTCCTGACTCCTGCCACACTTGCAAAGTTGTAATTGCTGTCATCCAAGTACAAGCACAGAGCCACCAGAGCCCTCCTTTCACCTGAGGGCCCTAGATAATTGAATAGTTTGCTTGCCTTGTTATAACAGGCCTGGAAGCAAGCAGTGATGTGGAATTCAAGTGTCACTCTGCTACTGACGAATCACGTAAGCATCTGTTGGCTTGTTAAAGTAATTCATTAACTTCAAAACATTACATAGTGGGCCTTTAAAAAAATATATGTTTTTTTTTGTTTGTTTGTTTGTTTTTAAACAGGAAAGAAATGTGACTATCAAAGATAACATTCTGTGGCAGAAAAAGTTGTCTGAATCCAATACAGTACCAAAATATTGCCTACAAAGGTACCATATTTTTGAGGAAGTGTGGCTACTTCCTTCATGATGCTGTCAGTTACTAACATTGCATGGAAGTAGCAAGTAAGGGAGAAGTTTTTTGGCTAAGTGGATGTAGTGCAGTGCATAAAAATAAAAAATGCTGTATGTATAACTCATAAGTTAACACAAGCATGCCTTCAGTTGTCAGCACACTTATAGAGCAATGAACAATTGAATACTGAGGCAAATGGCAGACTGTACGCAC